>NC_050452.1:70494295-70844183 GCF_903995425.1 Onychomys torridus | reverse complement strand
GATTTCATTTTTCTTTAGATGTAATTCTTCTAGTTACACTCATATCCTTTCAAAAAGACTTGTTATGTGAGTTTTATCAAATTTGCCTCATCCAGTCTTAATATGAAGGGATGTGCCTAGTCTTATTATAACTTGATATCCTGTGTTTGGTTGATATCCCTGGGAGGCCTGCCCTTTTCTGAGGGAAATGGAGGAAGATAGATCTGATGGAGAGGGGAGGTGTCAGGGAGGAGACTGGGAGGTTGGAGGGAGGGGAAACTTTGTTCAGAATATAATGTATGAGAGAATTTTTTTTTAAACTGACTTACACAAATACAATTAGAAAAGTGATTTCTTATATAATAATCTCAGACCTAGGAACGCTGAAGCAAGAAAGCCACACAGAGGCAGAAACTAGACGTAACTGTGTTCCCTAGTCCCCTGGTCCCAGGCCTTCTACTTTAACTTGTTAATTGTGAAGGTTAGGCCCTCAAACCAGAATCCTGTGCACAATTTAAAATGTGTCATTTAGTTTGAAGGCAACTTCTATGGGAACACTTATTACTGATCCTCTGCAAAACAACTATGGGCCCAGAAGAAATAAAAATAACCTCAGATTCTTCTTAAATCTTAGAGGACCCAAGTGAGGAAAAAAGGAAATGCTTCCACCATTGCTTACAAAATTGTGTTTCATCAAATTGCTATAAGCTATAGAAAGCTTAAGCAGTTTTCTTAAATCTAGAAAAATATCTAAGAGCTAGTAAGACATAAAATCTGCTGGGCAGTGGTGGTGCACACCTTTAATCCCAGCTCTGGACAGGCAGAGGCAAGAGAATCTCTGAGTTTGAGGCCAGCCTGCCTGGTCTACAGAGTGAGGACAGCCAGAGCTACACAGAGAAACCCTGTCTCAAAATAGCAACAAACCTTGTTAAAAGCTGTTTTCCTGTATAACAGAAAACTCAATAAAGATACAACACACACACAAAAAAAAATTGTCTTCACAAAATATAGGACTTCTACTTCCTAGAGAAGTTATGAAAAGACAGAAAGATCCTATGAAGTGGATACATCTTGAAGGGATACTATTAAGAACAGCCTGGAAGGTGTGTGATGAAAAGTTGTGGAAACCATCAGATGTTGGAGGAACATATACAAACTATATTTGTGTAGCGTGTGTATACATCATGCTGCAGAGCATGCAAATCAAGATCAATGCCTTGAACAGGGACGTGGTGGTTATTCCAGGTTCAAACGTATTAGGGAAAGACCCGAAGAAAAACTGTCTTTCTGGGCCTTTAAAACAAACATTTTAGCATCCAGCTACAGTAGCAGAGTCAGAGATGGGGTGAGGTGGCGGGGTGACCAGAGCTGCCTGGAAAGTTGAGAGTGAGTCTCCATGTTAGTTAAGAACTTAAACAGAAACTTTAGTGCAGGGAAAGCTGCAGGTAGAAAATGATTGAAATTTTTGTTTTGTTTTGTTTTAGTTAAATCTATTAACATTGTATTTATTAGAAATTATTTATTTTTCTTATTTCTTTATTTCAATTAATTTATTAATTTAGCATCCCAGTCACAGTTCACCCCCTTCTCTCCTCCCAGCGCCTCTGCCCCACCCCCTCTGTCCCCACTCCCTAATATAGTCCTGCATAGAAATAGTTGAAATTTTCAGGAAACAATTGAGAACTAAAAATGAAAACTTCTTCAAAATTTGTACCAATTGGATCAATACTTCCAGAAATTTTGTTTTTGTTTGTTTGTTTGTTTTAACATTGTGGATTAGACTCTGGTTTTATATCAATGCTCTGTTTTAGAGAAACTTATCAATGTTTTAATGACAACTCACTTGATGACACAAAGTTCGTTTGTCAGATTTGTCCTTTAGAAACCTGTGGACTACTTTAGCCTTTAGTTCCAATACTGAATTCTTTCTCATACAAAAAACTCGTTTTCTCTGGTATCTTTTGCAGATAGAACTACATTTAACCAAGGTTTTTCTTTTTACTCTTATTCACTTTAATCTCTACTGAACTAAAGAGCTAACCTATGAAATAAACAATTTTAACTGTCTACCATGTACTCATTCTTCATGAGACTTTTAAAGACACTTACTGCCTGTCTGCATGCACACATGAATGCATGTTCACACATTCAGATGGTGGAGATAAGAGCTTGTGGGAATCAGTCTCGCCATGTGGGTGGTCAGGCTTGCTAGCAAGCGCCTTTAATCACTGAGCCATCCCACCAGCCAAGGAAATATTTTAGAATGTCCAGAAACATGTTTCTTTATACGGCAATTGATGTATCAGTATTTTAAGTTATTCAGAAATGACTTGGACATTGCATGAGTGTCAATTAATCCCATATACCATAGAGTAATTTTGAAATTACATTGAAAGTTCAAAATTAAGTACTTATTTACTTTCACCTAATTTACTTATTTTTAGCTAGTAAGTCTAAATTGTTTATGGCAACTGAGATATCAGTCTAGTATAAGAGTCATCTTTTTTTTCTTTTTCTTTTGTTTTGTTTTCAATACATCCCGACTGCTGTTCCCCCTCCTTTCAATCCTCCCAGTCTGTCCCTCCACCCCACCTTTCCTCTCCCTCAGATCCACTCCTCCTCCGTTTCAGAGGGTCATCTTAAGTTATCTCTCTGTCAAAGAAATGCCCTAAGAATTTGCTATGCTTTGGCACTCAAGAGCAATGGACACACTTGCATATTGTGTGTAAACATTCTTGGGTCACAATTCCACATCTGTGTGATCTTAAGCATCTAACAGAGAAAAAGTCAGGTCTGTAGTGTACTTAATGTTGACAACAGAAGATATGTTAGCTTTAATTAAGCCAATGATACTATATTAGCCTTGTTTATCAAAGAACTATACAGACAGATACCTTCATAGTTAAGGCTTCCTTCTGTGTCAAACCTACACAAAGTAGCAAACCCAGACAAAATCATACGCTAACCACTCTGAAGACTTAATTTTTGTTTTACCAACAAATTTAAGTCAACTTACTTATCAAAGATTTATTTAAATCATGTGAATGAAAAAGCTTTTGGATTAACATATTTTTAGAAAGCTTAGGTGTACTCAACTTATGAGCATTCATTTATCTCTAAGCCAATTAAAAACTCAGCTCTTAGTTTGGCTATTTGTCCCTGTGCTTTTCCAATCTTGGTCTCAACAATTCACACTCTTACAATCCCTCCTCTTTCTCCACAATTGGACTCCTGGAGTTCCACCTGGGGCCTGGCCGAGGATCTCTGCTTCCACTTCCATCAGTTATTGGATGAGAGATGGGAATGGAGGGGAGGGGCTGGGGAGAAGGGGGGGCGGGAGGTGGGAGGACAGGGGAACCCATGGCTGATATGTAAAATTAAAACACAAACATAATTTTAAAAATACATTATTTGAAAAAATATTAAAAAATTCAGCTCTTATAAATCTAATGTAGAAAAATCTCAGGTTCACTACACACACACACACACACACACACACACACACACACACACACACCACTACATAATCACACAGAGAAAAATAAAATCCAAAGTCTTTCTTTAGTTGGGAGCTGTGGGGGTTGCTAAATGAGTTAACATTGTGTCCTTTGGTCACATTTATCTGTAAATCTTGATACTATCACGTTATATACTTTTTTGGTCTGGATTGGGTGGAGTTAAGCTTAAGCTGCAAGTGACCATGAGGAGGTCCTCACTCAGAAATGACAACCCCAAAAGCAGATCCGTGAACTGGAGCTGATAAAGAATTGCTGGTTGATGTTGGGCATGGTGGCACACAATCTTTAATCCCAGCACATAGCAGGCAGAGTGTGCAGATTTCTTTGTGTTAAAGGCTACTCTGTTCTACACAGTGAGTTTCAGGTCAGTTTTTGCTAGCATCAATGGCCTCCACAGCAGACAAGTAGATGAGTATTTATGAGGCTGGGTGAGTAAATGAATGCAGGTAAATGGGTGAGGAGTGAATAAGTGGATGAGTGGGTAGATGTATGAGTGAATGAATGAAGTGAGTGGATGAGTAGGTAGGTGAGTGAGTGGGTGAGTCAATGAGTTGGTGAGTGCTGCAGAGCTGCACTGGTGCCTGACTGGCCAGGGGAAAAACCACACCATTGTAGCCAGGACAACGGAGTAGAAGGACGTGGAAGGACAGACTGAGCCATGGTACAGTAAGAGCCTCAGAGCAGAGATCAGACTGAGGGTCAGGGTCTCCAGGATTTCTCCCCATCCTTACCAAAGAGATGAGAGCCCCTTATTCTGTGCACATAGTCTCACCCCTTCTCCTACTTATCATCCCCCTAAATGTCACAGGGTATCCTCAGGCTTGACCCAGGACATTATGTACCCCTGTCCCTTCCCTGTAGTAGCTTCTCGCTAGGGGGTTCTATTCAGCCGCAGAATCAGACCAGGACTCAGCTCTGAGTACAAGACATGGTGAGGTTGAAATGTATCTGGACATGATAGATCCATGTCCCAAAAGATGACAGAGTAACGGGGGGTGGCATCTTGATTCAGTGATGGAAACTTGCAAAAAGCCTTGGGCTCTGTCCCCAGCACTGCAAGAGTGCAGAGAAGCTTAGTGTTCACGGCCAACGAGGAGAGCATGGGAATCACTACTAAGTGTCTCTGGAAGGAGGTGCTCTGCAGCTGGCACTTTCTTTGAGCTGCCAACCAACTCCCAAATAAAGACACGGAGACTTATTATTAATTATGACTGTTTGGCCTTAGCTTGGGCTTGTTCTACTAGCTCTTTTAACTTAGTTTGGCTCTGGGGTGGAGAATATAGCATTGTAACAGTGATAATGAGCAAAGTTCACTTTAGGTCACCCAGAAAAAGGCTGGACGGTTTGGCTGTTTTAACCTTTTCCTATGTGTCCTCCTTTGAAGGACGAGTCTGGAGGAGTGCAGTGGTCATTTAAAGGGACAGGTGTTTCCCCTACATGCAAATCCTCCCTATACACTTTTCCCAGCTACCAAAGGAAGCTAGGCTGTCTGGGTTATGGCTTCAGGAGACCCAGAGATGTTTGAGGTAAAGGAGGGATGCAGATGGTTAGGGCTCAGCAGAATAGGATGGGTCTTAGCTCAGACAATGAGCGTGAAGAAATGGATCTTGGAGAAGTCTGCTGGGCAAGAAGTTCCCAGATGCTCACATTATCTGTGGTTCATGTGCATTTATAATTTGACAGTGAAGAGTTCAACTCAGATTCTGCAGGAACCTGAGTGTCTTCCAACGTTACCCACTTTTGAGGCTATCAAATATTCTGAGCAGGAGGTCATGGGGAGCAGAGAAGCCCTAAGTGGACAGTGGAGTGGAAAGAGAGGCAGACAAAGGTCTCTAGAAGCTCCTGGAGACACCAGGACAGGGAGGGAGGCTGGAAGCCGCGGGGCTGCATGCCAACTTTCAATGCGAAATGCACATTTTCATCACATACATAGAAAAGACTTGCATCCGAGGTGAAGTAAAATGGGACACCATCTACATGGGAGTCTTGGGGCTATCATTACAGGAGGTGCAGGATCAGCTGGGCTGAAGGGCCAACCAAAGCCATGGCATCCCTGACTGACTGAAACACATGCATGAATAGCAGGGTGATGGAAATCAAGGAAAGGTAGAAATTTGGCTCTGAGGGAGCATTATGCTTAAGGCTAGAAGGAGGCTTGTCCCAGGGATCTCTATATTCTTGTCTCACCTGTGGGTTCATAGAGGGAAAGTCAAAAGAGAAAATGCTAGCCAGACTTGGCATAGATATCCCCAGATATCTGTATCCCCAACCTCACTTAAAACCAGCTTCTCAGAGAGATTCAGAGAGAGCCAAATCTGCCAGAATGGACAAGCCCTGTTTCTGTCTGACCTCTGGCCCCGGGCCCTAGCACTTCTTTAGTCTCTTTCTTAAGATTCTTGTCTTATGAGGATCATGAGAAACCCATAAAGATACCAAGATTCTGTGGGTGTAGGCTATGGGGTGAAGACCCCAGAGCAGTGTCCTGAGTGGGAAAAATATTTGGTATCTGAGAGACTGGTGAGGCTGGAGCAGGTTACTTCAATGTAAAGATAGTGACTGTATTACTGGAACCAACACGAGACATGGATAGGAAGATTGGAAACCTGGTCAAGAAGGCAGAGAACCCAGGAAGGCAGATGCCACAGAGAAGAGGGCATGACAAATTAAAGGGGTTTGAGAGCATTTTATTTATTTATTTATTTGAATTAGTTACTTTTAAAATTATTTCCATGATTTATTTGCTGAGTGCACACAAGTAATATGTGAAATTACCCAATTCAATATTTTATTTAAATTGTCACATACTGGTAAGTTACTATGTTATTTAATATTTCATTTTAACAATATTTCATCAATATTTCTAAAACTATTATACAGACACATCATTTTTGAACTATTTACATATTGTCTATTTTATTTTAATAGTGATAAATATCCATTATTTTATATAACAAGTAAAATTTTCCAATACTCATAAGCATATGTAACTATTAGTGTCCATCTCTTAGGATTTTTAAATGATTACACAATAGAGTATTACTAAACTGTTAAAAACAATGACATCATGAAATTTGCAGGCAAATGGATGGAACTAGAAAAATCATCCTGAGTGAGGTAACCCAGATCCAGAAACGTGGTATGTACTCACTCATAAGTGGACATGACCTGTAAAGTAAAAGATAATCACGATACGATCCACAGACCCAAAGAGGCTAAGTAACAAGGAAAGCATTTTAAAACCACAGCCTTGATCATATTTAGTTCCCAGCAGGGGAAGGAAATGCAAAGGGAGAGCAATGAATAGAGTGAGGTTCCTTGGTGGAGGCCAGGCCAAGAAAAAGAAGGGAGACCCCAGGCTATTCTGTGGTTTTGTTTGCAAAATGGGCTTATATGGTGTATAGATGAGACGGAGCCAAAGTGAGGTCTCAGACATGGGGAGAAATGTGGCCAAAATAAAGCCAATAAGAAAAGCAAAACTAGACCACCACTGTGCTGGCTGGTTCTGTGTGTCAACTCAACACAAGCTGGAGCCATCAGAGAGGAAGGAGACTCAACTGGAGAAATGCCTCCATGAGATCCAGCTGTAAAGCATTTTCTCAATTAGTGATCACTGGTGGGCAATGCCATCCCTGGGCTGTTGGTCCTGGGTTCTATAAGAAAGCAAGCTGAGCAAGCCAGGGGAAGCAAGCAAGTAAGCAGCGCTGCTCCATGGCCTCTGCATCAGCTCCTGACTCAGGGTTCTTGGGCTGTGTGAGTTCCTGTCCTGACTTCCATCAATAATGAACAGCAATGTGGAAGCATAAGCCAAATAAACCCTTTCCTCCCCAACTTGCTTTTGGTCCTGGTGTTTCATCACATCAATAGGAACCCTAACTAAGACAACCACCTAGTATGGCCTGTGTGCCTTGCTCATTCCGAGTCACATTGGTAGACCTCTGTGCCTCATTTGAGGATCAAGTGTTCTTCATCTGTGTCAGTGGTTCTTAATCTTCCTGATGCTGTGACCCTTTAATACTCCTCATGTTATGGTGACCCCAACCATAAATTATTTTTGTTGCTACTTCATAACTAATTTTGCCACTGTTATGAATTGTAATGTAAACACCTGATATACAGGCTATCTGATATGCAACCCCTATAAAAGGGTCATTTGACCCCCAAAGGGTTCACAACCCATAAAGTTGAGGACCACTGATCTAAGAGTCAACTATGTGGACCTGTGTGAACCATCTGAGAATCAAGTATGTGTATCTCTGGATCATATAAAGGTCAAGTGTGGACCTGTGTGCACCATATGAGGGTCAATGTGAAGATCTGTGTATATCATCTGAAGGTAACCTCTTGCTCTGTGCAGAAACACTTCAGTATGCCTTGGTATACTGCTTCTAAAAGCAACCTGCAGATCAGGATTAGCCTCTAGCACTAGTGGTTAGTCAGGAGGTCAGCATGTCCAAATCACCAGGTATACAATGTCTCGAAAAGGGTACCCAGGCAAATTTCTTCCTTGGGAGGATTCACCATTTCATTTCCACATGACCAAAGCCATGTAGCTACAATTTAGCCAGGACAAGTTAGTGATCTTCTAGACAAGATGTGAGTGCCACCTCTGTCAGGACTTGCTGCTCACCTTCTCTGAGATCATTCATATGCTGATTTAGCTCCAGCGAGGTGCCACTTGGCAGCCAGGTGGCTTCTCCAAGGAGGGGAAGAGTTGTGAGGTATTTCTGCTAGGAGTTCCTGATTCTAACTTAGTACCCTGAGCCCGGTGCAAATGACCCACTCCTTCAGGGGCAGAGCTTGAGTGCAGGGCTGGTGGACAGATCCCAAGATACAGGAAACTCTCAACTCCAGCTCCCCAGCCACATATGTCTTAGTGGTACTGTGCCGTAACAAGCCACCAATCACAACAGAGTCCATCCTTCATTCAGTCATAGTTATCTTTCCAGGAAGAATGTGCAGCAGGTTTGGAGGGGGCTGGAGGTAGAAGGAGACAGTCACCTGGGCTGGAAGTCTGAAGGTAGGCAGTGGGTAGATTTGAGCATCCAGGAGACCAACTTTGCCCAAAAGTAGACAGTGTTAGCGGACCTTGTAGGGGCTATTTGGGAGGAAATCTTGGGAGACTTCTTAGGAATCAGTGGTGAGGTAAACTAGGAAGAACCTTAGAACCTGGCTGAACTCTCTTTGCCCAGAGACTGTGTCCTGAGTTCAGAGGTAGGGCTACTGGACATTGTAGTACATTGTAAACTGTGACCTCCTAAGAGGGCGGGCTGCAAAGCACATCAATAACCTCCCTCCTCTCACGGTAGTGTCCCCACTTCAGCTCCTTTGCTGATGAGCTCACCGACTACGTGACAAGGAACATTCTGTCCACACCAATCATGAATGGCAAAGATGTCGTGGCTGTGATCATGGCAGTGAACAAGCTGGATGGCCCGTGCTTCACAAGTGAAGACGAAGATGTGAGTGTCCAGGAGATGTTAGAAACCCATGTCTTCACATGTGTTTGCTCTGTGTGTCTGTGTATGTACCACCTCCCAGCATGCTTTTGCTCATCTGCATGTCACCGTCTCTATTCATGTGGTTATGTGAGCCATGTCCCTTGATAAGTCTTGGTCTGCTAATCTGAGTGTGTGAGCTGTGCTCATCCAGATGTATAAGCCATGTCCCTCAAATCAGGTGTTACTGTTTATCTGGGTGTGTGGGCTACACTATTGGTGAAATTATTAAGGCCACTCCACGTAGTTAAAAGGGAGGTTTATTTTGTAGGGTAACTTACAAATGAAGGGGTAGGTTGCAGGGTCTGGCAAAGGTATAGTGCAGTCCCGCGGTGTTCTCTGGAGAACTCTGCTCGGTCTACCTCCTGCGTCCAGCGTCCCCGAACCAAGAGAGCGACCTCCTCTTGATCCTCGGTCTTCCACTCCCTCCTCTGCCCCGCCTTGTGGGCGTGATCATTACTGAAGCCTCAATGGGGGTTGGAACTTCCAGGCCAATGCTGGGATGGCTATCCACTACACTACACTCCAGCTGTTCTTCTTGTTGTGTATGAGTCATGTCCCGCTGCATGTCTTTGTGTGTGAGCCATGTCCCTGCCCCACAGGACTGAGTTTGTGTGTGCAAGTCCACACCCATGAGTGATAAGTATAGCCTATCAGTATGTTTGCATGTATGTGGCAATTCCTCCAGGATCTTTGAGGTATGTCTCTTTTCTGTACATATGTCCTTGAACATCTGGATTTCTGACTAATGTTATGATTGTTCTTTCAGGTTTTCACAAAGTACCTGAATTTTGCTACATTAAACCTGAAGATCTATCACTTAAGCTACCTCCACAACTGTGAGACACGCAGAGGCCAGGTACCTGTATGCCCTGACTGGTCCTTCCCCAGCCTTCCACCCTTCTAAACAGCCTTCTCTTCACAAATGGCCAAGACACTGTACTGTTCAATCAAAGCGTGACTCTGTCCTAACAGGTCCAGATGTTCCTATCCATGTCATTGCCCATACAAAACTAAGTAGGGGCAGGGATGCTGTGCTTACCTAGGCAGTCAGATCATGAGGCAGAAACTGGAAAGGTCCTCTGCTCATTTATAGTGGCCTAGTAGGTACAGCTTCTTGCAGAGCCACAGACACACCCCACTCTTCTCAGATACTGCTGCAAACATTTGGAGGAACCAGAGTGAATTGTAAATTAACTAAGCACAGAGTCTCTCCTTATGGGATTAGGCCTGACAGAGAATCTGGAATCTGTTTACTTTGCACGTAATAGAAAATTGAGTGTCCAGCAGGGTCAGTGTGCTGGGGTTTTGAAACACATATCAATGTGCCATAGGCTACAGCACAAGAGTTCAGATGAGGTCTCAAGGCAAAGTTCTCCAACCTGAGTCTCAGCCTGTGGGAGCATTTGAGAAATCCCAAACAAGCTGAGTGTGACAATGCATGTCTGTATCCTAGCACTCATGAGTCAGAGGCAAGGTGTCTTAATCAGTGTTCTATTGCTATGAAGAGACACCATGACCACAGCATCTCTTATAAAGGAAACATTTTACTGGGGCTCGATGACAGTTTCAGAGTTTTAGTTCATTGCCATCAAGATGGGAAGCATGGTAGCATGCAGGCAGGCCTGGTACTAGAGAAACTGAGAGTTCTATGTCTGTAGTTGGAGACCTTCTCTCCAGCCCCTGCCAAGCCCTGTTAGTCCAACAACCCACTTGTAAAATAAACACACAGACATTTGTATTATTTAAACTGCTTGGCCATTAGCTCAGGCCTACCACTGTCTAGCTCTTACTCTTATATTCAGCCCATTTCTATTAATCTATACTTTGCCACGTGGCTCATGGCTTACCTGTACCACAAGTTTAAGGATAGCCTGGAAATACATAGCAAGACCTTGTCTCAAAGAAAGGGGGCCAGGGAGGGAGGGAGGAGTGGGGGGGGGAGAAGAAGAGGAAGAGGAAGAGAGGAGAGGAAGGTAAAAGGGAGGAAGGGAACTATCTTGAATGGGTAGTGGCACATTCTGTGCCGAAAGCTAGGAAAGTCAGCTACACACAGGCTTTGGGGAAATGTAAGATGGCAAGTTACTTTGTGTTTTCCAAACTTCTTGTTCTGCCTGTGAGTGCTGCCATACCTTGGCTACCAAATATAGAAATGTGAAATGTCAAAGGAGAGAGTCAGAGCCAGGGTTGGGGGCCACTGAGACCATCTTGATGGCTTGTCGCTTGTGGTACTGGTCACTTGTCAAGAGATCTCCGGTTCAGATACTTCAGGTTCAAGGCAGAGCCTGGATCCATTGGTCTACCAAACTTATGGTCTATATGGGGGTACAGGACAAAAACCCAGGGAGAAGAAAGGCCCAGGGTCCTTTCAATTCCAGCTGGACCTTTGCAGAAAGTACCCAGGTATGACTCTGAGGGGAGAGGAGAAGTGTGAGGCTGAGAGAGAAGAGTCAGGTAGAGAAAAAAGGCCTGCCACAGGAGGAACTGAAACCGCAGGGAGACCACAAAAGGGCCGGAGTGGGGGAAGGGCAGCAAAGTAGAGCGTCGGGACTAGTTGGGCTGTCAAAGAACTGTGGGGATGGCAAAACCAGTGAGGGAGACTGTCTGGAGGAGTCAGGACTGGAGGCAAGAAGCCCAGACCATTCTGGGATGGGAGGGGCATGTGGGCTGAAACAAGTGGAGCCCCGAGAATAGTTCAGAGCGGGGAAATGATGATGGGCTGATGGGAAAGGAAAGGGAGGGAACAGTGAGCTTGTTGAAGGCACCACAGAGGTAAGTAGTCATTTATAGGTCTTAACCTTCATTGTACTGTCAGAAGAAAAAGTAGAGAAAGGAGTATTCCTTTCTCCTCCATACCCACCACATAACCCATAACCCACAACAGTGATATATATATATACAACACAACACACAAAACAGATGCATACACCCCAGAGATAAGCCACCCACAATCCACCACAACACACACAGCACAGAGCCACACACCATGCACTATATACTTGTTGTCTGCTCTACACCATCAAATGCACATCACCATTTGCATTTCAGATACAATTCATACATACATACATACATACATACATACATACATACACACACACACACACACACACACACACACACACACACACACATATCCCCACATGGCTCTCACACAGCTACAGAGGACTGTTCTCTCTACCCCCTATCCCAGATGACTTAGTCAGTGTTTTATTGCTGTGAAGAGACACCAGGACCATGGCAACTCTTAGGAAAGAAAACATTTCATTGGGGCTTGCCTACAGTTACAGAGGTTTTGTCCATTATCATCATGACAGGGAGCATGGTGGCACACAGGCAGACATGCCCTGTGCCCACCCCCACAAATAACAAATTCAAAGCAACAACAATAACAACAAAAGGAAACAGTAAAATGGTAATTTTGAATGAAATGTCCAGAATAAGCAAAAGGATAGAGACAGAAAGTTGACATTGCCATCTGGGGCTGGCTGTGGAAGGGTGAAGGGTGACTCCAGCAGGGTGGGTTCTGCTAGCGCACACAATTTCAAACGGACACAAACAACCACACCTATGAGGGACCCAGACTGATTCTGAGGTTCCAGGAGCCACTCAGTTTTGACTTAGTCTATCAGGAGAGTGGAGAGAGAAGAATGTCTTTCTTTAAGTGAAGATAGAACTATGTGTATAGGAGAAGATGGCTGGCCATTCTTATGCAAACCACTACACCAGGTGTGCCCAGGTGTCCTGTACTGCTCACTTCCTGCCTGCACTCACTTATTCTTGTGAGGAAAGTGGATGCTGTCCCTAACTGCTGCCCAGCCATCTTCTCCTATACACATTTCCTCAGCTTTTCCTCTTTCCTTCTGTCCCAGAATGCCATCCCAAATCCCACAGTGCTCAGTTGTCACATCTTCTCAGGCCCCTCTTGTTCAAGAAAGTTTGTCATATCTGCCTGTTTCCCATGACCTTGATAGAGAAGCTTGGCTCGCACTGTTTGTGGTGTTGGAATTGCTCTGATGTCATTCTTGTGATTAGACTTGGATGACTGGGCTTTGGAGGCTAAAGGCCTTTCCGCTGCATCACATGGGGTGCTTCCATCATAGGACCTACCAGAAAAGCAGTAAACAGTAGCCATGCCACCACATGTCTGCAACTTTCTCAACCATAAAGTCACCTGAATTTTTATCCTTTGCTTTCTGAAGGAGGTCATTGCTCATACCATGCTTAGGAATGGGAGGCACACCCCTCCTTCAGAGTGGAGCATCTAGAAAATTTGTTTGTACTCATCATTTATTAATTTGCTTAATGATTTATTTATGTCTAGACTCATGGGTATTTATTTTATGATTTAGGTTACCATCCAGTATTATTCTATTCATTACATTTTACAGACTGTTTTACTGTCTGGTCCTTCAGCTGGCTCCTGTGACTTTTAATATGTTTTACCACTGTGCGATTCCCAGGCTTCTCTGGTATGCTTCCTGCCTCTGTCCTAAAACCCATCATTTCTCCAAGAAGCCCTGATCCATGTGTTGGAAAGCTCTGTTAGAAGCTAAGATCTCAGTACTCAGTCTTTTTGTTGTTGCTCCAAGGCCCCACTCACCTGACAGAGAAAGATTATGTGTGCTAACCCATATGTGCATACACAATAGGTGTATACACATATAATCATCATATCTGTATAAAATTAGACATAATTTCTGATTGATGTTTCCAGCCCTGACCCATTGCCACAGAGATCTTTCTCATCTTCTTGGTATATACCCTCAACAGAGTGTCCTGGCTCCTCTAATCTACCTTTGGTGGGTACCTCTAAAATGTATGAATTTTTTTTTAATCAAAGATATTACTCTTCACTCCTATGAAAAGAGCAGAGCACAGAGATTGTACAACCCCCTTTACCTTCTATCCTAAAAATAAATCAGCACCTTCTCCCTGCCTCTACAGTGCATGGTACACTTAAATGCTCTTGGTCTACATTCTTTCTTGTTTAGTTTTAAGGATATGTAAATATGTGTATGTATGTATATATATTCTTACACACACATATCTGCTTACATATATATCCTTACATATGCATATATCCTTATACATACATACACGTATACAGACTGACAGACATATGGCTGGAGAGATGGTTCAATAACTAAAAATGAGTACTACTCTTTCAGATGGCCTGAGTTCAGCCTGCAACTGTCTATAATTCCATTTCCAGGCAGTCCAATGTCTCTGACTTCTGTAGGCACCTGCACTCATGTACATCTGCACTTATATGCACATATCCACACACAGATATGCATACATACACATTACACACACACACACACACACACACACACACACACACACACACACACATCAGTGTGGTACAAAGCCTATAATCCCAACATTTAAGTGGCAGATTCAGGAGGATCATCCTCAAGTTCCAGACCAGCCTTGTCCCCACAGTGAACATAGTGAGTTCTAGACCAGCGTTGTCCTCACAGTGAGCATAGTGAGTTCTAACCTAGCCAGGGCTTTATAGAAATAACATGTCTCGAACAACAATAATAAAAAAGATAAATTCTTATGTATTTTGGATATAAGTCCTTTACCAAAAAGTATATTTTCTCTCTGGGTGTGGCTTGCCTTTTCAGTCTTAAGAAATAATACATGTGGCAAAACTGAAGTTTGGCATTTTAATAACCCCAATTTATCATAGTAATCTCTATAGATTGTTATACTTAAAGCCTCATCCTTAAACCCAAGATTACCCAGGTTGTCTTTCAGGTCATCTTCTAGGAGTTTGCGTCTTGGATTTTGATAGTTTGACAAACACTGTGAAGCCTGGGTCTGGGTTCACTTTTGCATATGGATGTCCAGGTTTTAATCATTTGTGGAAACACAACAGTTTCTCCATGAATTGCTCCTTCCTGTTTGTCAAAGGGAAGTTGAATACATTTGTGCATCTCCACTTTGGGATTCTCTGTTGTCTTCCCTCCTATTGGTCACTGTGGGTCTAAAGGAAATCTTGAAGTTAAGAACGTCAATCTCATTGGGCAGCTGTGGTGCACACCTGTAATCCCAGCACTCAGGAGGCAGAGGCAGGAGGATCTCTGTGAGTTCGAGGCCAGCCTGGTCTACAGATCACATTCTAGGACAGCCAGGGCTACACAGAGAAACCTGGTCTCAAAAAAACAAACAAACAAACAAAAAAGAAAGTGGGCTGGGCTGGGGATGAAGCTCACTTGGTAAGAGTGCTTCCCTACCATGCCTGAAAACTGGGTTCATTTCCCAGCACAACAGAAAAGCTGGTGTTGTGGCAAGTCTGCAATCCCAGCACTTGGGAGATGGGGACAGGAGGATCAGGAGTTCAAGATGAGCATTGGCTATACATCAAGCTCAAGGCCAGTCTGAGCTACATGAGACTATCTAAGAAAAAAGTCCACAAGAACTTAATATCTCTGTATTAATTTTGGTAATAAATGTCTTTAATATGACTTTTGAAGTTTCTAGGGAGACAGCTCAGTTTGTAAAGTGCATGCTGCACAACCTGAGAACTTGGGTTTGTTCTCCAGGAACCAGGTAAAATGCCAAGCATGGTAGCTTGCACTTGTAATCCCAGTTCTGGGAAAGTGGAGACAGGTCAATTCCCTAGGGAACTCACTGACAAGCTGACTTCCAAGTTTTACCTCCACACATATAACATACACCTGCACATATATGCACACATATACAAAAGATTTAAGTTTCTGCATATAAATTTTATATATATATATATATATATATATCAATCACTAGATTTACACCTAAATATTTCATTTTGGAATGATAATGTAAGTGATATTGTATTCTGATAATTTCATCTTTCAATTGTTCATTGTTAGTATGAAGGACCTATAGTCTGTAACCTTGCTAAAAATCACTTACTAGTCCCAGGTTTTTCTTATTGATTCTCTGGTATTTTCATATGGATAATCATATTACCTGCAAACAAAGATAGCTTTATTTCTTCTTTATGTCTGTGTGTGTGTGTGCACGCATGCACATGTGTGAGTGCACACACACACATGTATGTATATATGTATATATATATATATATATTGTGTTTTGTTTTTCTGGTCTTATTGCACAAGTTAAGATTTCAAGTCAGGAAGTATTTGTGTGAGAGAACAATCTATTTTCATTTTAAAAACAAAAAGATTTCTAGCGAACATTCATTCCTCGTTCCAGATCTTAGAGAAAGGCACCCAGTTTCTTGACATTAAGAATGATTCCTCAGGGTTGCTCCATGGTATGATGAATTACATTATTATTAGACTTCTAGAGGCTGAAGAACAATATCATCTGTGGGGTTTCATAGGATTTTTTTTTATCTAATTGAGGAAAATTACTGTATTTCTTGTTGCTAAGATGTTCTATCTTGAATGAATATTGGATGTTATCAAATAATCCTTCAGCATTAACTGATAAGATCATGTAGATTTTTCCCTCTAGTTTGTAAATGTGTTAGATTTTATGAGTTAATTTCAGGTTTTGGTTTGTGGTGTGTTTATTTTTGATCTGGGATCTTATTGTTACATTATTAGACTGGTTTTGCCTATATTCCTTTTTTTTTTTTTTTCTGAGACAATGACTTGCTATGTAGTATCTACTCCCAACTGCTAGAATCATAGGTAGTTTTGCCAGTGTTCAGTTTAGAATTTTTGCATCCAGAGTCAGGTATGGTGGCACATGCCTTAATTCCAGCACCTGGGAGGCAGAGGCAGGCAGATTTCCATGAGTTTGAGGCCAGCCTAGTCTACAGAGTAAGTTCCAGGATAATCAGGGTTATGGAGAGACAAACCTTTTCTCAAAAATAAAATTTAAAAAATATGTTTGTATCTGTGTTAATGAGCTATGTGGATTATAGTTTTTCTTCCTTGTGATATCTTTTTAAAAGATTTATTTTATTTTTTTGTTATGTGTGTGTGTGTGTGTGTGTGTGTGTGTGTGTGTGTGTGTAATGTGCTCATAAATGCAGTTGCCTGAAGAGGCCAGAGTGTGAGATCTTCTGGATCTGGAGTTACAGATAGTTATAAATTACCTGATGTTTGTGCTAGGAACAAAACTCAAGTTCTCTGCAAAAGAAGTACATGCTTTCAACCACTGAGCCATCTCTCTAGCCCTAGCCTTGTGACGCTTTTATCTTACTTTGCTGTATGGGTAGTGCTGGCCTCAGAGAGCATGCTAGGCAGTACTACCCATTCTGAAACACAGAAGAGAATCAAACAGATTCTCTTACAACACACAGTGCTTCTGTGAACCCAGATGTATGGAAGATTGTAGTTGGAGTTTTCTCCAGTCCTGCCTGGCCCACAGTCAGGATAAATCTCTCTCACCCACCAGTCCCACAGTCACTCAGACCCAACCAAATAAACACACAGAGACTTATATTGTTTACAAACTGTATGGCTGTGGCAGGCTTCTAGCTAGCCATTCTTATATCTTTTTTTTTTTTTTTTTAAGATTTATTTATTATGTATACAGTGTTCTGTCTGCACATATCCCTGCAGGCCAGAAGAGGGCACCAGATTTCATTACAGATGGTTGTGAGCCACCATGTGGTTGCTGGGAATTGAACTCAGGACCTTTGGAAGAGCAAGTAGTGCTCTTAACCTCTGAGCCATCTTATATGTTCTTATATCTTAAATTAACCCATTTCTATTAATCTATACCTTGCCACGTGGCTTGTGGCTTACTGGTATCTTACATCATCCTTCTCCTCATGGTGGCTAGCAGTGTCTCTCCACCTCAGACTTGCATTTCCCAGAATTCTCTTCTCTGCTTGTCCCGCCTATACTTACTGCCTGGCTACTGGCCAATCAGTGTTTTATTTATTAACCAATCAGAGCAACACATTTAACATACAGAACATCCTGCAGCAGAAGATTTTAGCCACAGCCCAAGCAAGCAATCACTTCTGCAGCAGAATGTCCTCTGATTCAGTTCAACTCTGACACT
Organism: Onychomys torridus; assembly: GCF_903995425.1. NCBI lineage: Eukaryota > Metazoa > Chordata > Mammalia > Rodentia > Cricetidae > Onychomys > Onychomys torridus. The sequence continues at coordinate 70,826,209 of NC_050452.1, read as the reverse complement.
ATCTGCTCGGAGATAGTCAGATCTTACAAGGTAAGGGCTCAGTCCCAAAGACTGTCCCATTTCTGGCGCAAATGCCAAACTCTAGTCTGTTAACTGTGTTTCTGACTGACCAGCTATAACAAAACATCTGAAGCTAGGCATTTAAAAAAGAAAATAGATTTAGCTCAAGTATGGAGACTCAAAGGCATAGTGCCAACTTCTGCTCAGTTCTCATGAAGGCCTCCTGGTATCATCAGATTCAACTCAGGGATTTGGAAAAACACAGTTCAGCCATAGCATTTCTTCAGTTATCATTTTTTTTAATGTTTTTTATTGTTGTTGTTATCTAGGTTTGGTTTTGTTTGTTTAGGATGGGGTGTTTGGTTTTGACTTTTGCCATACTGGCAAAACATACTGGGTAAGAAACAAGAGCCTCCCACAAGCTAGACAGATGTTCTTTCTACCACCAAGCTACACCTCTCAGCTCTCTCCTGCTGACTTTGGGAGTCTCTAAAACAATTTCTCAGTCTGAGCCTTGCTGCAACTTGGCTGTGGTATCATATCAAAGTGAAACCTGCAGGTGGAACATACACAGCAACCTTCTAACTAAATCTGTTCTGTGACCTTCCAAGTATTTCTTGTCTGCCCCAGCCCCAGCCTTGGGTGAGACAGGAAGACTAGAGAAGTGGCAGCTCTCTGAGCACCCTTCCTTGGGATGATTGGCAAGCTCACCACTAGAGCACATGGCAGACCCAATACAGCTTCTTTCTCCTTGTGTCTATGTGAAACAGGGGGATTTCTTTCAACTTTTTACCTCAAATGTCTGCTGAGTTCCTGCAAGTAAAATCCACAAAAGTGTAGGCCCCCCAGATTGGGCCTGGACCATTACTGGCCTTCAAGCACTGGCCCTCTGTTTTCTCTCTGTGGGCTCAATTGCAGGTGAGCTGGTCTTTCTATAGCTCACCTTGCCTCCTTCTCAGATTGGTGGAGTCCTCACGTCCTTGATTTCCCCATAGGTCCAAGTCACTGGTTCTCAGTCTGCATCATCATAACAGGTTGTTACAAACATCCCTGGCCCTGTCCAGGAAGTTCCTACTCTTCTGTAACCATGAAGAATGTTCTTACACCCACAGTCATTCCAGGTCTTGCTACCAAGGATCCCTGGGTATGCTAGAGGTAACATGGTAGACATAGCCTACTAAGAGTTTGTTGATTGAGCCCAGAAATATCAGAGGGCCAGTGTCATTCATCCAAGCTAGGAGAAACCATCCAGGGGAGACCCAGCCTGGGGCCAGGGAGCCCTATACACTGGTCATATGAACTCTACCAGTCCCAAGGTCCAGACACATCCTCTACCTCAGGTGGAGGTCATCTTGTCTCTCTCCCTATAACTGCTATCTAAAAGGCTTTACCCTTGCCTGTTTCTCCATCCCTTTTCTCCCAGGAGTGAAGGGAGCTACCGGGACCCTAGACTATCATTCAAAGTCAAGTCTACCATTTGTACTACCCTCTTCTGTAAGCCTTACAGTGCCCTGAATCTCCAAGAAGTCAGACTTCAGGAAGAGAGGGTGCTGGAAAAGCTGCCCCCAGGTTCTAACCAGCAGTTGCAGAATCCTGCCTCACAGTTCTTTCTGGACTTCATTTGGTTTTTTTATTTTGGGGCGCTGGAAATAGAAACCAGGGCCTTATGCATGCTAGGCAAATGCTTCATCACTGAGCCATATCCCCAGCCCTCACAGTGCTTTTTGAAGAGAAATCTCTATACTGAGACTGGTTCTGAGGGGCCTGTGGCCTAGCCCAAGACACATTGTCTATGTGATAGGAGTGCGGGTCAGTGAGCATTAAAGCATTTTCAAACTCCCCTCCCCATGTTCCCCAAACCCTGGAAGTTCTGAGCATTAGCCAGATCCCTTTCTTAAAAGTACTTCAGCTACACTGATCAGAGCCAACAGAAGAGAAGAAAACTATTGGTGACCCCGAAATGCTGGTGTTCTCGCCGACCTGCCACTTGGCCCCCAGTACGATTCAATGGAGCAGTTCTTCCTGCCCACGGGACCAAAGACCAGATGAGGACCCTATAAGCGCAAGTCTATTGTTTGAACAGCAGGAGTGCATTGATTCATCATGAAGGAGGACTTAGGAATACAAGAGAAGGAATAAAGTCAGGGCCTTCTTCTCAGGGCCTCACAGTTCCAAACTGTGAGCAAGGAAATGTTCAAGAGGCAGTAATCAGTCAGGAGGGAGCCAGTCTGGAATGACCACCATGGTGGCCCTACAGGCAGAATGGGAAGAGAAGAACTGTGGTCTCCATACCCTTCCCCAGTCTTACCTCAAGAGCAGAGACCAGAACAGAAAATAAGGAAGGTCAAGGATGGTGGTGAGTCTGTGTTTTTATTACCTTTGTTCTTTCCCACCACCTCCCCCGCCTTTTTTTCCTTTGAAACTGACTTGTGTAACTCACATTGCTTTTATGCTCACTATGTAGTAGATGCTGGCCTTGATTCTCCTGCTTCCATTTCCCAAGTGCCAGGATCATTGGAATGAGCCACCATACCTGGCTTTATCTTTGTTCTTAGTATACTATTTTAACTCATAAATTTACATGATTTAATTTTAATAATGGCTGTCTTTAACACCTGACTCTCAGGTCAACAATCGGTTCTTAGTGCATCGTGAAGTGAGGGCCCCAATACTGATGCTAGAAAGGACCAGACAGATGTCTTAGTTACTTTCCTCTTGCTGTGATAAAACATCATGGTCATGCCGGGCGGTGGTGGCACACACCTGTAATCCCAGCACTCGGGAGGCAGAGGCAGGTGGATCTCTGTGAGTTCGAGGCCAGCCTGGTCTACAGAGCTAGTCCAGGACAGGCTCCAAAGCTACAGAGAAATCCTGTCTTGAAAAACCAAAAAAAAAAAAAAAGAAAAAAAAAGTCATGGACAAAGGCAACTTGTAAAACAAAGTATTTCAGTTGGGCTTGCAGTTTCAGAGGGTTAGAGTCCATAATAGCAGAGCAAAGACCTGGCAGCAAGAACGGCTGAGAGCTTATATCTTGATCCTTAAATAAGAGGCAGGGGGTGATATTTTGTTGTACTCTAATAAAATTTGCCTGAAGATCAAAAGACAGAACCAATCATTAGATTAGACATAGAGGTCAGGCCGTGGTGGCACACATCTTTAACCCCAGTATTTGGGAAGCACACATGCCATTAATCCCAGCACTAGGAAGGTTGAGCTAGGACTCAGAGGCATTCAGTTAGAGGATTCATAGAGTTGGTGAGGTGAGAAGTGGCTGTGGCTTGTTCCTTTGTCTCTCTGATCTTTCAGTATTTACCCCAATATCTGGCTCTGGGTTTTTATTATAAGACCATTTAGAATTCATGCAATGAGAGAGAGAGAGAGAGAGAGAGAGAGAGAGAGAGAGAGAGAGAGAGAGAGAGAAACACTGGGAACTGAACAAGTCTTTTGAAACCTCAAAGCCTGCCCCCAATGACACATCTCCTCCAACAAAGCCATATCTCATAATCTTTCCCAAACAGTTCTATCAACTGGGGAGAATATATATAAGTTATATATTTCAAATATATAAGACAATGTAGGCCATTATCATTCAGATCACCACATCAGATACAGACTCTTCTCCTACTGAGGTCATCCAAGAGAATTGATATAATGCAGATTTGCTACTAAGGCCCAGAAGCATCACTCCTGGACTCCCCAGTGCTCAGCCCTGTGATTCATACCAACCATAGATTTCAAAATATAGTACAAAGCTATAGTAATCAAAACAGCCTAGTACTGCTATAAAAAACAGATAGCTTGGGGTTGGGGATTTAGCTCAGTGGTAGAGTGCTTGCCTAGCAAGCACAAGGCCCTGGGTTCGATCCTCAGCTCCAACAAACAAACAAACCAGATAGCTCAATCAATAGAAAACAAGCCCAGAAATGGAGCCAAACTAATTAATTTTTTTCCACAAAAGTACCAAGAACACATATTAGGGTAGATGTCAGTGATCAGTGCTATCCACAAACTACAGTGAGAAAACAAACCTAATCTAACCTAACAAACCTAAGAACCAACTCAAGCTGGGCAGTGGTGGTGCATGCCTTTAATCCCAGCACTCGGGAGGCAGAGGCAGGTGGATCTCTGTGAGTTCGAGGCCAGCCTGGTCTCCAAAGTGAGTTCCAGGAAAGGCGCAAAGCTACACAGAGAAACCCTGTCTCAAAAAAAAAAAAAAAAAAAGAACCAACTCAAAGGGGATGATAGGATTAAAACTTGGAACTAAAATACATAGGGAGAAAGTTTCCCATATTTTACAGTAAAAAATTCATGTAAGTATGATTTTCTAACATCCCTGAAAGTCCTACTGCGCCTATGACTTTGCCCTGAGTGCCTTTCCACTGAGGCTCTGGACGCGCCTCTCTTGCTTACAAGCAAGGATGTTCTTTTTGGTAGCAGTCTTGGGATAAGCCTGAGATAGGCTACGCAGAAGAGATAAGTGTCTGGGTACAAAGGAAGAAAAGGTAGAAAGAAGGAAGAAAAGGCTGGCAAGGGCTAAGGCCAAGGGCCCCTCAGGCACAGCGTAGAGCAGAGGCCTCAGCAGGAAGTGCCAACAGTCAGGGAGGGAGATGCAAAGCCTGGGTGCTGCTCCCATAGGAAGAGCCCCTGGTAGGAAGAAAGCATGCTGCTCCTGTGAAGCCAGAGTACCAACATTCAGAAGCTGCTGACATGAAGGTCCCCAGCACTGTGGTCAGAGGCAAGAGGGCTGTCAGGCAAGCCAAGAATGTTGACTACAACAGAGCAACCCTGGGGGTCTTGATCCGACCCAAGCAATGGCAATGCTTGATCTTCCTTTGATTACTGTGGATGCCAGAGACCATTGGAAAGGTAAAAATGAGAACAAGGAGAAGAGAACAGAAGGCTTGTAAGGATCTCAGTCAGACCACCTTGGATATACCTCTCCCCTCTGGGCCTTCACTTCCTCAGGGTCTCAACAGACCTTGTTTCCTCAACCAGGGATATGATGGCATTCACAGAAGAGCATAATTTCTAGAGGAACCAAGCCGCAGAGGGAAGGTGACCGGCGGCAGGGTGAAAGAGAAAGGGACGTTGGCCTTGACACTGTGTTGTGATCTGCTTACTCTGTCCCTCTCCCTGAGAGAATAGTTTGAGATACTTACTCTCCTAAGACTTCAAAGTCAAATATATGGTTTAATGTGCCTGCACTGTAACAAGATAGTCAGCAGCTGTGACAAACACCCCAAGCACCAGTGAGGAGTTTGCCCTGGCTACCTGGGAAATAAAGCTCCGGGAATATCTATGGGACAGAGGCATGGGTTACTCATTCGCTCACATGTACTCACATATTCACACTCAACACTCATGCACTTACACTCACACAACCACATATGCACACTCACAGGCTTACATACTTTCTCTTCATACATGCACACACATACTCATGTACAATACACACATACAATCAGCCAGGGATTCTTCTGAGATACAACAAACGTCACTACCCTTCTTCTCCCGCCTCCTAAGAACAGGAGCCCATCTTCCTTTCAGTCCCGAGACTATCAAAGCCGAGTGGCCACACTTCAAGGCTGTGGCGCTCAGCTTTGTCATGGAGAAGCATGGCTGAGGTGCGTAGCAGGTGAGCAGAAGTCACTCGTGAATGAGGCAGGGCCAGAGTGTTAGAAACAACTGTGGCTCTAGGACAACTCGGACGGAGATCTCAGGGCTGAGCATGGCAGTTTAAGATGTCCAGGGCTGGGCTGCTGACCTGAAGGCGAAAATGCAGTCCTGAGGCTGTCAAGATTCATGTCTCCTGGGAAACTGCAAGTCGTGTGTGAAGCGTTGAGTGTGAAGATGTGGGAGCCAGAGGCCAGGGTCACGGATTCATAGGGGTGCTTCTGTAGTAATGGGGGCTGGGTCACACATAAGATGGAGACTGGGAAGAGCTATACCTCCTACTGAGAGGGCTATGGGGAAATGAGTTAGTTCATCAGGTCTGAGAAGACTGGCAGGAAGAAGCCCCCCGGAAGGCCCATGGAGAAGGACTCTGCTATGGACCAGGCCCACTTAGAGTCGGAGGACTGACTGGGCTGGTGGGATGCCTTGAGAGACTCGTGTATGAGAACACAAGTCCTCATGGCCTAGGCTTGTGAAAGGAGACTCTGGCACCTGGTCTGGCCTAGGACTTAGGTCGGTATTAACAAAATAGTCACTCTCAAATTCACTTTGCTGAGACACAAAAGTATCTGCTGTTTACCCTGCAAACCACGGTGCCCCCTGGGCTAACCGCAGAGTAGATGACAATAATGGCTTGGATCTTTGCCTTTTAAGCTCACAGTGACTTCAGTTTCCACTCATTTGCTCATTCACTGAGCATGAAGCCAGCACTAGGTGGTCTAAGTGTCAGGGATACAGCCTAAGCAAGCCTGGAGAACTCATCACCCAGTGGGTTTCTAGGCTCCCTCCGGAGCCAGGATGCAGTAAGCCTGTATTCACTGAAAACCTTGAGCTACATACACAGCATCAGTCAGTGTCCTCCTGGGACTTAGGGCCACTTGGGAACCCTGCAGGAATTACACTTGAAATGTTTGTGATACCAAGACGGAGTGGACTCCATAGCTTCTGAGGCCAGACAGATGAGGCCACAGGCCAACATGTGTGCCGCCCCTCCAGGTGCTTCTCTGGTCGGCCAATAAGGTATTTGAAGAGCTGACAGACATCGAAAGGCAGTTCCACAAGGCATTCTACACTGTCCGGGCCTATCTAAACTGCGACCGGTACTCAGTGGGCCTTCTGGACATGACCAAGGAGAAGGTGAGGTCTCAAACTCTCAGGTGCCTCCTTCCGAGTGTGACCCAGCTCATAGGCTGAACATTCCCTTCTCTCTTCTTCTCTGCCCAGGAATTCTTTGATGTATGGCCTGTGCTGATGGGGGAAGCCCAGCCATACTCAGGCCCACGAACACCCGATGGCCGGGTAAGTCAAGCTGATAGGTGGCAAGCACCCCACAAGAGGATGGGGAAATAAGGTAGCCTCACACACCTATCTGCTCTCCTCAGCCTGCGCTGCCCTAATGAAGGTGAACTCTCCAGACCTGCTTTAGCTTGCTGGAGCTCCTGTAAATATTGTGACATGCTTGCACATGACTTTTAGTGTATGTGTGGAGTATGGGCCCCATTGGTGTGAAGTTAAATGGGATATAGGTAAGATAGATCTAAACCTGGGTGTGCAATACACATCTATGAGTGCCAGAGAGAGAGAGAATGTATTGGTGTACACCACACACACACACACACACACACACACACACACACACACACACACACACACGGGTGCTGTGCCTGCGTCATCTGTGGATGGATGTGTCTGGGTGGGTTCTGTTCTCTTTTCTCTTCAAGAAAACCTCCACTGAGAAGCTGACCAAGAGTTGATACATTGATGTGTTTTGTTTCCCAGGAAATTGTCTTCTACAAAGTTATTGATTATATCCTCCATGGCAAGGAAGACATCAAAGTCATTCCGTAAGTGCTCACCTCAGGATAAACCCAAGTTCTGGATTAGCTATCTCAAGGGCATCTATGTAGAGCCAGCAGGGCCTTCCCAGGACAGGGAGGAGGAGCATGGACAGATGAAAAGGGAAGTTACCGGACTAAGGCACTTAGATATCTGCTTCAGATATCTAGGGAGTCAGGTGAACTGTCAGGTGGCCCCATCAGCAGCAACTCAACCATCTCAGCCCTGGCAGGTAAAGCCTCCATAAGGTAAGGCCATTGTCACACCCCAAAGGAAAGTCTAGTACAGAGCACAGACCTAGAGGTACAGTGGTCTTGTGATTATGTGGCCAGTGACCTCATGAACCTATAAGCCTGTCAACATCCCAAACAGGCTCCAAGAAAGGAGTAGGATTCAGGTATCAGGGCTGCAGAACAGGTAGCCCACACTGACTCTCCAGAGGCCAACTGAAGTCAGGAGCCTCCAGTAAGGGAGGGGACCCTGCAAAAAGAGGAGGTCCACCAAGGCAGAACAGAAGGCACCTCCTCCTGCCCTCAGTATTTTACTAGGCCCCACACCACCTAAGCTCAGAGAAGGGAACAAACTGAATTCATATATTATTTCATCTAACAATCCAAGCATCTATTCCTCTGATCTCTGCTCTTTCCCACAGAACACCTCCAGCTGATCACTGGGCCCTGGCCAGTGGCCTTCCAACCTATGTAGCAGAAAGTGGCTTTGTGAGTGTCCCTCTCCAGGCCTTGGCCTGTGCTTGCCAGTGCTGCATGCCTGTTGGCCTGCCACCCCCTATTGGCCCTTCCTGCTAGCTGCTGCTCACCTTGCCCAGTTGGAAGCTCCTCTCTTATAGGCAAGGCTAAATAGACTAGTGCTTGTGTTTATGTATTCAGCAATTTATGCAATTGCTTCTGATCCTTTCCAGATCTGTAACATCATGAATGCTTCAGCTGATGAAATGTTCCAGTTTCAGGTAATGTGCCTACTGATTGCTAGAAACTGCATTTTACTTGAAAAGAGGGCATTTAGTTTCAGAAATGGTGGGTTGAACTAGGTTTTCCCACTCAAGGAACAATTTTATGGGGCTGGGGAATGACTCAGTAGATAGTGTTTTCTATGAAAACATGAGGATATGAGTTCAGATCCCCACACCCACATTAAAAACAAAAAACAAAAAACAAACAAACAAAAAACAGGCATGGTAAAATGTACCTATAACTTCAGTGCTGGATTAAGAAATAAGAAGCAGACCAGACAAGATGATCCTGGGGGCTTAGTGGCCAGCTAATCTAGCCAATCAGTGAGCTCCAGTAATAGAGGAAAACATTCAACATGGACTACTGGTCTCCACATGCACACACATGGGCACACACATATGTATAATATACACACATAAAACAACTTCACTCACATCTGTAATCCCATTACTCAGAAGGCTGAGGCAGACGGATTGCTGCAAATTAGCCCAAGGCCAACTAAAGAGTGAGATTCTGTCTTAAAAAGCAAAAGAAAAATAAAGGAAAAATTTCATTTTCGGTGACTAAGAAACCATACAAGAAATATGTATTTGTGCTTCCAGGTCTGCAATTGAGCTGATTTTATTGGGCTCAGTTAGACTCAGGTGATCCTGTCTAGTCTCAGCTGACCTTATCTGGTCTCAATTGATCTTGGCTGAACTCGGGAAAGCTTATCTGGGCTAAGTGGATCCTGTCTGGTCTCAGCTGGTCTAGTCTGGTCTTAATTTATCTTCACTGGGCTCATCTGGGCTCAGCAGGTCTTCACTGTGCCCAGGAGAAGTGAGCTAATCTTTGGGCTCAATCAACCCTGGCAGGACTCAGCTGAATCTTCTTTGGCATCACTTGATTGAACCTGGTCTAGCAAACTCTCTGGGCTGGGACTATGAGGGTTTAGAGTTTCTCTGCTCTACCTGTCTTTATCTAGGGTTTGGACAAACATACCCAAGGCCACAGCTCTTTCCTAAGGGAGGTCGTGTTTAGGAACATACTTTGTCACAGCCTCTTGGAGGAACTAGCCAAAAACTACTATTCATATTTCACATGGAAAGACATAACGAACCAACTATATAATATTCGAAGTCCAGTGTAAAGTGGAAATGTGGGCCCATTTTTTGAGCAATTAATAAGTACTTTAAGAGCAAGGACTGGAGGTAGACAGCAGTGTCAATACTTCTTAGAAGTATCCTTGGGCCTAGAGCCCTCATGTGCCCTTGATGTTTGCTATGGTGAGGAAATAGCTTCCTCCAGCCCAGAAAATTATGACACAAAGCCTATGAACATAAAGTTCACAGACAAGTGAGAGCAAAAAGACAGCATTCAACCTATTAGCATAGTTTAAGGAGAGAGAAACTGAGGTCTATCCCCACCCCCAGGCACCAAGTCTTACCAGACCACACCCAGAACAGCCTAGTTCTTTCTCTGCTCCCTGCAGGAGGGGCCCCTGGATGATTCTGGGTGGGTGATCAAGAATGTTCTCTCCATGCCCATTGTTAACAAAAAGGAAGAGATTGTGGGGGTGGCAACCTTCTACAACAGGAAAGATGGGAAGCCCTTCGATGATCAAGATGAAGTTCTCATGGAGGTAAATATCCAGTACCATACGTGGACAAAGATGTCCGTCTGTGATGGTGTGGGACATCAGTGAGTATTGTTCCTCCCCACACACTTCTGGACCCTGATTAGCACTAAGTCAAGGAGAAGGGGACAAAGATAGTTCACAAAGTTCTATCTCTGGAGATCTCATTCAGAGGCATCCACTGTACTGCAGCAGTCTGGGAAATTGGCCACTGAGCTACGGGTGTAGAACATAGTAAGAGTCACCACAGTGATTGGCTAATGGGGTGACACTGCTGTCTACCTCCAGTCCCTGACACAGTTCCTGGGATGGTCAGTGCTGAATACCGACACCTATGACAAGATGAACAAGCTGGAGAACCGTAAGGACATCGCCCAGGACATGGTTCTGTACCATGTGAGATGCGACAAAGATGAGATCCAGGCAATCTTGGTACTGTGCCTAGCATTCTATGGGTCCCCTCTGGGGAGGCAGGGAACTCAGGGACATATCTCTGGGGCCCAGGCTAGGTCTAACACTGTACAACCCAGACACTGTCCCTGGGTCTCATCCTAAGTAGTGAGCAAGTGTGACCAGAGCCTTCCTGGTCTGTCTCATTGTTCCATCTATAATCCATGTGTGTCATTAAGGACTGCACAGGGAAAGGAAGGAAAGTCAGGGTTCCCAGAAACTGCTGGCTTATGTCTGGAATTGAGGATGTCTGAACACAAGGAGACTGCTGTCCTTCACCAATCAGGAGCCCTGTGTTCAACATGTTCCATGATGGCGTACCATCATTCTGTTACCTTGACAGGGTGAAGGTGATGTTGTCACTGTCATGTGGGTAATGGTGACACCACCACTGACACACTTATGGATGGGCATGATACTGCCATCTGTCACATGAGGTGAAGGTTAAGAGTCACCTTGTCATAGTCATAGAGTAAAGATGATACTATCATCCTGTCCCTTGTGGGGGAATGGTGATAAGTTCACTGTGTAACATTTGTGGAATGAAGGGTCACTGTCACTCTGTCATTCCTGGGATAAGGGTGATATTGTCAGCTGTCATATGGAGTAGAGGGGATGCTGTCACTCTGTCATATAGGGTGAAGTGACACTATCACTCAGTCCCACAACTCACCTGTTGTTCTCTGTTAGCCAACAAGGGATCGCCTGGGAAAAGAGCCCGCTGACTGTGAGGAGGATGAGCTGGGGAAAATCTTGGTGAGAACCTGCTTCTAGTGGACACAAGCTGCTCTCATGAGTGGCAGGAGAGAGGCCTGGCACACACAGCATCCTCTCGTGATGTTAGTGCTACCTGTGTAGAAATGTCCCCAACAGAGGTGATAGTACAGCTCTGAGAGTGTCCAGCTGGAGTTTACTTGATGTCTGCCCTGCTGAGGGTCTCTGCCTGCCTTCCTGCCTCCTTTGTGCTTCCCACGACTACCCATGTTTTAGCTTCTGCGGCCACAGTTTGGGCCAAGTGTCCATCTGTGCTGCCTCCCTACAGGAGTAACCAGGCCTGCAGCCCCTAGTTTAGAGATGTCTGTGTTCATGTGTTTACATACTTCTGTGTGCACTTGTGTATGCATGCATGTGTGTATAGGCACATACAGACACATGTTTGTGTGTCTCCCAGAGAACATCCCTACATCAACTTGATAGTTATGGGACACCTACCTTTTTCTGTCACTTGTGTGATTCATCAGAATCACCAGAGCTGTGCACACATGTTCCCATGTGTCCATATGGGTAGGCCTGAACGCGTGTATGTGCCTCTGTAACTTTTCATGTATATAGCTTTGTTTTGTTTTGTTTTGTTTTGTGTTTTGAGACAAGGCTTCTCTGTGTAGCTTTGGTGCCTGTCCTGGAACTCGCTCTGTAGACCAGGCTGGCCTGGAACTCACAGAGATCCACCTGCCTCTGCCTCCCGAGTGCTGGGATTAAAGGTGTGTGCCACCACCGCCCGGCTCCATGTATCCATCTTGACGTTTGCTTTTCCAACATCACTGCTACCAAGTCAGGCGGGCTTCTCACAGTCGAGTCACCTGGTGGGTGGGAACAGTGGAACAGGTTGGGACAATATGAATGACCTAGCTGTAAATCTGAGTAACTGGAAGGCAGACATCACCAGAGATACCCGAGTGTCTGCCTGGACAAGGGTCCAGAAAAAAAAGAAAGGTTAAGGACCGGTGTGGGTGTGGCAGGTCTGCTTCCCTCAGCCCATAATCTCTCTTGCAGAAGGAAGAACTCCCAGGGCCTACCAAGTTTGACATCTACGAGTTCCACTTCTCAGATCTGGAGTGTACAGAGCTGGAGCTAGTCAAATGTGGAATCCAGATGTACTATGAGCTGGGTGTAGTCCGAAAGTTCCAGATTCCCCAGGAGGTGGGGAGCTATGGTTGGAGGTTCCGGAACAAGAGGATGTGGAGGGTTGGTTAAGGGTTACAGATACCAAAGAGGTGAAAGACATGTGGTGAGAGCCCTCAAAGATCACCACTGGGAGGAAGGGAAGGTTATTCCAGCTCAGAGCTCCACGATTCTGCTCTTTCCCTGGGCTTCTCACTCTGTCTTGCGTCCACCTCCATACCTGTGTCCCCACAGCCCACATAAAGAATGAATAATCTCTCATGCTCCCCAGAAACCAAGAGTGACAGGCTGGTATTTCAGAAAGAAATTTTGCTAAATTCTAAGGGAAACAAAATAGAAAAAAGTTATTAAAAAAATATTTCCAAATACTTATTTGAGCCTCAATATCATAATGAAAATATTAGAGAGCTCCCTTAGCCTGCATTCTCTTTCTCAAAGAAAATGTCTAGGTGCTCTATCTTCCTGCTCACAGACCACATATCTGACCCATTCAAACATTCAGCCCTAAAACTGTTTTTATTTAGTTCTTTTTGTTTTGTTTTTGCTTGTTTCTCAAAGTATCCCACATCCCAGGGGTCCTCTTTCCATTGTGGGTCTGGGCCATGGAGATAGAGGCATCTGATTTCCAATGGCTGGAGCTGTTCTTAGCTCTACTGTGTGAGAACCCTTCCCAAACAGGAAGGAGCCAAGGGGAACAAGGGACAAGGACTCTGAGGCCAACAAGATAGAAGTAGGAAAATGGGTATGACAAGCTCTACTACAAGCAGTGTGAAAGGCTTGGGTGGATTCTCATGTGGTGTTGTGTAGACTCATATGTGGCTTCCAGTGCTTACATGTCCTCTGCTCCCCCAGGTCCTGGTGCGGTTCCTGTTCTCTGTCAGCAAAGCCTATCGAAGAATCACCTACCACAACTGGCGCCATGGCTTCAATGTAGCTCAGACCATGTTTACGCTACTAATGGTATGTATGTAAATGGGATGGGGTAAGAAAATTCATGGGCCTGGACAAAAGACCACAGCTACTACCTTCTGGTCCAAGGATGCCTGTTATGCTTGCCCAGTCCTGGCAATGGGTGGAGGGGACTTGGGTGGGCAAAAGAATGGGTTTGGGCCAGCCCCACATTCCCTTCTACCTCTGCTTTCTGGAGCCAGAGAGCTGGGCCAGTGGCAGGACCCAGAACTGGACTTCTCCCCACAGACAGGCAAACTGAAGAGCTATTACACAGACCTGGAGGCCTTTGCCATGGTTACAGCTGGCCTGTGCCACGACATCGACCACCGTGGCACCAACAACCTGTACCAGATGAAGTAGGCTATGGGGAGGGCAGGCTCGTGGTGGGCATGGTAAACCATAAATCAAGCACGGTTAGGCTCAGTCTTTGCAGTCTGGCAATCAGTACTGAGAGGGGCCACCTTGAAGGCACAGTGCCAAGTGGGTCAGATCTCATCCTACCGCCTTCTAACATTGTTTTTGTTGTGTCTTCTTTTTAAATAAAATATGCAACAGATCCCAGAATCCTCTAGCCAAGTTACATGGCTCCTCAATTCTAGAACGGCACCACCTGGAATTTGGGAAGTTTCTGTTGGCAGAGGAGGTTTGTTCCTGATTTGGTGATGGGTCCTCCTTTGGGCTGCAGCAAACAGGCAGGAGGCCCTGGGAAGCAAGTTTATGAGTGTGAGGTGCTACCAAACAGGCTCCCATCTAGAGATGCTCCCACATGGGGTAGAATTGCTTTCAAAGGGCAGTAGCCATGAATAGTCACTAGTGGGCACAACAGGTCATGGAAATAGGAAAAGATATTTGACTTGGGACCCTCCCAGTCAGAGGATAGACACCAAGGGAGGGCAGGGATGACTATCCTTGCCTGGAGAGGTAGCCATAAGACTAATCTGGGATCACATAAGTAAAGGCCAGGTTAGAGTGTAGGGAGTAGACAGAGTAGGCCCTGAGAGTCAAATCAAGGGTACCCCAGGCAACATCTGCCACAACCCAACACCAACTGACGGTCCCCACAGAGTCTGAACATCTACCAGAACCTGAACCGGCGGCAACATGAACATGTGATCCACCTCATGGACATTGCCATCATTGCCACTGACCTGGCCCTCTACTTCAAGTAAGAATGCATCAGAGGCAGGAGGTGGGGCCCTCGGCAGACATAGACAGTTATGACCAACCTATCACTTACTCCTCCCCTCCTCTGGGGACCAGGAAGAGAACAATGTTCCAGAAGATTGTGGATGAGTCCAAGAACTATGAAGACAAGAAAAGTTGGGTCGAGTACTTATCCCTAGAGACAACACGAAAAGAGATAGTCATGTAAGTAACATGTCCATCGTTGACCAACTAGCCCTGCGAGACCTCCCTAAACTCAGGGATAAGAGACTCCAAAAAAAGATTAGCTCCCTTTAAATTGAACAAAGGCACTGGATCAATCTGTCCTGAGATTCATGGGCATCAGCACGGAATTCAGAGTCAGATAACCTTCCTTAGGACCCTTGGTCATCACTTTGTGCTTCATCCTCTGTTCCACTTCTTCACCTACAAGGTGGTGACTCAGGACTAGCACCTCCCCCAGGACTGTCTCAGAGAAGCTGAGAAAATGTGTTCGCTCTGTTCTCAGAAGGACATGTAGTCTGCTCTGTCTGTTCACAGGGCCATGATGATGACTGCATGTGACCTGTCTGCTATAACCAAGCCCTGGGAAGTCCAGAGCAAGGTCAGGACTGATGACCATCTGGACTCAGAATAGCCCTTCACAGGCCATCCTGGGTCTTCACCTAGGGAGCTACAGGGAAAGGGTGTTGATTTTTGAAGTAATGTCTGGGTACAACAGTGAGAGGCACCATATGAACACTGCCTGCAGCACCTCAGGGGAGGGCCCGCTGCTCCTGAACACAGAGCCCCACTATAACCTTTGTGTGTGCTCAGGTTGCTCTTCTTGTGGCTGCCGAGTTCTGGGAACAAGGAGACTTGGAGAGGACTGTCTTGGATCAACAGCCCATTGTGAGTGTTGTTTTCCGAATCTTCCATCTTGACGTGGGAATTAGAACACTTGGTAGTGCTCTAGACCCCAGGATTTTAAGGTCCTGGAGTTTTAACCTTGATTTGTGGGGTCCTTGGCTTGAGCATGGGTAATTTGGCATCTTGTAGAATAAAAATCATGAAAAATTGGAAGATCTAGATTGTAGCTCACAAGCAAGAGCCCCCAGGCCTATGCAGCTGCACAGTACATACATTAGGCAGGGCAGTTCAGGGAGGGTAACTCTGAGAAGGGCAACCCTAGGGGAAAGGGGAGGAGTAGAGGTAGTAGTCCATGGCAAGACAGACATTGAGGCTGTTATGGTTAGGGATAGGCCCACTGCTAACACCAGGGATGGCATCTATCCACATAGGAACTAGGAACTACATCAGTTTGCTTTGACCACTTGGGGAGGCACAAGGAGGCAAAGATTTTATCTCCTAAGCCAGCTTACTAATGTGAAGAACTGTTTGGAGCAGGCTTTAGGCAAGGTACAGACTCAGCAAGAGAGAGGCCTTTGCCAGCTAACAAAGTCTCATAGGGAGGGGCAGCACCCATGTCACTTGCCTGTGTTTCTTCCACAAGCCCATGATGGACCGGAACAAAGCAGCTGAGCTCCCCAAGCTACAGGTTGGCTTCATCGACTTTGTATGTACTTTCGTGTACAAGGTGCGCAACAGAGGTGTTTGGTGTGGGCTGGGGTGGATTGGCCAAAAGTGGGTAGGGAATGGGCTGGACCCAGCAGTGACAGTACAGGGACATTTGTGTGGTCTCCACCCTTATCTGATAGAGTAAGATGTACAACTACTCTTGTATATCTACCCTATCACAACACCCATCTCAACCTGCCCAGTCACTGGTCTGTCCCAAAACTTGTGACTGTCCTTCAGAAGCACCAAGTATACCCCTAGAAGGTCCTTACTCATCCTGAGGTCCCACTTTAAGTATCTCTACCTCAGAGTGACACTTTACCCACAATGGGCACACTGTCTTCAGGAAAATGACTTGCCTACTAGGTATCTGTGAAAATGTGAAAGCAAACCTGAGTCTGTCTGTCTCTATTGGCACACCCCGATACAACCTGAAGAACATGATAGCAGCCATGTTTCCACTAGCTTGTCAGGCACCAAAATGCTGCCAAGGATTTAGATTCTGCTATATGATTGTAGGACATAAGGCAGAAACTAGGAGAGACTCAAAAGATAAGCCTGACTACAGTGTCCTCATGTGATACACATGACATCCGAGCTCCACACCTCTCTGGTTGTACTTGGTGTTGACAGACCCGACATTGTAAGGTAGATGCTGTGTAATTCCAAGGGAAGTCAATCCTAAACAGCCAGGCAAGCAGGAAGAGATGGCCACTGTAGGCCCCACTGTCTTCCTCAGTCCATCCACATCACCTGAAAGCAGCTATAGGGATCGTTGAAGCTTCCAATCCCCCTGCAGCTGACGTTCTGTGCTCTATTCTTGGGATGCTCATCCTGCTAGTACTGTATCATAAGTACTTATACCCAAGTTCCTATCCTGTCCTCCTCCTTAGGGATCTGGAAAGGGGACACTTCAGTGGTTCTTTCCCATGCTGATCAACTCTAGATGACATTGCCTAGGGGTCAGCCCCAAGTGAAATAGGCTGAGGGTGGGGGAACCAAGCTCATGCTGGGCCTTTGGCAAGCTACAGATCATGTGACCTGGGGAACAGTAGTAGCCATCTTACAAGCATAATGCCAGGGAGTGTGAAGCCTCACTTCACTGTCTTTTTGACTTTTAAAATAAAACAGGCCATAGATACGAAAGCATCCTCAGTCCAGTGAGTCTGATGATAGGGAAGCCTGAGGCCTTGAAGAGCTACTATTTGAGCCTTCCAGGAGCAGTGGAACAGCATAGTGACTTCTCAGTTCCCTCTAGGAATTTTCTCGTTTTCATGAAGAGATCCTGCCCATGTTTGACCGACTACAAAATAACAGAAAGGAGTGGAAAGCATTAGCTGATGAGTATGAGGCCAAAGTCAAGGCCCTGGAGGAAGAAAAGAAGAAGGAAGAAGACAAAATAGCAGCCAAGAAAGGTCTGGGCCCCTCTGACGGCTGGGACGGCCTCAGTCAACCCCTCCGTCAATGCTGCAGCGTGGCAGAAAACCACCAAGCTATCAGAAAGGCAGCTGATTGGCAGAGCCCTAAGCTGAGACTGAGGCTCTGGAGCCAAAGAATGCCCCATCCTTCTATCCTTCCTTCAAGGGACATGGCAGCTCTTGCCACGTAGATAACAGATGAGACTGAATGCTAGTATAGTCCTATACATGGGAAGCAAGCTCACTGGACTTCTGTCAGCTCTTTTGTTCCACTAAGTAGCAGATCCTTTCCAGGTGTGGTAGCCCACGCCTGCAATCCCCCCCCCCCCCCCCCCCCCGCCCGAAGAAACCACAACAGAAAGGCAAAAACAAAATCAGTGAGCTAATCAAGAGTTAAATTGGCACAGGGCTAACCTGTATCATGTGACTCAGTTGAACACACTGCACCCCAGATCAGAAGCCCAGTGACATGACCTTATCTTTTCCAGGGTTTGTTTACCCTGGAGCTGGGGTTCTCCAGGGCCATTGAGTGAGCACACTGAATAAGGCATCTTCTGGGGCATGGGAGGTCAGGGCTGAAAGTAATCAGGGCACAGTGACCGCAGAGCTCAGGCACTAAGGCTCAGCATAATCGGCTTGGGTTGGCCACAGACCTAGTTCAGCCCCTGCAGGGAGAACCCACAGGTGCTAGCAGAGGACACGCCAGAGAAGGGAGACAACGTGACCACTCATAGTCTATCTTCTCTTGCAGCGGGCACAGAAATTTGCAACGGTGGTCCAGCACCCAAGTCCTCGACCTGCTGTATCCTGTAAAACCTATGTAGTGGCTTCTGGCCCCTCTTGCCACTCACTGGAGATGGACTCTGCCTATAACAGTTTGGTGTAAGACATTAGGACGCAGAAAAAAAAAAGATCAAATATAACTTTGAATATTTTGAAATTTTAAACGTGTTTTGTTTTTTCAAATTAAAGCCAACTATGACTGTTAAATAGTGTAGCCCATATTTATCTGGTTTGATAAAATTCCCACAAAGATCTTTACAAAGGATTTGTGAATTGTGTCTGAAATTAGAACTCTGCTCTTGTACATACGTGTGTATAGATAGGTATTCAGTTCCATCTGCTTAAGTAAAATCATGTCCAGGGAGTCAGAATAAAATCATAACTTGCCAGTTTTACACATGCTAACATCACTTGACGGCACATCGTATTTGACTCACTGAGACTCTGCTGGGTCAAGGCTGTGAGCAGAGCTGAGATCAAACGGAAGTGGCTTGGCTGGGACCCTCATGAAGGAAGCAGCTGTGGACACTGCGGGGAAGCCTGAAAGCCTAAGTCCCTTAAACATGCACTATCTGTCAGGCAACAGACTCACTGGATCTCAAAGGATGTGTTCTCCCGGGAAGAGAATACAGTTTGCCTTCAGCCCCGGGGAGAGGGGGCAAATTTATCCTCAGAGTCCCAGATAGTGGGATTCCATCTGAGGGGATTGGAGGGGAAAGCAACCCTTCACTCAGCCATAGGACTTCGAAGTATACATATGCTGCTCCTCTCAACTCACTTTAAATGCCAAAAAGAGAGAGAGAGAGAGAGAGAGAGAGAGAGAGAGAGAGAGAGAGAGCGCTCTAACCTCAGGAAACATGTGCAAGGCACAAAACTTCTGGAGGGAGCAGTAACACTTCCGGTTTGCTTTTGATTGCTGTGAACCATGAACAAGAACAACTTGGGAGGTTAAGGGTTTATTTGGTTTACGTATCTCCATCACAGTCCATCACTGAGAAAGTCAGGACAGGAACTCAAGCAGGAGCAGAGGAACCATAGAAGAACACTGCTTACTGGCTTGCTCACTTACACAACCCAGGACCATCAGCCTAGGGGTGGTACCACCCACAGTGGGCTGGGCACTCCCACATCAACCATCAATTAATATCCCACAGATACAATCATAAGTCAATCTGCTAGATAATTCCTCGATTGGGGTTCCCTCTTCCAGGTGACTAGTTTGTGTCAAGTTGAAAAGAACTAGCTAGCACCCCCGCTGTTGGCATACAGGAGCCCATGGGTACAGATGGAGGGACTTCTTTCAGGTCACTTTCCAAGACCCAGAGGAAAATTACGAGTTGAGGAGGCACACGACCCATGTTACTGTGAAGGCATCAACTCCCACCTGTCCACCTGTACAGGGCCTGAGCTTCTGACAAAAGCAGACCAGCTCAGGGCAGAGCAAAGCAAGCTACACCAGGAGGCTAAGACACTCTATTGACTTGGCATCCTTGGAGCCCCAACTTGGCCATACCACTGCACCTTTCTGTCCCTGTCAAATGCTTCTGAGCTGCACTTTGTACCTGTGCCAGGTAATGATCACTAATTCCTTTGAACCGCCCCCTCAATGAAAAGTCGGGAAACAACTGCAGAGCTGGTTGGTGCCTAGAAGCAAACACCCAGGGCAGTAACGAGAGGAAGCCAGAGCATCACACAACAAAGCTTTATTCATCCTCAGCAACTAAAGGAAAGGCAAGCTCACTGGCGCTTCACTTGAGTATGCTGTCATCTTGAGCTGAAAATTGAGAAGAGACAGTGTCACACATTATACACACTCGGGCTACCTGTGAGGACTTCAGGATTGCAGTTTTTTAAAAAAAACCCAGAATCTAATCCCAAGAGGACCTAACTTGGTCACCCAAAACCATCCCTTGCATCCTCACTGCCCACTCCACCTGTCTGGAATCTGCGTCAACAGAGAGGGGTCAGGGGCTGCTCAGCAGGAGCCGCCCTGAAGGCAGAGCTGCAGCATGGCCCACACATTCTACTGTGCTCCACGGAGAAAAGCGCTGGGAACATATGCCGCCCTGGTCTCCTTCCAGAAAACCTGGAAGTGGGAGGAGGGACTGAAAGCCATACCTTCCGCCAGTTCTCTCTCAATCCGTTTCAGCTCATCTAGTCTCTTCTTCTCCTCCGCTGCCACCCTCCTCTCCTCCTCTGCCCGGGGTTTTAGGTAACCTGGGGAGCGGAAGCAATTAACTTCTTCCTAAAAATGGTGCGTGAAAAAGCCGACTCGGGAATCTCCGGGTAGCTGCTCCCCTGTGGGCCTAATGTCTTCTCCCTCCCCGGGAGCTGCAGGCCCGTGCGATGCCACACTGCCAGCTCTCTCTCACCCCGAATCCCGCCGCACCCCCGGTCCCCGAACTCACTATATCGCTTGGCGCCGTAGGCCATGCCGAGGACCAGGGCTGAGTATCTGCAGAGCTGCAGAAAAAGAAACGTTAGAGCAGAAGGCACATTACCCGAGGATGAGGAGCTAGGAGATCGAGGAGGACGGGTAGAGGGGAACAGGGCAGGGGGGTGCAAGGGTCTCCAGGACGGCCTCGAGACCACAGCCTGCAGTCTCGCGGGGGGGGATACGCTGTCAGGGGGGTGGCAGGGGGCGTGCAAGGGCTCTAAGCACCGTGCGGCGACGGTGAAGCGGGTTCACCTTGATGAGCGGAGAGACCTGAACTGGGGGAACCATCTTGTCCGTGACCTTCGCGCCGGAAGCTCAACTGAGGCGGAAGACACAGCCAGAGCGCAGGAAGGCGCATGCGCCTGAGCGAAGACGCGCCCCCTGGTGACCCGAGGGTAGCGGCGCGTTCCTTCTGGGCTGTGCAAAGTCTCTGGGCTGAGTGTGCAAGACGACCTCAGGAGGGTGGAGACGTAGGGCCGCATCGCATCGGCACAGGCTTGTAATGAACGACCAGCCCTGGAATCCGTCGCCTACCTACTCTGGACTGGAGCAGGCAAACAATCCCTTCCTCTCGTGGAACAGACGCGCACCCCCACCCCACCCCGCGGCAGACCAGCCCAGAGCGGCCGGCCGTTTGAGTGCAAGATTACAGACCTTGTTTTGGCCCTCCCTGAGAGATCAACCTTCTAAGCCTTTCCTGCAAGTGCCCGCCCTGGATGGCTATGCCTTCTGGACAGCGCAACCGTGTTTTCTCGCTCAGAGCGAGTTAGGTTCTCTTGGAATTAGATTCTGGATTTTTTTTAAAACTGCAATTCTGAAGTCCTCGAAGGTAGCCCGAGTGTGTATAATGTGTGACACTGTCCCTTCTCGATTTTCAGCTCAAGATGACAGCATACTCAAGTGAAGCACCAGTGAGCTTGCCTTTTCTCTAGTCGCTGAGGATGAGTAAAGCTTTGTTGTGTGATGCTCTGGCTTCCACCTCAGGTTTTGAGATCTTACTGGCGAAGGCCATCCAAACGGGGCTGACCCCTGAGTTTCCCAGCCCACACTCTCAGGACCCCAAACCCTGAGCCCTAATGACTCCTCTTCACCAGGCCTCGTGGGGACAGACTATGAAGAACCCAAACTGGTTTTCCACAGGCACTGTCCCCAGAGTGAGCGCCTCTCTAGCAGCCGTGTTCACCTAGACCAGCAGTTCTCAACCTATGGGTCACGATCCCTTGGCAAGCCTCTATCTCGAAAAATATTTACAATTCATAACAGTAGCAAAATTAATTACAGTTATGAAGTAGCGATGAAAATAATTTTGTGGGGGGGTGGTCACCAAAACATGAACTGTATTAAAGGCTCGCGGCAATAGGAAGGTTGAAAGCCACTGGCCTAGTCTGAAGTTGTCCAACTGATTACCAGCTGTGTCTGCTATTGGCAGTCTCTGTGGAAGTCAGGCATGGCAAGGTTGTAGCCATCCATTGGCTGGCTTTACCCCGCCCCCCTCTTCCAATGCCCAGCAGTGACTTGACATCTCCCTAAGGCTGTGTCTTTGAATCAGCCTCCTCAGTTTTGCATTGCACCAGGGCTTGGGAAGGTACACAGTCCTTTGGGATGGGGTATCTTCCCTTGACTCTTCATTGAGTCCGTATTTGTAAAGAGAATGTACCTATGGATATAAAATGAATACAATACAGCAATGAAAAAACCCCAGAACTCATAATAGGTGTCCAGCTATCCTGAAGGGAGGAATCCTGGGCAGTCAGAAGAGGAGCCACTGCCCTGAGGCCTGGAACTGTGCCTGCATTTGGTCTGGAGTCCAAGTCCCTGGGCCTCCTCTGCTGGAATCCTAGAAAGTTCCTTAAGCTGGGAACAGATCTACCCAGACCATATGGCACAGGTGCACCACATCCTCATTTCCTGCCCTTGGTAAACCTGATCTTAGTTCTCCACCCC
Organism: Onychomys torridus; assembly: GCF_903995425.1. Classification (NCBI taxonomy): domain Eukaryota; kingdom Metazoa; phylum Chordata; class Mammalia; order Rodentia; family Cricetidae; genus Onychomys; species Onychomys torridus. Next base: position 70,803,508 of record NC_050452.1, on the reverse strand, counting down.
CATCCCTACCCGAGTGAGGCAGGCTCCTGCCCTCGTCTGAACCATTGCTCCCCGAGGAAGCTGCAAAGCCGTGCTGACCGACAAGGCCCCCAAATAAACTTCCTTACCCCTCGTGGCTATGTGCACACTGAGCCCCCTCCCTTTCCTGCTCTTAAGCAACTGGTTAGATAACCTTAGGTGACCAAACAGGTTTCCCTCACTAGATCTTAAATCAGACTCCTCAGCAGCTCAAGCTTCCAGAACTGAACGTGTCTCTGGGCCCAAGAGGAGTGTGGGTTGAGAGGTGAGTGCAGAGAAGCAACATGCAGGAGCAGAGGCAGAAGAGCACACAACACACACACTGGCATAGCGTGCACACAAATCTGCTTGGAATCCGCTTTGGCTCAGGATCATTTGTGGGGGCAACAGAAGGGGTTAAGTTCCCACAGAGCTCAGGACACCACTGGGAGGATTCTACACCTGTTGGAGACAGCTGTGTGCAGAATCCAAACATTCCCAATGTGCTATCTTTAGTGCTGTGCTCAGGCTCAGCCAAGATCCTCCCTGGGGTCTTGAGGCCCTCTCAAATCCAGAGCTTACCACCCCTGCAGCTGGGCTAAGTCCAACCGAGGCCCTTTATTCTCAGCTACCACTCCCACACCTGAACAAACTCCCACCTCTGGTAATTCCCCCTCGAGGTCTGAGGTAGCATCTGGGAGGGAGCTTCTGTGACTGAGTCTTGGGGGACAGGACAGGACCTCTGACAATGTATAGATGTCATCACAGTTTAGAAATGGACCAGGGTAGGGGTTGCCCAGCTATCAGATGCACACTCCATTCCCACTTGTGCCATGCTGCCGAGGTCCTGCTTCCTGTTGCCCCTATCTGGCTTAGGCCTCCAAAGTATGGGACTGTGGGGATCTCATCTGCTCGCTTCATTCTACTTGTGTGGACTTCCTCATCCCATACCGCCTGCAGGCCCACTCCTGAGTCTCCTGCCCTTGCTCTCAGATATTAATTTTCTGGCATCAAGGACTGAGTACAAGCCATATTGCTTCCCTGGACTTCGCCTGTCAGATGAGGGAGTAAGGGGGAAGCCTGAGGGCCATGCCAAGAATGACTCCATTACAGGCAATCTAACCATCTCCAAGGCTCTTCCAACTCAGAAGTGTTATTGCCCACCCCCAGTTGTGGAGCTGCCAGTAGTGGCATCAGAACGGGTCCTGGGCTTGCCAATAAATCAGGAAGTAAAAGTAGTGCTGTGAAAGGCCTGACACACACAAAGCAAAACATAAATTCTGGGGCCAGAGCCATTCACAGCACCTCTGCTGGTCTTGAAGAGGTATTGCTATCCTCAGCACCTAATAGTTTCTGTTGCACTGGCAGAGCCCAGTTGCCTAGGATGACTCAGACTCCCAGGCTTTGGCCAATGATGTGGCACAAGGTCCTGGAGATGTAGAATCCCTGCTAGGATAAAACCTCCTGGTACCTGGGCTAAGAGAAGGGGTATCTGAGTTACCACCAGGCTACTTAGGCTCACTCTGCAGTTGTCCAATTCTTTAGGATGGCAGTCCTCAGCTTGTCCTTGCAGGAAGTAGCAACCAAAGTCTGAGCTATTCTAGGGGGCCAGGAAGCATCTTAAGACAAGCAGGAGCTGGATCCTGGGCATGATGAGCAGGCAGCCAGGGAGGTGTTGAGCAGGGCATCTAGTGTATGTATGTATGTGCTTACACATGGGCATCTTTGTGTGTATGCTCATGTGAACATACACAATGGTATGAGTGTAGAGATCCACGCCCCACAGTAGCCATGGCGACAAACTGGAAAGAATGAGGGAGGGTCTGGGCCTTCAGAAAACTGAATGCCAGGCATGAGTCCATCCTTGGAATCCATTTACCCCAGAGCCCTCTAGGATTGGACATGGTGGGCTGCTTGAACCCTTCAGTTCCACATCCCCCATCATGTGAGTTAAGTCTCCCAAATCATGGGTTGTCTCTGCGTGTTCCCCCAGCTGCCTCAAGGCCCTCATCCTTGGCAGTTCTGCTTCTCAAGCCAGCAGGAAGACCGAGAAGGAAAATGGCATACCCAGAGAGCACCCTCCAATGTCTTCTCCAATTTTGAGCAACCCCAAATCTGGAAGTTCTAGGAGGCGAGTCTGCCTCTGCTCCTTGGGAGCCCCTCACACCATTGGTACAGGAGGACATGTGTGGCCTCAGAGTGCCCGTCCCTGTGATGGAGCAGAGCCAGGTGTGAAGGTAAGTGTAGGAGCTGGGCAAAGATGGGCACCAGCAGTGCGATAAGCCTGGCATTGACCCTGAGGCCTTCACGCTCATGGATAAGAAGAGAGACAGCTCCGTTGACAAAGCGGACCTATAGGACACTTACACTTCCCTGAGTAGGTGTGATCTCTCCCTCAAGTATAGCAAGAACATTGCCTCTAAATGCTGACACACACTCATATTTTTGGGTTGTTCTGGTCACCTCTAAGTTTGTTTAGTTTCCCTTAGTTATTCTAAAGAACGTTGCTCTCAGGGTCTCAGGGTAGCTACTCAAGGCCCTGGTTTGTTCAGAGCTGGCAGAGGGTGTCTAGGGTTTTCAGAAAAACCTGGAATGGGTTTGAGGCAGGCACGGGGGAGGCAACCTAGTGAGTGACACACCCAGCCCTATCCCTTCCCCACACCTCCACTCTACCCTTAGGCTCACCTTGTAGGCTTGGAAGAGGATATGTATGGGTAGGCCTACTCATCATCTCAGAACCAGATGCCAGCTCTTCCCCCACCTTCTTCAAGCCACTTCAGTTGGTACTTAACCCTCCCTGTCTCGGTGGCCTACCATGAGACACTCCTGTAGTGGGGGGCAGGAGGCTTATGGTCCTACCTTGGAAGCTGGGAAAGGCAGTTACATTTTACCTGGGATGGGGGTTCCCTAGTGCCCACCTCGGCAGAAGATGGTGTCCTTAGATTTGAAGTGAACTGGTTGACTCCAGCCTGTATTCCCCACACTTGAGCCAAAGGACTCCATCTTATGTCTCCTTTGTCTACACGTGCTCAACACTCTTCTGGAGTCACCCTGTGAATGGCAGATGCAGGCAGAGGGGGTTGGGGATGACAGTGTGGCCCCAGTCAACACCTCATCCTGTCCATGCTTGCAACAGACAAAACTAATGTCGAGGACAAGGTGAATGCCATACTCAAGGAATCCTCAGGGTTCCATCAACTTCATCATGTTCCTGAACATATTTAGTTTGTTGTTGTTGTTTTTGAAACAGGATTTCTCTGTGCAGTTTTGGTGCCTGTTCTGGATCTCGCTCTGTAGACCTCGAACTCACAGAGATCCTCCTGGCTCTGCCTCCCAAGTGCTGGGATTAAAGGTGTATGCCACCACTGCCCAGCATCCTGAACGTATTTGTGAGATGAACAGTGAGCTCTGTCCTGGGATAGCCCTCAGCTCAGCCACCTGCCAGTATTTAGTTCCTAACATTTAAAACTCCAGATATGTTTTAAAAATAATAATAATAATAAAAACCTCCAGATATTTTACATAGGTGCCTAGGATGGCCCAGAACCCCAGGACCTTTGGCTATTAACATGGCACGAAGCCTCAGAAATGCATCCTTGGCAGAATGAAGCCTCCTGGTGACTGGGCTAGGGGAAGGAGTTATCTGTGTCACTGCCAGGCTACCCAGGCACACGCTGCAGTTGTTCAGTCCTCTGGGATGGCAGCCCTCTGCCTACCTCATACTAAGTGGCAGATAGAAGTCTGAGCTGTCCTGGGGGACATCTCTTGAGAAACCTCTCTCAGTGGACCCCAAGCTCTATGAATCCCAGCACGCCGCCTCTCTAGCTATGTGTAGACTCTGTCTCTCCCAGAGCTCTGGCTCTCAAAGGGAAGCCAGAGCGGCCCATGAGGATCAACAGAGGTTCTTGGGGCCTAGGAATAGGAAAGACTCCCCAGACAGTAGAGCAAGACTAAGCACTTGATGCTCTAGGACAAGACAGAATTCTAAAAGCCTTTTTGTGAGCAGGCACAAATACAGAAACCATCCTAAATGTCTTCAAGATGCTCAGCCTTGATGGCAGTGGCAGCATCCACAAGGAATAAGTCTGACTTAGGGTCTGGGGAAATATCTATCCTGAAAAGAGACATAGTGCCTGGGCCTGAGCCCACCTCACCAGGCCGTCTTGAACTCTAACTCTAGGGCTTCAAACAGCCACCCTGAGACCCTAAGCACAGAGTCATTTGGAATAACTAAGAGAAAGGTCATTCCTGCCATTTGGGCCTTCTTTATCCCGGGAGTCATCGTCCATCTATTGCTGTCTTAAGCCTTCCATGGACACAAAGCACCAGGGGAAGCGAACGTTCTGTTGTCCCAGGCATTTGCCTCTTACTCCATCAGGAACCTGCTGTGAGTCATATGGGCACCAGGGACCATTAGGCACCTGGGCTCTGATGACAGGTAGGCAGGATGTACACATCAGACTATCTTCAGGCCTCCACTCTTCCTCAGAGCAGCTCATCAGTACCTTCTCCACTCTCAGCATCAACTGATGTTCCAAGCCAACAAGGTGACTGCAAATGAGGTTTGCCTAACCCCCTAACCCCACCCCTATGGCTTCTACAACCCCAAGTATATCAGAGGGCAGCTACAGGCAACATTCCTCTAACGGATATACCACCACCCTGCCGCTAGCTAGCTCAATAATAGAGGCAGCGGACTGGGAGGTAGGAATAAGGTCTAGGTCCCAGCTTGTCTATAACATGTACTCCGCACTACCACCTTCACAGTACTCCCAGCATCCCACCCCCTCCTCCATCCCCTTACACTTTCCTTTCTCCCACCCCTCTTTGTCTCACCCCCTTCCTCCATCTCTCTTCTGACCCTAGCATACATCCCTAGCCCCTCCCCTGTCTTGGCCCTTGGCCCTCCGCCCCTCTCCACCCCTGAACAGGTCAAACAAGCATCAGGAACCCACTGAATGTCCAGTGCCTGTCATTTACTGTGGCTGGGCTGGGACCCAGGACCCTGGCCTCTCTCCCTCCCACCACCCAACACCAATACCCTACCCGTTTGGGCTCTTTCTCAGGGGAATCAAATGCTGGAGTTTGCCTTCATTGTTGCGGCTGGCAACCTAGTGTGCCATAGGCTCATCCATGCGGAGGAAGCAGCACGGGCTTCTCCGTCCTTCAGGCTGCAAACTGCAGCAAGTTCAATAAAGTTAGACACACAAGCTTGCCTGTGAGTGTTCATTGGAGGGAAGGTGTCCACCAGAGATCCTTCTGCTCCCGCTCTGCTCAGACCAGCTCTCTGCCCTCTGTGCTATCTTAGAATCAGGCTGTCTGGTCATACAGTTGAGACAAAGTCTTCCTACACCTGTCTACCTCAGACTGGCCATGCCATAGCCCTCAGAACTCCCTCAGTCGCCTACCAGTAATCGCCCACTCACTCCCTCCCCCCATGAACAGGCCCTCTCTGCAGCCGCCGCCACCAGAGTCCACCCTAACTGACCAGTACCCATACAACGGCAGTTATTTTTAATCAAGCATTGTCTACCTGAGGACCAAAAGGCCATCCCATCATGCTCTAGGTATGCTAAGGACCCTGTGTCCCTATCTGAGCTCTTAGCATGGCTGGCACAACGAGACCCTAGCAAGCCTCTGCTTTATTAGATGTCTCTGCCCGTTCTGAGTGTCCTTTGAGGAGAGAAGCAGGGTCAGGAGCTTCCTGCAAGGCCCCAGCTGGAGGTGTTAAGCCCCGAGTCTCAAGGGGTGGCACTTGGGTGGGGCTTATTATCGTTGGCTCTCTGGCACACATCCTGGATGAAGGGGGTCCTCCAGACTCAGCCTCCAGGCGCCGATATGGAGTGTCGAAGAAGAGCACCAAGACACAGGTGAACAGAGTACACAGGCCAGCCAGAAGCAGCAGAGACTCTAAGGATATAAACACAGGTCTGTCCTCAACTGCCCGGGCAGGCGGAGTCCCCAGCTCCCACCGTAGCCAAGTCTTGGTAGACCTGACCCATCTGGCCCTAGTGACAGTGACCACAGCGAGGTCTGGAAACAGTCTTGGTCTCAGCCCTCAACAGCCCTCAGGATGTTCCCAGACCCAACAGTGGGGAATCGCAAAATATGGGGACATGGGTGTACTACTACTGATCTCTACCCATTCTCATCTCCAAATTGGTCTCTCTCAATTTTCCTGTCTCTTTGTGTCTTTCATATCTCTGTCTTTATCTCTTGTCTATCTCTGATCTACACCCCTCCCCATCTGTCTGGGTAGACTCTCTCTGTCCCTGTCTCTCTCTGTTTCTGTCTCTGTATTTCTATGTACATTTCTATATTTCTGTGTATTTCTATTTCCTTGTCTCTTTCCTTCCCTTTTTACCCTCCTGTCTAAGATCTCAGTCTCTATTTTCCTGGATTTTGAAACATGTCACAAAGGAGTAGGGGTGGATAATGATGCTGGGATTTTTGTCAGGGTCTTTCAGTTACACCCATAAGCAGAGACCAGGCATCTGACCATACTACTTTACACCATCAACTGGTGCCTGCCCATGGTGAGTAAAGAGCAATAAGAATCAAGATCCTCAACTGGGCCAGGCCTCCTAATACCCTATCTTTCTGGTCAGGTCTTATCTCTCTGGGGCCAAAGCTTGGGCACAGACACTCACCTGTCCAGTCTAGAGGCTCCTCACCCTGCTGACAGGTAGAAAAGGATGGACCTGTTCGCCTCACAGTCAGGGCTGTCAGTAGCAGCATGATGAGCACACCCTCGGCCTGCCTGGATACAAAGGACCCTCAGCCTGGGCAGCAGAACTCCCACACCACACTGAATACCATCTTGGGAAGGGCAAACATCTCTGCCCTCCGCTACAGCACTTGTTGCTCCTGAGGTAGTTCGCTGTCTCTGTCCACGCTGGCCTGTAGCGGCACAGGCTTGTACACAGCTAGTATTCAGTACAGGCTCATCCCTGGCCAGAGCAAGCAGGCTCCTAGCTTCATGGATCAGGAGCCATGGCCCAGGATCCGTAAGAGAGAGTCCATGTCCTGGGAGAAGTGGCCAATGCAGAAGGATACTCACCCCAGGACAAAAATCAAGCCAGCAGAGGCACCTTCACCCACAGGAAACGAGCATTCAACTGCCAGCTCCATGACCACAGGTGCTACTGAGAAGCCAAAGAGCCCAAGGAGGGAGCAGATGGCGGCCAGCGCAAAGGTCTGACCCTGCAGCCGGGACACCTGGCATCAACAAAGGGTAGAGAAGAATGGAACAGCAATGTCAGTGAGTCATGCCACCTTCCCATGAGTTCCTAGACTGGATGACATGGAGTGTGGCTACCCTCAGGCAGAAGCCAGGTTTGACACTGAGGCATTAGCTCTGGGAAAACCACCACTGTCCCTGCTGTCTCTCGCCCACCCACCTGCCATGCCATCCCATCCCTCCATCCTGGGTAGGCAGTGTTTGTTTCTGATGAGACTCACCAGAGCAAAGGCCACGAAGGTCATTGAAGTCAGACAGAGGCCTATCTTGGTGGCCTCAGTGAAGTGCTTGGTCCGATCAACATACAGGCCTAGAAGCAGTGCCCCCAAAATCCCAAACACGATGAAGAGAGCCCCACAGAGGCCTGAGAACTCCTGGAAGTAGGGAGGGCAAACTTTGAACCATGAGGAGGCAGGGAGCCAACAGGGCTCCATATGTCATCACCAGGGCAGTTCCAGAGGACCAGTCTAGACAACCCTGGCAAGCTGCCTCCTAGGATGGATTTTATGCAATGTGAACCCCACTAAATGGAAAGGGGTATCACCACAGACACCCCATAGACCCTGGGTGCATGCCGATGGCCCATGAGAGACTTATACCCACCACTGTGTCAGGAGGCAGAGGTCATGACCCAAGGATGTATAAGCAGCCATGACTACCACCTCCATGAGAGGATGTTGCTCTCATCCTTGTCAGGGGCGAACTGAGTGCTCAGGAGCAGTAGGTAACTCTGGCAGAGGCAGAGCCCACTCCAAAGGCAGGGCTACTACTTACATTGGAGTAGCTACTGGCACAAAGGATCTGTTCCAGGAGGGCTGAGAAGCTGGAGAAGATACCTATGCCACCACCAAAGCATACAGCCAGGATGACATAGGCCTTATTCTGTATGAGCTAGAGAGAAAACAGCCCTCAACTCAGGAGCCCAAGCAGGCTTCTGACCACAGCCTTCCTGCCCCCAGAATCCACATAACCCACCAGTCTGAGGCCATGGAAGAAACTCTCTGAAGTAGAGCTGGCAGCCCCGGCAGATGGCGGGGTAGGGGGCACACTCTCCCAGAGGCAGGCAGTGGCCAGGAGACAGGCCAGGGCAGCAGGGACAATGTAGATGCCAAGCTGGGGAGAGATGCTGAGTGTCACAAAGAAACCACAACACGGACACATGTTGCCCCCACTTATGTTGGTCTGCTCTGTCCACCTTACTAGCTGCCACCTGCCTTTAATCTCCAGAGTCAGTAAACCCAACCAACTCCTTTGGGGAGCTGTATCACTCAACCCTTGGCTGTTCTTCACGGCTTCATGTAGAACCTAGCTTTCAGAATAACACTCAAGGATGAACCCCTCCTTGGTAACACCAGCCCAACTTCCCAAGGCTCCAGACTTATTCCCACATAAGAAGCAGATCATGCTCCTTGATAGCCTCCCTATGCTAATTCCCTGCGAGATCCCACCCTCCTGAATGCTAAAGGGAAGTTCCTTGTCTGTGTATCCAGCATATTGGGCGTTAACAGCTTAGATGCAAGATTGTAAAACATCGGTAGTGAACTTCTGCCCTCTGGGGTTCTCCCACTGTGCTGTAAGCCTGTATTTAAGACCTCCTCCCTCCTTTAATAAACAGCATTTGGCATTAAAAAAAAAAAAAGGAAAGAAATTGAAGACAGCGATGTTCTAAAAAAGGAAGTGGTGATGGTGTCATGGGCTATGAGGATGCTGGACTAAAGTCTATCAAATTGTGCAAACAGGAAAATTGTATACTATGTGAATTATCTGTCAATAAAGATCAATAAAGATACATACATACATATATATATATATATATATATATATATATATATAGAGAGAGAGAGAGAGAGAGAGAGAGAGAGAGAGAGAGAGAGATACAGATCATGCTAACACACCTAAGTATGCCATACCAACAAGCATGTGTATATATCAGATATGTGTGTGTGCATCGATCGCATACCAGTATAACTCCCATATGTACTGTACACAAGTATATGTACATGCTTAAGCCCACACAGCACCCATGCCACATGCAAGATCATCATGAGCTCCTCACCATCATGGGGATGTCCTCTGCCTTCTTGACCAGGGCAGGAGACAGTACATTTGCCATAAGGATGCCCAGAGGATTTGCTGGGTAGAAAAACAGTTATATAAGCTCAGCTGTGGTAGGCCTCACCCCAGTTCTTGTGGGGAATCCTTCCTGATTTAGGCACCTTGGCCTTGTCCCAAGCTGGAGAGCAGAGGAGAGCAGAGGACATACATCCAGCAGGGTCTGGGAGCTGAGCCCAGGTTGCAGAAGCCCCGTCCCAGGACTCACACATAGTGCCGATCATGTTAGCTGTGGCTCGCTGGTGCTCTGGAAACCACAAGGCAGCCAGCTTGGCTGGAGAAGAGATGACCAGGGTCTGGGCCAGGGCACAGAGGCTCTGGCCACTCATGAAGAAGGCAAAGGGATTGGGGATCCTGACATCCAAGCAGGGCACAGCACGTAGCAAACTCCCAGCAAAATTCAACCACGCACCCAGGACAGTCTGCAGGAATGGACAGTCAAAAGACTATATGCCAGTCTAGACCCTCCACACCTACATCTCCAGATGCCTATCCCTAGCTTATAGGGATACCCCAATATCTACCTGCCCTCCCCAGCTGCTTTGCCTGGAGAGCTGAGCCACAAGGGCTGATGGACTCTAATCTGGAGAGAAGACCAGGCTTCTGCACCCCAAGTCAAAGCTCCCCCCCACACACACACCTCATATAGGTATGGGATGAGATCTGACTTACCGCTCCACGGAGCCCAACAGAGTCCAGAACCCAGATGGCCGCCATGCCAAATGGGATGGATACCACAAGGTAGACTAGTGACAGCCAGTTGACCTGCTCCATGGACAGGAAGAAGTGCTGTGCGATGGTGTCTGCTACAGGTGCAAAGCTGAGCCATAGCTACGGGATACACGTGAGTCGGCTATGGGTCACAGACACCACCTAGCCAGCTCTGCTTTGATTGAGTCTATGATCTCCATTTGACTTTCTCAGGGTAGGAGAAGGGGTGTGAGCATGCCTGTAAAAGCTATAAGGACATAAGCTAAGAGAAACTTTGGGTCACCCTGCTAGAGAATCACCCTGTTACAAACCAGGAAAGCAGCCAGGCATGGCCTACAGCCTGCCCAGCAGTGGTCCATGAACCAGCCTGGGGGCAGATATAGAAGCCAAAAACCTGGCCAGAGTCTGAAGGACCATTAACCTTATCAGAATTGGTCTGATTCTCTGAGAAGGCTAAAGGCAATCAATGGGGATAGTGCCCACTGCCTGGAAGGCCCTCTGTTGAAGGTGGTGGAAAGAGGAAAGTGGGCAGGTGAGACTTGGCTGTCAGTATTGAGAGACAGTGAAGCCAGAAACTCAGTGAGTGGAATATCCTGAACACTGAGCAGGGCACAGCACTTAAGGAAGTAGTACACAGGGCAGGAGGGGGAGATAAGAGAGTGAGGGCATATGGTAGCCATGGTTCCAAATTTCATAGTTGAGCAATGTGCTGAGACAAGATGGACAAGGAACACACGTGGGGGAGACTATGAGGCCTGGTGTGTGATGGAGACTCCATGCCAGACATCCAGATATAGCTAAATGATGCCTTAGGGGCTCAGGATATGCATGAGGAGGGGGCCAAAGAGAGCCAAGACAGAAGAGTCCAGAGCCCAGGACTTCTTTAGGGATGGGATGAAATCAATGCCATCTCTCTCTGCACAACATCCTCCTGCCCTGTCCTCAGCATTCCAAAGCATGGGGACTCCGAAGCCCAACAAATAGAAGAATGCAATGTGGAGAGGGTTTTCCTAGAGGAAGTAAGGGGAGCTAACTGGAGAGAAGGGGTCACCTAAGCTTAGACCAGTAGAAAGAATAGATATGTGTTCTAACAAGGGTGTGTCCCAAATCAAAGTTCCTGACGAACCCTGCTTAGGATGACAGAGGTCCAGGCCACACCCTCCATAACTGAACAGAGTGTCAGGCTTCCCACAAAGCCTTGGGAAACACCAAGGTTGGGCAACAGATGCATTTCCTTCTCTCTTTTTTTTTTTTTTTTTTTTTTGTATGTGGAGCTAAGGATCGAACCCAGGGCCTTGTGCTTGCTAGGCAAGTGCTCTACCACTGAGCTAAATCCCCAACTCCGCATTTCCTTCTCTTTTTCTCAGAGGACAATACAAGGAATAGATCTCCCAGGCTTAGAAAGCATCCCATGCAGGCCTAGTTGCCTCCTGCCTGGCCTTGTAAAGCTGACAGGGACCAGGTATGTTTACAGAACCTTCTGTGCTGAGCAAGAAAAACAACCCATCTTGAAGTCTCACAGGTTTGTCCTTGCTCCTCCTAGAGTTGGGGCCCACATACAAAAGGCAGAGATATCTCTAGCATGTGTAAGGCAACAGATGTGGGGAGAAAAAAATCCATCCATCCATCTCACCTATTGTACAAGAATACTTTCAACCAGCTCTCAGCCTTGTCCTGGCTCACCCCCTGATCTCCTTCCCATGCAGAACACAGGGCCATCTCTTGGTCTCACAGCAAGTTCTCAGGCTGCTCTCTCAAACCCTGAAGCCCAGTCACCAGCTACAGACACATAAACAAGGACTCCAGGAAGCATGACTGAACATGAAGCCCACTCGTCACAATGAGGACCCAGCCAGGATCATGACAATTTGTAGTATCAGGGTGATATTCTGTTTGCTCCATAAGGACAGCAGGACACCACCCAAGTGTTCCAGGCACTTTACAAATCTACACAAGGTGAGATTCAAGTAGATTCCTGCATGTATCCTGAGACATCCATCCCAAACCAGATATGTTTCCAAATTTTAGAAAGGGGACCTGTGAGCCACGCCATAGCAGCAAGTCTCAGCTAGCAAAGGAGAGAAGTTTCTAGTTTTGCTACAGTTAGTAAATTCCAGGCCCAAGCAGGTATCAAAGTTGTTTCTTCACAACCAGCACAGCAGGGAAAAAGAAAAGGCTACGGGAACCAACCTATTGCTGGTTCACATGGAGTACCAGTGGGTAGCTGAGTCTATGGTGCCCTGGACACCATCTATACCGAGGGCTGTCCTTCCTCATGGTCCCACGGGCTTGGCACTCTCTGAGCTCTATTTGTTACAACTCATAGCTGCATGGCCCAAATGCTATCTATTCAGCTAAGTGGCCACATGTGACCCAAAGTTCCTTCACATGTATTAGGGAGACCTAGCACCACAGAGAGGCGCAGGGTTGGCTGTCTCTGAGCGGCAGATGGTAACAGCTCCACGCTCTCCCTCTACCCAGGCTCTAGTGCATGTGGACCTGTGTCTAGGGCAGATGGATCACTTGCAGTCCACATGTGCCTGAAGGGATGAAGAGGGAGGGTCTGGGGGCCCCTGACATTATTAGCATTGGGGGCCTAGGGAGAGTATGAGGAAGTAACAAGTTGCAGGGCTGAGACTCTTGAGACTAACAGACTTGTCACCCCGACTGGTCCCTCCCAGGCGGAACAGGCACTTGCCCCTTCCTTTTGAGCTAGAAGGAAGGTGGGTTCCCGGGAAGAAGCAGAAACAAACTGGCGCTGGGGCTGCTGGAAAGATCCCGCCCCGCCCACCCCGCCTGTTGCAGCGCCCAAGTACCATGGCATTGGAGCAGCTCAGAAGGCTGACCACCAGCAAGAAGACCCAGCGGCGCGCATAGGTACGGGGTCCAGGCACCTCGTCTCCAGCGGTCCCAGATGTTCCCGGCCTGTCCCAGGCTTCCAGCCTATCCCCCATAGTCCCGAACATCCCAGTGTCTGCAGACCGCCCGAATGCATTTCACAGCAAAGCGCGGCGCGTGGGTTCGACGACGTCCTAGGAGCAGGGCCGGGCGGAATGATTTGGTTAGTCCCCGCCCCGACGGAAAACTTGGGTGGGACAAGCCAGGATGGAATCCGGAGGGATAAAAATTCCCTTAAGAGCTAATTTTACCACAGTCGGTGTGGCCTGCACCGGGAACTTCAGCCGCAGTGGTAGGTGCCAGAAAGGGGTCTCTACTTCAGCGAAGTCTGTATTTCTTGAAAGGTTCCCCAAAATTCTTGACGTCCTAAGCAACAGCCACAAAAGGCCGGGAGGCCAACCAGGAGGAGGAGAGTGGGATCAGTTTTCCAAAAGCCTCCAATCCGGGACAGTCACTAGACTCCTCCTAGAGGAGGAAGAGGCGGGGTGGAGGGTGAGGAAAGGCTGAGCCGGGCTACACCACCCCTGCCTGCAGGTAGGCAGCCTCCAACCCCACTCAAGTCTCTTTAATTTGTCTTTGCACCTGGGAAACAGCTGGGCTGAGTAGGTAGGGGCAGTTGCTTTCTGCGATTAGAAAGGAGAGGCCTGGCCAAGAAGATAGGAGTCTCCTGACTCTGTACTAAAGCAGCTGGCAAGACTCATCTGACGCTTGCCACTGTGTTTGGCCTGGCTGGTTCAAAAGACCAGTGGGCCAAAGTTCCTGTCAGACTAGTGAGAAGGAATGAAGAGCTGCTGGGGCTGTACTGTAGAGGAATAGGTGGACTGGCCAGGCAGGGGCAGGAGGTGGATTTCTCTCAGGGAGGAGGCCTTTTCCTGCTTCAAACACATCCCTATGGGCTTGCCCTCAAGATTGCTACTCCTTTTTGTACATTTCTGGGGCTTAGGGATTTGGTTTCTGAACCAGAGTCTCACTTGTATAGCCTAGGCGAGCCTCCATTTTCCAGTATTCCTGCTGTTTATCTGCAATATTGGATGGTACCGCCTGTCAACCATACGGGTTTGAACAAGCTTGCTGTACGGTTCCAGCCTTTGGTGTGTTCTTAGTGGGTCTGTGTGCATGTCAGATGGATTCTCGCATTTGGAGGTGAAATCCTGTCCACTAAGGAGAAAAAGAGCAAAACCCTGGTGATACCCTGAAAGGTTTATCTAGTCTGAGACTCATGATAAGGCCTGTGGTCCTAGCCCTTTCCTATGCCCTTTCCGTTTCCTATCCGTCTCACACCTGCTTATCCTCAGTCCACAGTTCATAGTCACTTCCCTGAAGACCTGGCCCCCCATACCCAACCCCTCTGCCCTGGAGCTGCCTTGGCCTGGGACTTTGACATCCTGACATTTTGTCTTGGAGAGGGTAGTTCAGACTTCACTGTTCAGGACCCTAGCTTAGATGGGAACCTGCCTGTCACCAGCTTCTGATTTAGGTAGCCTATCTCTAAATGGGACCATCACCATGGTTACTTCCTGTATTACCACATCTGTTTAAGTAAACCTACTGACCTGCTCCATCCACTGTCTCAGGGCTCTCGTGCTGAGTAGGTGATTTCAACTAGGTTATCAAGTGTACGATCAGTAAACAAGCCACAGCTGTCATCCTGAGCACCCTACCATTGTGGACAACATGGAAACCACAAAGAAAAACAATACATTCATGATCTCATCAAAGATAACACTCAGCTATAAACTTAACACAACAGGTATAGCACTTATATGCTAAAAATTGCACTACACTAATGAAAGAAACCAACAAAGACCTAAAGAAATGGACAAGTGCACTTTACTCGTGTGCGGAAAAGCTCAGCATGTTAGCTGATAGTAATTTTCTCTGAACTGACCTAGAGGGTTAATGTAGCTTCTATCAAGAGGCTTTTCTCAAACATTGGAAGGAAATATTTGCAAATCACATATCTAACAAAGGACTACTACATAGTGCTTTTCAAACACAATTAAAATATGGGCCAAAGACTGAAGAGAATAAACGGATGGCAAATAAGGATTAATGACTAGCTTTATTAGCCACCAATAAATTGCTAATTAAAACCACAATGAGCCAATACCATACTTCTTTTTAGAGTGTTAATAAAAATATCGACAACTCTAAATGTTGTCAAGGCTATAGAAAACATGTTGGCAGTTTCTCATAAAACTAAGAATGTAGTTCCCGCATAACCCAGCCTCTGTAGTCGTGAGTATTTATCCACGAGAGAATAAAAACCCGAAGCAGCTTTGTGATCATTAAAAAAGTGTAAACACTCAGGTGTCCTTCAGTCAGTGAATGGTCAAGTAAACTACAGTACAGGCTCTATGGAATATTACTCAGGAATGAAGAGCAAATACACACAGCAACCTGGATAATTATGCAGAGTGGGGATAAAAGCCGGCCCTACAGGTTATATACTGTGTGATTCCATTTGCAGTGGTTTGGTGTGTTCTGGGTATGTTTCCCAAATGTCCCCGTGCTATAAGCTTTTCTGTCAAAGTGGTGATGTTGAGATGGAAGAGGCTTTAGAAGATGGGCCTCGTGGGAATCTTCAGGTCATCTGAGGGGCTGCTTTTGAAAAACATATAGTTCTCCAATTTTCCCAGGACCCTAAGTTAGTTCTTGATATTATTATTTAGAAAGAGAAGCTTGGGTGCCAGGGACTTAGCTCAGTGAGAGGATGATTGGTGAGAATAGGCAAGGTCCTGAGTTCAGCTTCCAACACTGGAAGAAAAAGGGGTGGGGAAGGGAAGAGAGGAAAAACAACCTTAACTAGCCCATCCCTCACTCTGGCTTCCGGTTCCCGATGTGATCACTCCCTCTAAGCAATGTTCCCTTCATTATGACACCATTAACCATAAAGTATAGCCAGAGTTGAGGTGACTGTGCCAAACACTTGAACCTCCAAAACTGTATACCAAACACACCTCTTTGTAAGGTTACCCAGTCTCAGGCATTTCATCTCAGTAACCAAAAATAAACTAACACAATATTTACATAACATTTTTGTGAAGACAAACCTTTAGAACTGGAGAGTAGTAGAGGCTCGGGCCTGATCAGAGACTAGGGTGGGAGAGGGTGGATTGTGAAGGCACAACAATATCGTCTTTGTTTTGCTGATGACATCCTTCATATGACTACGAAGGAAGCCTGGCATCTTCTCCTGGCATCTTCTCCGTAGTGATTGTCAAGGGTTTGTTTAACATTCAACCCCTTAGTCATGGTGAAATTTATATTCAGTGTTTTTTCTTCTTTTTTAAACCAAATTCAGACTTCTTCCAGCAAATCTAACCAACACTGAGAATGACTTCTTAAGCCTGTTTGTCTTTCCCAGACAGTATCTTGTCAAATCAAGCAATTGCTACAATGAGAGCCTGAAGCAAGGCCCTCCTTTTTTTTTTTTTTTTTCCCCCTGGGATACTACCAGGAAGAATATGCCTAGTTATTTATTTGGTGTTCATCTGCTCCTCCCAGAGAATGCTGGGGATGTTGAGGGCAAGGGCTCCCATCTGTCTATCCCAATTATTTGGATAATGGCTGCCTGTATCTTGGGAAAACAAAGATGGAGGAAAAACCCACCCTTCAGCTGTGGGCCACTCCTCTAGGCAGGCTGTCAGACACCCACATACAGCTGTGTAGAGAGCTCCCCGATCTATTGGGTTCCAACAGCATGCCTCCCTCCTCTATCTACCCAGTGACTCACCTGTGTCTCACTAATCAAACCAGGACCCAGCTGCAGGAAAATAATGCAAGACATCCACACCCAGCAGGGACCACCTTAGCATATCAGGATCCAGACTCTCAGGTGCCACAAGCCAATTGACTGTGACTTCATCCTCACAGCCATGGATTGCTAGAATGTAAACCTTTCTGTTTCCTTTTCCAGGGAAGTCTCTAATCACTGTTATCTGGGCTCTAGTTGGCCCCTCCAGACAAGACTCCCCAGGTGTCCACTTCTTCCCTTCCCTATCCAGGCCCAGAACGCTCATAAGCCCCAAAATAGAAGCCAGAAAGTGTCTATAGCTCAACTTGCATCCCCCACCCCAGGACTGAATGGCTCCAGAACTTTTAATCTCTTAAAGAAGTAAATCTCTGGTTTCTCACTTGTATATATGGTCTTAGATAGGAATTTTCTGTTTAAGTATGGTATTAGATACTATTGGCTATCTGTATGTGTGTGCCACTGAGGCTTGTATGCAGACCCAAGTACAAGTTAGGCCAATCACTCTACCATGCAGCCACACCTCCAGCTCCTGTATCTTTTTTTTTTTTTTTTTTAAAGATTTATTTATTTACTATGTATACAATGTTCTGCCTGTGTGTATGCCTGCAGGCCAGAAGAGGGCAACAGATCTCATTATTGATGGTTGTGAGCCACCATGTGGTTGCTGGGAATTGAACTCAGGACCTCTGGAAGAACAGCCAGTGATCTTAACCTCTTGATGCGGTGGCGCCCACGCTACCACCACCCATTCACCATGTCCCAGCGAGGGGCTGTGGATCGGAAAAGATACAAAAGACGGCGAGTCATTCGTGCCAGAGGAGGCCAAACGCCTTTTATTGAAGAAGGGAGGAAACCTTAAATACAGGTTTACAGCACAATGGAGGAACCCCTAGAGGGCAGAAGTTAGCTACCAAATGTTCTACATTCTTGCATCTAAGCTGTTTACACCAAATGCAGGATACACAAACAAGGAACTTCCCTTAAGCATTCAGGAGGGTGGAGACCAGCAGGGAATCAGCATAGGGAGGACATCAAGGTCAAGGTCAGGCAAGCAGGTTGTCAGTTACCCAACTGGGGAGTTCCAGGGCACTACAATCTCTGAGCCATCTCTCCAGCCCCCCAGCTCTTGTATCTTTCTGTATAAAATTTGATGTTTATACTGTGCATTTATCTGGACTAAAACTGGTATTTAATTTGTGTTAATGTATTATTGTAAGGATCCTGCTTCCACTCTTCCAGGTTTAATACCTTACATCATCAGCAGGCCACTGCGTCCCCACCTTAAAAAGCCACACGTGAACCCCCACGCTCTCTCTCTGCACCTCTCTTTCTGTTTCCTCCCTGCCAGGCCTGGCTTCTCCGTCCTATCCCCTCTTCTTACTAATAAAGCCCATTCTAACTCTGGTAGCTGTTAGTTATTTTGGCGCTCTTACCCCGCGAGGAACATGTCCTGAACATGACAAACCCACAGAAGAGCTGTTTATTAATGAGGATAGAGGTGACAGGCCTGTGTGAAGCACACACGTGGGTGAGAAGACAAGAGAGAGGAGAGAGAGAAGAGAAGAGAAGAGAGGAAAGAAGAGAGAAGAGAAGAGAGACCTGTGCAAAATGGCGCTGGCTTTTTAAAGAGTGGGCCGAGCATGCATACAGGACTGCATGTGGCTAATCCATGCATGTGCATAGATTACATGGCCACGCGCTTTACGTAACCATGTAAAGCCACGGAGTCCTAGCCACACGAGATGTTCTGACCTGGAAATGGCTATTTTGAACCGGAAATAATTAGGCCGTCCGCTGGGCAAGCCCAACCGTGTGGACATGTGGTGATTTCCTATCAGTAGCCATGGCTTGTGACTCCTCTGGCAAACAACCAACGCCATTTATCTTTTCATTGGTTCTGTGACTCAGATCTCTTCACCCAGCTTCCGGGGCTGAGTGTTGTGGAAACCCCTGTACCGAGGGCCTGTAACCCTCCCACCGCCGCCACTGCAGTACAGTCGGGACCGTGCCTGCAACTGCCCCCCACCACCACCACCACCACCACCACTGCATCCTCCACAGTATGTGCAACTAGTGAGTCCCTTCCCATGGCTCTGCAGCCTGACCTAGATTCCTTGAGTGCTAGGGAATGGTCCCCCGGGGTGGTCCTCGGGCTGCACAAGCAAGGACACATTCTATCTTGATGACGTATAGGATGCTGTCGGACCACTGGGTGGTCCACATGCTGTGTATGCTCCCAGCCCTTACTTATAACATGACAGCATTTTGGGTAACCTGTGCTGATTCATAGATCCTTCCTCTACCTCCGAGACTCTTGGGATAGCAGCCTAGGATCCTGGTTTGCTATTTTACTTTTAATTTTTCTCTCTTGGCTGCAGCCATGGGACAAAGGGGCAGATAACAGTAAAATTGGCAGATACTAGTAAATCTGGCTGCATAACAGCTTCGTGGAAACTTCTGCCAGCAAACGGGCAAATAAAAAGAGTTACTTTATTCCCAAGCTTTCTGCTAAAGCTCTGAACCCTCCTTCCTCCCCATGTCAAATGTTTTCTCTGCCATATGCAACCTTTTCTGTCTATCTGACATGTACTTTCTGCTCTCTGACTGTGGGTGGGCTCTCTGCTGTTGTGGGCTCTCTGACCGTGGGTGGGCTCTCTACTGTTGTGGGCTCTCTGCTGTTGTGGGCCGCTTCTGCTGACTCTCACCCTAACTCACCTTAAGACTATGCAGATGTAAAGATTGTCTCTTTAGGGACTGGAGAGAGTGTCTCTTTAGGGGCTAGCTTAGCAGTTAAGAGTTCATGTTGGGGTTGGGGATTTAGCTCAGGGGTAGAGTGCTTGCCTAGCAAGCACAAGGCCCTGGGTTCAGTCCTCAGCTAAAAAAAAAAAAAAAAAAAAAAAAAGAGTACATGTTACTTTTGCATAGAATTCTGGTTTGGTTTCCAGCACTTGCACAGTGGCTCACAAACATTCCTAATTTCAGCATCAGGAGATACAATGCATGCTGATACTTCTGACTTCAACTGACACCAGGCATACATATGGTCCATATACATACACATAGGCAAAATATTCATACACATTGTGGTGGTCTGAAAGAAAATGGCCTCCATAGGGCGTGGCATTAGGAGGTGGGGCTTTGTTGGAGTAGGTGTGGCCTTGTTAGAGGAAGTGTGTCCCTGTGGGGGCAGGCATTGAGGTCTCATATGCTCAAACTATGCCTAGTGTGGTATGTTGGGGAATATTATTTTAAGGTGTGTTACCTTCGTTTATGTTGCATTTGTTTAACTCTGTGAAGCTTGTGTTACTTTGCCTGTCTCAAACACCTGATGGTCTAATAAAGAGCTGAACATATAATAGCAAGGAGAAGAAAGGATAGGGAGGGCTGGCAGGCAGAGGGAATATATAGAAGGTGAAATCTGAGAGGAAAGAAGAAGAGGTATCCAGAGAAGGAGGAGGACTCCAGGAGCCAGCCACCCAGCTACACAGCAAGCCATGGAGTAAGATTTACAGAAATAAGAGAACAGGAAAAACCCAGAGGCTAAAGATAGATGGGATAATTTAAAGTTAAGGAAAGCTGGCAAGAACCAAGCCAAGCTAAGGATGGACATTCATAATTAAGAATAAGCCACCATGTGTAATTTATTTGGGAGCTGTGTGGCATGTCTCCCAAAAGAGCAAAAACAAACAACAGTGGTATTGTTTACTTCCTGTTGCATGCAGATTAAGATGTAGAACTCTCAGTTACCTCTCTAGCGCAATATCTGCCTGCATGCTGCCTTGCTTCCCACCATGATGATAATGGACTAAACCTCTGAACTGTAAGCCAACCCTAATTAGAGTTTTCTTTTATAAGAATTCCCATGGCTGCTGGAGAGATTGCTCAGTGGTTAATACCACTGGCTGTTCTTCCAGAGGTCCTGAGTTTAATTCCCAGCAACCGCATGGTGACTCACAGACATCTGTAATGAGATCTGGTGCCCTCTTCTGGCCTGCAAGGATACATGCAGACAGAACACTATATATAAATAAATCTTAAAAAAAAAAAGATTTCTCATGGTCATGGTGTCTCTTCACAACTATAGAAACTCTTAGACACATGTAAAATAAAATAAATATAAAAAACTTAAGATTTTAATTATTTAAAAAGAGGGTATGTATGTGGTATAGGGTGAGCACATTTGAAACCAGAAACTTGGAGGGGCTCGATTTTAATTGTTCATAAGCCCAGCTAGCCTGCCAGTTTCACACATGTAAATAATAGGGAACACAAGATTCCTAGGTACAGACAAAACATTTGAAACTCAAGGCAGAAGCAGTTGACTTTGTAATGATTCCTCAGCTGGTCCGATAGTCCTTGCATACGCATTAGGAAACATTTCAGGAGAATCCTGGTTTGAACAAGTCTGAATAAAGAATGATAAAGTGGACAGGTTGGTCTGAGCATGGTGCCAGCACCTAGACTGTGGAGGTGGGAGAATCCGTTCAAAAGGTCATCCTTGGCCACATAGAGAGTTGGAGGCCAGCCTGGGCTACATAAAACCCTACTTCAAAAAATTAAGCTGGAGAGATGGCTCAGAGGTTAAGAGCACTGGCTGCTCTTCCAGAGGTCCTGAGTTCAATTCCCATCAACCACATGGTGGCTCACAACCATCCCTAATGAGATCTGGTGCCCTCTTCTGGCCTGCAAGCAGAACACTGTATACATAATAAATAAATAAATCTTTAAAAAAATTAAAAATAGAAAAGTAAAGTGCACAGGTTTTAGATTTTAACATAGTTACCACCCAAATAGTTTTATATCATCCAAGAAGTGCTCACTCACAGTTACACAGTTACTCTGTTTCTATGGATTACCTGTTCTGAACCTTAAATTTTAGTAGAATCATGTAATATGTGGTCTGTCACACTTCTGTGACTGGCTTTTTTCACTTAACATAGTGCTTTCAGGTTTATCCACATTGTGGTAGGTACCAGTACTTCCATTTATTGTCAAATAATATTTTACTGTATGGATATGCCACATTGTATTCATTTATTCACTCACTCACTCATTCATTCATTGATTGTTTAATAACATGGGATGTTACCACTTTAGGACCATTGAAAATGTTGCTACTTTGAGTCTTTATGTATAGGTTTTGTGTAGGTATTTGTCTTCATTTCCCCTAGTTCTATATCTAAGAGAGGGATTATGGACTCTTAAGTTTATCTTATAGCTCATGTTTGAGAAGCTCCAGATGGTCTTTCAAAGCAACTCTGTCATTTTTGCATTCCCACTAACAGTGTATGAAGACTCCATTTCCTCTACATTCTCACCAAAACTTGCCTCTGCCTATGTTTTTAGTTATAACCATGCTAGGGGGTACTGGATGATATCTTGTAGTTGAGATTTGTATTTCCTAGTGGCTAAAGATGTTGAGTTTATTTGCCTTTGTGTATCTCCTTAAGAAATCATTTCGCCTGGGGTGATGGTAGTGCACATCTTTAATCCCAGCACTCAGAAAGCAGAGGCAGGTGGATCTCTGAGTTTGAGGCTAACCTGATCTTTAGAGAAAGTTCCAGTACAGCCTCTTTGTGGTTTTTCTTCTCTTCTTAATTTTATTTGGTATTGTGATAGCTATTGTTTTTTCCCTTTCCAAATGTCTTTTAGAACAAGCATCTTCAGGGGTTTTGATTGGGATTCCACTGAAGCTATAGATAGGTTGAGAAGAACTTATGTCCTGACTATATTGAATCGATCTATAATTTATCTATCTTATATGTCTGTCTATCATCTATGTATCTGTATCATCTATCTATCTATCTATCTATCTATCTATCTATCATCATCATCATCTAGCTACCTGCTTACCTACCTACCTGTATCTGTGAACATGAATTATCTCCATTAAAATTATTTTATGTGTATGGGTGTTTTGCCTACATGTGTGTCTATGTACCATTTTGTGCTGAGGAGTCCAGAAGAGGGTATAGGATCCCCGTGGAACTATAGTTACAGATGATTGTGAGCAATCATATAGGTGCTGGGAATCAAACCTTCTGCAAGAGCAACTAGTGCTCTTAATAACTAGGCCATCTCTCTAGCCCCTCTCTATTTATTTTTACATCATCAGAGTTGTGTTATTTCCCACACACAGATTCTATACACATTGTCCTGAAGAAGTCTCAGAGAATGTATTATTTTCCCCCACAGAATTTTAGTATTTATCTACAGAAGATGATGCCACCTTAAAACAACCACAACATCATACTGTCTTAAGATGGACCTTAAAACTCTGACATCACCAGATGCCAAAACAGGGTCCACTCATCTGACTGCTGCAACACATGCTCCATTTGGCTTGATTTCCGTGATTCAGCACAGCTACTGGAGCTGATTCCATAGGGAAGGACCTTAGCTGCTTCTCCCATATCCACAACCAACCAGATGTGGCCATGGCCTCATTCCTACTTCCTGGGGTCCTGAACAAAGTTTCTGTGGCAAATCTGGGAAAACTTCTTAAGATGGGTGCTGTGGAATAATGCTTTTGTACACTGGTTTAATAAAACACTGATTGGCCAGTAGCTAGGCAGGAAGTATAGGTGGGACAAGTAGAGAGGAGAATTCTGGGAAGAGGAAGGCTAAGTCATAAGATGCCATCCTGCCATCCAGGGAACAGCATGTAATAGCACACAGGTAAAGACACGGAACATGTGGCAACATATAAATGAACAGAAACGGGCTGAGTTTAAATGTAAGAGCTAGTATGTGGATGGCCTGAGCTAATGGCTGAGCAGTTTTAATTAGTGTAAGCTTCTGAGTGATTATTTTATAAGCGGCTGTGGGGTCCATGGGGCTGGGCAGGACCAGAGAAAACTCCAGCTACAGATGGGTGTAGGCAGACTCTTCTGTCCTGCCAGCTGCTCCCCAAATAACCACACAGAGACTTAATATTAACTATACATGCTCAGCCAATAGCTTAAGCTTGTTTTTAGCTACCTCTTATAACTTAAATTAACCCATTTCTACTAATCTAGGTGCTGCCCCAAAGCTTGTTTACCTCATGTGTGCACTTCCCATCCTGCTCACTTTGTGCCTTATGGCATCTCCTCCAGATTCCTCAGGCTCCGTCCTTCTCAGAGTCCTCCTAGTCTGGCTCTCCCACCCAACCTCTTCCTGCCCAACTATAGGCCAGTCAGCTCTTTATTAACCAACGAGAGTAATACATATTTACAGTGTACAAAGATTGTTCAACAATAGGTGGAATCTCTTCTGGCTAGGTTTATGTCAGCTTGACACAGCTAGAGTCATTTGGAAAGAGGAAGAAAATGAGAAATTGAGAAAATGCTCCCACCAGAATGGCCTGTGAACAAACCAGTGGGGCATTTTCTTAATTAGCAATTGATGTGAGAAGGACTAGTCTATTGTGGGTGGTACCACCCCAGGGCAGGTGGTCTTGGGGTATATAAGTAGGCTGAGCAAGTCGGTAAGTAGCACTCCTCCATAGCCCCTACCGTCAGTTCCTGCCTCCAGGCTTCTGCATTGAGTTCCTGTCTTGACTTCCCTCGATGACGAACTGCAAGCTGCAAGATGGAATAAACCATTTCCTCCAAGTTGCTTTGGTCATGGTGTTTTATCACAGCAATAGAAACCTAGCTAAGAGAAGTTCAGACTGACTGTGTTTTAGATTCAAGTGGGATTTCTGGCAAGTATTTACCTGGTGATGCTCTCTGTCCATCAGAAGTACACAGCACCTATCTTTTGACAACGCTACTATCGATAATAGTTGTTATATAACACAGCTATTTTAATTGCTTATTTTTCCCCCAAGTGCTGAGGATCAAACCTAGGGCCTTACACACCACAGATAGTGTTCAGTTACTGAGCTGCAACCTAGCTATTTCCATAATTTTATTTTTGATTATTAGCTGAATCATTACAATGCATCGCCTACAAGTCTGTGGTTATCTTTAGGAGCAGTTCCTGTAAAATGGAAGACAAATGTCCAGTTCTCATCCATTATTTTAAAAATTCCTCAAGAGTCCTGTGATACTGTGTTATTCTGTTTTATGCATCCACGTTTTGAACATGCTGGATCCGTTTTGATTAACTGCTTCTGCTCTTCTTGATGATAGTCTGTGGCTCTCCTTTTAGCAGTAGACCTTGTTATTATCTGGCCTCACAGTGTCTGTTTTCCTGCCCAACTTCTGGTCTTCCACCCAAACACCAGGAACATAGGTCAGAAGCTGCTTATATACACTACTCAGCTCTCCAGTGCTGTTTCTAGGTGTACTTTGAGAGACTGATTCCTCCCCTGGGGTCAAATTCTCCTTGTTTCTCTGGCCACTGGTGCTAACTCGATGTGGCTGTCACCCCCTTTCCCTGTGAGTTTTCACCATGCACAGCATTGTAGATACTTCTATGCCATTAGGTCATGGTATTTTATCATAGCCATATCACAACAAGGCCAACTTACCAAGCACTTCAGTCCCCTCCAAGCCTTCTGGCTTTATCAGGCTGGACTGGGCAGTCTTTTTAGATTATCCCACTGCTGGAAGCCTTCTGGATATCCCTAGACCACCTCAGGGATTCCTGAGTAATGGAAACACAGTGATGCCTGCCTGGTGGACTCCCAGATCCCTCTCCTCTCTCCTGTTCTTCACCAGCTCTAGTGGTTTCTGTGAAGGACTAGCAATGCTAAGCTGAAGTCTTTGGAGCACTGTGAAGGTCTAGAGCCCTTTTCTGGGCAGTTCTATTGGCTTCCCCCAAGGCTCGCCCAACTACTCCTTTCTGTGGGCCCAAGATCTGGTTGTCTGACATGTCTGTAAATTGATGTTTGACTTACTTTGTCCAGTGTCTTAGTTGTTTGAGAGGCAGGGTCACACACCCCTTGTATACTTGTGCCTATTTTGTAGAGAACTGCGCCCCCATTTTCCATGCTTTCAGACACTATAGGTGAAACAGCTCCTGTAGGGTCTTGAGGTACAGGTGCCCGCTGTGCCCAGGGGCATCAAGAAGAGCCACAGAATTTGTGAGTGAGCACAAGAACAACGTCCCAAGGGAGTAGAAACCAGCTACTGGAGAAGATGGACGGGGAGGAGTTTTACTCTTTTCTATGTGCAATTTTGCTGCCTAGCACACTCTACTCAGGTGCTATGGGATCCTCTCAGAAGAGCTAGGGGCAAGAGATCTCTCCATGAGGAGAACATAGCAAAGTCAAATACTGCAGGGGTCACGGAGGTGGTAAAGACCTTGGATTTAGTTCCAAAATGTTCTGGAGCCCTGGGTCAAGCATTTAATGGAAAGTAAGGCAAAGCCTCACAGAGTTAAGAGAGTCATGGGGTTGGGGAACTGGCTCAGCAGTTAAGAGCACTAGCTGCTCTTCCAGAGGATCTGGATTTGAGTTCCATGTCGCAGCTCACAACTGTCTATAACTCCAGTTTTAGGGAATCCAGTACTCTATTTTGCTCTCCAAGGGAACCACACACATGTGGTACACAGGCATGCATTCAGGAAAAATACCCATATACATAAAATTAAAAAATCTTTAAAAACATTTTTTAAAAGAAGTATGGGGCACCAGGTGGTGGTGGCACACACCTTTAATCTCAGCACTCGGGAGGCAGAGGCAGGTGGATCTCTGTGAGTTCGAGGCCAGCCTGGTCTACAGAGTGAGTTCCAGGTCAGGCTCCAAAGCTAACCAAACCAAAAAAAAAACAAAAACAAAACAAAACAAAAAAACAAAAAACCAAAAGCTCGAAAAACCAAAAAAATAAACAAATAAATTTGGGGGCTGGAGATGGCTCAGCAGTTAAATGCCCTGGCTGCTCTTCCAGAGGTCCTGAGTTCAATTCCCAGCACCCACATGGTGGCTCACAACCATCCATAGTGAAATCCGGCACCCTCTTCTGGCCTGCAGGCATACATGCAGGCAGAACACTGTATGCATAATAAATACATAAATCTTTAAAAAAAAAAAAGAAGTATGGGGTCAGTTCATTCTGTTCTCCCAGCAGCCTCACTGGGAGTTTGTAGGTGATGAGAAGATCATCAAAGAGGAAACTCATCACAGAGGATGGATCAAACATTCAGCGAGGCTAG
This sequence comes from Onychomys torridus, assembly GCF_903995425.1. Classification (NCBI taxonomy): domain Eukaryota; kingdom Metazoa; phylum Chordata; class Mammalia; order Rodentia; family Cricetidae; genus Onychomys; species Onychomys torridus. The sequence continues at coordinate 70,776,710 of NC_050452.1, read as the reverse complement.
CTGGAGCCAGAAGTAAGGAGGGAAGTATTCCTTTCCCGATCATCAAACTGAGTACCATAATTTTAGGTTCCTTCATTCGCTTGGCTGAACCAGAACACATACATGCACCTGTGAACTTAGTATATTACTAAATAAGACAGTAACATGATTTCAGGTCTCTTCAAGCCTCAAAGATACCCTAACCCACTGGTTTCTGCTCTAGTTAAGCCTCTGGGGTGTTTTGAGCAGGGAACATGTTCCAGCGAATGCTTTATAAAAGTCACTATTTTGTGCTGAAAATGGATCAGGGAGCAAGGATGGATACAAGGAGACTAGATGGAAGCTGTTCACTAACCTCGGGATACAGGGTAAGGATGGGGGAAGGGACACTTGGCTGGATTCTGACGGGTCAGCCGATGGCTAGAGGGAGACTTCAGTGCTGGAAGGTGGGGGCCAAAGTGAGCAACAACCTTCAGGAAAGACCAGAGGTTATGTAAAGCTAGAGTTCCCTGAGACACCCCTGATGACTAGACATAGAAACAAGGTCTGGGCCCTGGACCTAGAACGACCTCTGAATAGTGTGTTACCTAAGGCATGAAAAGCCCACTTGCAGACAGTCGGAGTCTGTCTGTCAAGTTAGACGACTTCCTAGGATCTGTGTCCTAATGCCAGAGCTGCTCAACAGTACCTCTTTGCTATTTCTAATACCAGCACCAGACCCTCCCTTACTCTGGGACTATCTCTCAACTGTCTCCCTCATCAGTAGCCTCTATGATTGCAAAGGGCGGTCAGGTTTCTCTAGAGCATAGCTGCATTGCTAGGGAGCCTTCCCTCCGAGGGACCATACACACGACCCCCCCATACCTGTAAGCCCCCTTCTAACTTTTAGGTAGCCCCTTTCGAGCTCACTGCACACTTGTCCTTACTGGATTCCTTTCAAGGCACGATCCCCCAATACCTGTAGGTCCCCCCCTAACTCCTTCCTTGTCCCACTGCCTGTCTAGCATACCGCTCGCTGCCACAACTACTTTGTTCCCCAAGAACAGCCTTGCAGCGGGGTGTGGTAGTCTTTAATCCCAGCACTCAGAGGGCAGAGGCAGGTGGATCTTTGAGTTCAAGGCCAGCCTGGTCTACAAAGTGAGGTCCAGGACAGCGAGGGCTACACAGAGAAACCCTGTTTTGAAATTAAAAGAAAAGAAAAGAAAGAACAAACTTTCTTTTCTCTGTTTCTGCACTCTCCCAGTTACAGTGACCAAACAAACTTTCTTTTCTCTGTTTCTGCACTCTCCCAGTTACAGTGACCACTGATGACTATGGACAAACGGATGAGCTGTAGGTTTGTTTCCACGGCCCGAAAGTCGAGCAGAAGGATCTCTGTCTCTCTCTCTCTCTGTCCACAGTGTTCTGCGCACCTGGCTGATTCCTAGATAGGACAGGAATGTTAGAAGAAGGCACACACGGGAGGAAACCCGTTGTCCCGGTGCTCCGGCTTAGTTCCGGACCCAGATAGTCACTTGTCAGAAGTGTGCTGAAGTTTCTCGGGCTTGCTGCCTCTTGACCACGCCTTCTGACCCACCTCTCACCCTGTGGCCACGCCCCTGAACTCCACCCCGCTTGGCTTGTCGCGCCAGCTTCCGGAGTCAAGCGCGGCCCGCACGCGCCTGCGCCCTCTGGCCCCGCCTGGACCCCACCCCTATAGGCTCCGCCTTCCAGAGGCCCCGCCCCTCCCATTTGCGAGGTGGGAGCGGAGCCGCACACTGCGCATGCTCCAGCCGCGGCGCCCCCGACTCCGCACTCGGCTGGGTTCGGGCATTTCCGCCTCTTTGTTTTAAACTCCGCACGGCTTTTTTCTCCTCCTCTTGGGGGGGACCCAGAGGGAGCGGCGCCCCCTCCCCCTCCCGGCGAGCCCCCGCGTGCGCCCGCTCGCCCGCCGCCCGAGACGCAGGTCAGTGAGCCCGCCCCGCCCGGCCTGGCCCGCGCGCCCGCTCCTCAGGCCGCGGCCTCGGCCCATGGTCGGCAGAGGGCTGCGAGCCCAGCGCCCTCGGCAGGCCCGGGAGGCGGGACCCTAAAAGCTTGCCAGAAGGCCAGGACTTGGGAGGTCTGGACCTTGGGAGGGCAGAACCCTGGGCCATTCTGGATCCCGGAACAACCTGGACCCCGGGAGGACAGGAACCGGGACCAGACAGAACCCTGGGAAGACAAGAGCCTGCACCAGGCTGGACCCTGGACCAGGCTGGACCAGGGATAGGCAGAATCGTAGAGCAGGCACAACACCGAGCCAGGCTGGATTCCAAGCAGACTGGACCGCGAGAGAACAGGACCTAGGGAAGACAAGGATCCCAGACGGGCTGGACCAGGCACCAGGCAGGATTCCAGAGAACAGGACCCCGGAAGAACAGAAGTCTGGATCAGGCTGGTTCCAGGGAGATCAGAACCTCAGACCAGGCAGGACCCAGAGCAGGCCAGAAATACCGGGACTGGGCAGATCCTCCTAGTGCTGGGACCTCAGGACAGGTAGAGAAGAGACCCAACCCTTGGCTTGGTCACTGGGGGAGGGTCAGTACTAGAGTCCTGACAAGATTGTAGGAAAGGTCATTTAGGAAGACTGGATCTCAGGACCTGACAGGACCTAGAAAATGCCAGAATCACTGAGATGGTCCAACTCTAGATAGATTACAGAGGAGGGTTAAGACCCTGAGACACCCCCCACCCACCCACCCAGGGTCAGGCAGGACTCTGGGAGAAGGCCGTAGGAAGGTCAGGACCCAGGAACAAATCAGCTGTAGAGAGCTGGGAAACCAAGGCTGGCCCAGAGGAATCTGGACCACTGTGGCGGTCCTAGAGCAGTTTGGGGCCCCCGAGGGTAAACCGTGAGAAGGGTTCAGAATACAGATAGGCTTCAGGACCAATAGAACCAAAGGTGGGTCACGTTAGGGTGAAAACATTGGGGCTGAACCACGAGGAAGGTCCTCAGGGAGTACATGGATAATAGTTGGAATTTCAGGGCTTGGAGGCCTGGGACTCCAGACATACAGACCCCAAAATCTGCTGAAAAGATCCCTAGGCATTGGAGATCCAGGGGTGGCCCAGATCTACCCAGCCCACACTGGACCCTTTCTGTGAAGTGCTTACATGTGGGTTCCTGGTTATTTGAGTCCAAGGATTCAAACCCTGCACTGCGCACAAGTCCCTGAGCACCCTGATGTTATGGAGTGGGTGAGGCTTTTCGTATAGTTAGTTACAAGCCAAAGCTGGAGCTCTTCATCATTCCAGGGACTCGGGACTTGCTGCTCCATGTCCCGGCCTCCAAGCTGCCTCCCCTGCTCTCCCAGCTCCTGCAGGACTATGCCTTTCCCTAGTCTTGGCCACAGGTCAGTGGCTGCACCTTCACTCCCCCTTCTCTTTACCCAGAAGGTCGTGAGGGTGTGTACAGAGGCTAGTGTTGTATCCAATGGGGAGGCACTCCAGGAGTAGATAGGAAGGTGAAGTTAATGGGCAGAGGATTGAGGGGGCTGTGGTGTGGATGACCAACTAGCACCCACACTCCTGCTTCATCTCTAAAAAGGAAAGAATTAAGAGGACCTTGGGAAGAGGTTTTTGTTTCTTTGAAATCGTCTCAGTCAGTCTGTCATAGAGAACACAATGTGGAAAAGTGGAATGTGTTTTTGCTGCTTTGGGAGACATTAAGAGATAATAGGATGCTGCTCTGGACTAGGGCAAGTGGATGGACATCACTAGGACTAAGATGTCCACTGAAAACCTGATATGTTTCAAGATGAAAAGGCCAAGGAGTTCTGGAATGGCCAGGCTCCCACGCAGATCTGGGGTAGTCAACAATGGGTGTGTTCCCTTGCGGAAGCTCTGTTTGGTCAGGCTGCACTCAAAAGTGCTGGCTATAGGGTGAGAATAAACTCTGGGCTATTTAGATTTCCAAGAGATTCTTGAACTGGTCAATTCCATGTTTCATTTTGAGCCACTTTACTTCTTGGTTCCTGGGGGGTGGGGGGGGGAGGGGACGGACAAGTCTAGGTTCCTTAGCACTGGGTGTCAACTGAGTTGTGCTCCTGAATGGCCCAAAGTGGAAAGTTGTGTTTGCCAAGTGTCCCTACACTTGGGACCCTTGTACTCAGAGCTTCTCTGGTTTGTTCTTTGGTTATGCCCTTTATTGTAATTTGCTGTGTGAAATTTTAGAAAAGAATGAGAATTTGTTTAGGTTCAATGATGCTCTTCATCTTTCCATGCTTGGACTTTAAACATGAGCAGTGTTGAAGAGTTATTTATATGTTGCTGTACAACGTATTACCCCAGAATGTAGTGCCCTGAGACAAAAATTGGTTCCAATAGAAGGTGAAGAGCCCAGGCCTGACCTTGCAGAGCTTCTGGCCAAGTTCCACAGGCCTGTATTCAGGGTACTAGACCTCCTTTGGGGGTTCTACAGGATTCCAAACCAAGCTCCCTCCTACACTGTCAACTGGAGACCCAGTTCTTTTCCTGGGGCATCTCAAAGGACAGTAGAGAAGGGGCCACTGATAGAGCAAGGCATCCTCTGGAAGGAGGCCACAGGCTTTACAGTGTACCCTTGGAAGTGGCATGCCATTACTTCTGAATTGTTTTTTTAGAATGAAGACACAAGATCCTGTACACACTTGGGAAGAGAAAAAAATCCCACAAAGTGGGTGTACCAGAAGGTGAATCAGGCTTTGCAGTATTGCTATCAGCCAGGAATTTGTCAAGTTTTAAGTCTCTTATGGCCTATACCCAAGAAAATTTCATAAGTAAATTAAAAGTTTTATGTAGCTCCAGATGGGATGGCTCACACCTATGATCCCAGCACTTGGGAGCTGAGACAGAAGGATTGTAGTGAGTTTGAGTTTAAGGCAAACCTGAGCTACAGTAGTGAATTCCAGGCCAGTTTGGAGTAAGATCCTGTCTCAGAAACAAAAGTAGTTGTGTGTAGAGTTAGTATGTTAGAATGAGGCTTCTAATGTCTAATATCACTATAAAAGTTCAGATGATTGTGATGCATATGTGTATCCTATTTAAGAGGCATCTATTACAAATAGAAAATGTTCCTGGTAGTTAACTTACCATTTGGAATGCTCTGGAAAATAGACCTCTGTGAACAAAGTGGGGTGTAAGGGCATACTGTCTAACCTCTGGGTCAGGGATTTCCAGTATTCTGAGAACCTTGCCATGTTATTCTGAAATACATTATAAACCAACCATCTAGTTTTTCTTAAAAGCATCTTAAAGTATCTTTCCTGGTACATTGGACCTCATACACTTGATTGTAAGTGGCTTTTTAAAAATAGTGTGTAAGATGTGAGGTTGGGGTATTTGTCCTTGTTGGAATCTATACTCAGAGATGTCCTGCAGACATGAGTCCCTTCTCCCCATCCCAGGTCTTGTGAGTAGGCCTGGAAGATGGCTCCAGGGTACTTATCCAGAGTCACTTTGGATGCTCTTGCCCCTGATGGCCACCTCCCTATGATTTCTAAACTTTGGGAGGTTCCACCTCAAGTTCACAAGGTCATTGACTAGAATTGTTGGGGTTTATTTGTGCTTTAAAACAAGGTTTGTCTGAGTCTGTGTTGTTATTCTTTAATGACCATATTTATTATTTGCTGCCTTGTTTGTTTGATATTCAGAGTTGGATTTAAAGTTGAAGATGTAATTTTTTTAATTTAGAAATACATTGGAGTTGAAGGTCAGTTTCCTGTTGTCTGTTGTTATCCTTACAATCTTACGGTTCATATTGGAAGAATGCTGCACAGTACATTATGCTTCAAAAACTGGAACTATTCCTTAGTTCTGTGAGTTGATTATCATTAAATTTAGCTGGACATGGTACTATATGCCTATAATCCATGCTACTACTAGTGAGGCTGAAACAAGATCTTTTGAGTTCAGAAGTTGAAGACCAGTCTGGGCAACAGTGTAACCCTGTTTCAAAAAATAAACTAATTAGTCAATCACAAAGATGGATGAAGCCTTTAAAAACAAGAAAACACTCTTGTCTGCCACATACCTTCTTACAGAATTAAATTGTACAAAAGCCAGAAGGCTAGGTAATAAGCTTAACCCACTTTTGTTGTAGACTCCCCACTGACTTGAGCAAACTCCCACTGACAGGAGCGGTGCTTGGTGGAGACGCTGTCTCCCTCAGCCTGTTGCTGGCTGTGTGTTGTATTAAACAGACTCTACAGTGTTTAGTTGGACCTCAAGAATGGAGGTTAATTGGATTTTTCTTTTGAAAAGATATTGATATTTGGTGGACTTTGCTACAGTAAGAAGCATATAGATGGTGAGATGTTTATAAACTTCCCTAAAGCCCCTGATCAACCCCGTGTCTTATGTGGGCTTCATGGGGTCTTATGCCTAGAAACCTCATGGGTCCTGTGTGGGTTTCCTGGCTTTTATGGTACAATGGAACTTACTAGGACCTGTGAGTCCTGTGTGGTTATGTGGTTATTGTAAGGCCTCATGGAGGCCTCTGGGTCACATGAGTTTGAAGTGACTTTCTGTCTCCTGGTTCCACAAATGTATTAGGTGTTCAGCAAACTGTAGCCTAAAGCAAATCATAATCAGTGGCTTTTATGGCTTTGTGCTGAGGATATGTGTCAGCTTGGTTGCTAAAGTCCTCAGGACATGCTCTACAAACCAGGAATGGGGATTAAGCTGTACGTACCACAACTGTCCTTACTTCAAGGACTTTTACTTTTTTATAAAAATTTATAATTATTGTGTGAGTGTATATTTCGGAGTGCAGAAACACTGAGCATGTATGGATGTCAGAAGATAACTTTATGGAGTCTTTTTTTCTCCTGCCATCTTTATGTGGGTTCCAGGAATTGAACTCAGGTCATCAGTCTTGATGGCAAGTGCCTTTACCCCCTGAGCCATCTCACCAGCCACTACCTTTTGCTTTTTTATCTAATGTTTACCAGAGCAAACCACAACAACAAAACCTAGTAGAACAAAAATGCAAGAACTAGCCGGGTGGTGGCACACTCCTTTAATCCCAGCACTCGGGAGGCAGATCTCTGTGAGTTTGAGTTTGAGGCCAGCCTGGTCTACAGAGTAAGATCCAGGACAGGCACCAAAACTACACAGAGAAACCCTGTCTGGAAAAACAAAAAACAAACAAACAAACAAAAAAGCAAGAACTATAGTCGATGGACATCTGCTGTGGCCTGGATGTTGTTTTCATTCCTCCCAGTTTTTCAGGTTGAAATTGTAACTCAAAGATGACTGCATGAGAAATGAGCTTTGTGGGGGGCAAAGACAGAATGAATGCCTTATCAAACATTCTGAGAGCTCTTCCATCCTTTCTGCCTCAAAGAACTTGCATGGCAGTTGGGTCTGAACAAGCCACCGAGGCTACTGTGACCCAGCTGCCAGTGCTGAGGAGTAAACATAGGTTGCTTATAGCCTTCCATTGTAGGGTATTTTGTGACAGCAGTCTACAGTCCAGGACGGGACCCTCATGCTCATTTGCAAGACACAATTTTCTATTCAATAGTATCTTTATCTTTCAGTAAATACCACTTTCCTGTCCTTGAAGTATCAAAGAGTAACTTCAAATGGTAGGCCACCTCTTGCAGGAAATGAAGAGAGGGAGGAATACCCTGCTTAAAACAGACCTGCAGGGTAGGGGGCTTAGCATGTCCCACAAATAATTACTCCTGGCGTTTTACAGTTGGCCTTATTGTCATAGGAAGGTCCTTAGAGTTTTTCCTGAACAGATCCCTGGGTTCTGGTGCTATGATTCTCATCCTGACAACCCAGGGAAGCATGGTGCTGTGTTGCTATGCATCATCCTGACACTCAAGGAGGTCTAACATAGACTGATGTCTGTCCTCCTAATACACTCATGGAATTCTGGTGTTGAGTTCTGCACTCCTGACATTCTCAGAGTGTAGTAAGACATGGCAGGTTGGAATATTTCTGCTTTGTGACATATATCAACAATCCATGGCCACCTGACTTGTTCCTCTGTTGGCTGTTTTTGTTTTTGTTTTTGGTGGGGGGAGGTTTCGAGACAGGGTTTCTCTGTAGCTTTGGAGCCTGTCCTGGACTAGCTCTATAGACCAGGCTGGCGTCGAACTCACAGAAATCCACCTGCCTCTGCCTCCCAAGTGCTGGGATTACAGGCTTGTGCCAACACTGCCTGGCTGTTGGCTGGTTTTGTAAGGCGAAATGCCTCAACACAGTCAGCCAAAGAAAGACAAGGCATATTGGTGAGGTCATAGATCTGTACAGGCATCAGTCTTTGGTGATACATTGGAGATTATGCTTACCCCCAAGGCCAGTGGTTGTCACTGGAAACTGATAGCATAAGTACTTTGGCCCGGTGGAGTACCAGATCATAGAAAGTCACAGTTTCAGCACACATTGAAGGGCACATAACTGTGGGTACCTGGGAGGGTACAATGTTCAAGCTCAGCACAAAGCTTCTTAATCTGGGAAAGTTCTAATCTGTAGGAAATGCCTACCTACCAAGGGCTAGCTAGCTACACCCTATTGAATGAAGGATAATGTTCCATCTTTAACCATGGGAGGGACCTCTGCAGGACTCCCACAGATGTCAGGAAGTGCTGTGAGAGACTGGAGTGGCAAGGGGAGGCAGGCAAGAGGGCAGTGGTCTTGGATATAGGAGCTATACCAGTGATAACAGCTGACCACCACAAAAAGGGTCAGCACAGAAGGAAAGATGTCCGTCAGCACAGATCATAGTGAACAACCCTGTTGTGGACAGGCCATAGAGCAGAAAGAGGTCACATTTGGAATGAGATGGGAAGACAGTTGTCAACAGCTGAAGGTTTGTAACTGGCTTATTTGGAACAGATCTGTTTTTGTTTTGTTTTTTAATTGTTAAAAAGCTATTCTTTTAGTATTAATGTGTATTGGACCTGGACTGTTTAGAGACCAACTTGAAATCTGATCAGATTAATGATGCCTAAGCCATAGATCTGATGGTGTCTCTACCTAGATCTTACCCATAGGAGAGTAGGCTTGTGTTACTGATTTTAATAAGGACAGCATCATTCTTTTCCTTTTTTTTGCTTTGCTTTGATTTTCTCTTCTTTTCTTTTGAGGCAGGGTCTTATGTAACCCAGAGTGGCATCAAACTCACATAGCTAAGGATAACCTTCAGCTTCTGATCTTCCTGCCTATACCTCCCAGGTGCTGGGATTACAGACATGTATCACTGCTTAGCTCTCTATGGTGCTTGGGATTGAACCCAGGGTCTTGTTTGTGCTAGACAGGCATTACTGAACTACATTCCCAGGACACGGACAGATCTTGCCAGCTTGGACTGAATGGTTGTCCCATCTTCTAAGGCTGTGTAAGGAGCACCTGGGTGCACGGCTAGTAGTTTGTGTTACATTACCTGGATGCAGGATTCAGAGAAATTTTATTTTCTAATTTTAAAAACATTTTAAAGTTATATTTTTTATTTATTTACTTTGGATGGGCATATGTGGCATTCTGAGGACAACTTGTAGAAGTTGGTTCTTTCCTTCCACCATGTGAGTCCTGGGGATTGAACTCAGGTTGTCAGGCTTGGCAGCAGGCACCTTTATGGGCAGAACATAATATCTTATGGGTCATATTTTCCTCTTTAAGTCATTCATATTTTTGCATCTTACAGAACTGGGATACCTGAGACTCTGACTAGGTGTTGACTAAAGTTAGAGCTTGTGACTCCCATCTCCAGGGAGGCTACTGGGTGGAATCCACAAGCTAGACAGTGTGCAGACGGGGAAGAAGTATTCTGAGCCCAGGCTTGCCATAGCAGGGGCACCGTTTGCTTATAAGAAATATGAGCCAGGTGGTGGTGGTGACACCTTTAATCCCAGCACTTGGGAGGCAGAGCCAGGCGGATCTCTGAGTTCGAGGCCAGCCTGGGTTACCAGGTGAGTCCTGGGAAAGGCGCAAAGCTACACAGAGAAACCCTGTCTTGAAAAAAAAAAAAAAAAGAAAGAAAGAAAGAAAAGAAAAGAAAAGAAATATGAGTCCCCTGTATTCTCATTAATAAATTCCTCTATTCCCTCATTCATAAATGTGCACAGGGCATATGTATCATTGGGAATACAGCACACGGTACCCACCCTGCAGTAGATGAAGTGACAAACCTGCTTGCCTGCCTTCATGGTAGTTTCTATTCCACTGTTGTGGGTTGCTATGTCCACGTACATGTTGTTTTTGTGACCACAGGTGTGATGATGTGCAATATAGCAAGCAACAAAAATAGATGATTCTTAGAAGGCATGGAGAGGACACCAGGCTGGCCATTTGGCCACATGATATGGTAGTGGTACTGATACTTAGCTCATTTTTGAGTGCTGGAGCCTCCAGAAAACTGGCATAGAGTTTGGTAGGGTGTGTGTTGCCCTTTTTCTCAACACTGTACACTCATGGCACTTGGCACCATGGCCTACTGCTCACCGTCACTCTCCATCTTGTAAGTCTCATTGGATTTTTAATTTATACTTCCAGTTTAGTGATAAAGTTGATCAGCTGAAATCTGCTTAGTTTGGACTTTTTCTTTAGTGAATCTCTTTTCATTATTTAGAGCAGAAGCGGACAAAGCTTCTCTCTAAAAACCAGATAGTACTTTGGCATAGCTGGCCCTGGGATGCTAAGTAGAGCAGCAACACACCACCACCACCCCACCCCCGTCCGGAGGACCTGAGTTTGCTAAGCCTATTATAATGCTAATATGTTGTAGATGTGTGCTTCTCAGTTCATAATAGAGCATAATGCAACCATGAATTAGAAAAGGTAATAAATACCCCTGAACATGGCACCACATACTGTGATGAATGTTAGCATTTCCTTGAGGGATCGTGGGTACCTGTGGTCTGGTGTCACCCTACCAATAGGAGCTTGTCTGTCATTTGTTTTGAATTGTAAGATACTCTTTTCAACAGTTTATTGTGTAGGTGGGGACTCAAGACCTCTTCCTGAGACCTGTGGACCACCATTGCTGGCCAGCCCATAACAGGCAGGCAGCTGACCTTTTTGGAATCTTGTGTCCCATGAGAATGGCACTGTTATGTTCTTTGTGGGCAATTTTCTTCTCTACAAGGAGCCATGCATAGCTGGGAGCACCCTTTTTTTCCTAACTGCTGAGGAACAGCTGCTAGGTGGGGCCCTATCTTCTATGGGCTACCTGCTGATGGGCAACCTAGTCACCTCCATCTGAGACTTTAGTCTGTGGAGCTGTAATTGTTCACATCTGAATTGTTGAGCAGAGCAGTCATGTGTTAATGTTTCCTTCAACAGGGTTAAAAGTATTTCCTTACAGTCTTCTAGGATTCCTAAAAATAATGAACGGATGGTTTATAAAATAATTTTTACATGTCTTTTGGGAAGATCATATGTTGTTCTATTTTTATTTTTTGTGGTAAGTGATATTTTTCCTTGTATTTTTGCCTAGCTATATTCCTGGGGTACACCTAACTTGGTCCTGAACGGCTCTACCTTTATATACTGATAGATGAAATTAGCCAATGCTCTGCTTAGGGTCAGATAGGTCTGTTAGTTTTCGTCCATATCTCACCTTGCTAGAGTTTGGTGTATGGCTAGTAGTTTCATAAAGTGAGTTAGAGGGCAGAGAAATGGCTTAGCAGTTAAGAGCACTGACTGCCCTTCCAGAGGACCTGGGTTCAATTTCCAGTACCCACACGGCAGCTCACAACTGTCTGCAGCTCCAGTTCCAGGAGACCTGACACCCTCACACAGACATGAATGCAGGTAAAACACCAGTGCACATAAAAAAATTTTCTAATTAAGTAAAATGAATTAGAACTCAGAACCTGGTGCAGGATTGACAAATGCATGTTCTGGCCCCAAATACTTTTACCATTTGAAAGGGTGATTTGCTCTCAGATATGGTATACTCACAGACCCAGATCTTTGGTTTTGTTTTTTATCTTTTGGTGTTTTTTTTGTCCTGGAACTCACTCTGTAGACCAGGCTGGCTTTGAATTCAGAGATCCGCCTGCCACTTCCCAAGTGCTGGAATTAAAGGCGTGCCCCACCACTGCCCAGTAGCCCATGAAGAAAGTTTTGTGACCACTCACTCAGCTTCTATAATAGAGAATATTTTGGGAATTCATCACTGGTCTTAATTCAGTTTTTCACCCCCGCACCCCACCCCTCAGGAATTTATCCATTTTGTACAAACTTCATTTTAAGAAATTATATGTAAGCCAGGAGGGTGGCACATACCTTTAGCAATCCCAGCACTGGAATTAAGTACAATTAGAAAGCCTTATGTGGTGGCTTGTGCTTATCAGCCCAGCACTTGAAAGGCTGAGGCAGGAGAATCACTGCAACTTCGAGGTCAGCCTGGGGTCTGTAGGGAGTTTTAGGCCAGCCAAGGCTACAAAATGGAACCCTGTCTCAAAGCAATGAATGAATGAATAAATGCCATAGTCTGATTCTCTTGTCACAGGAGCCACCCAGTTTAAAGGGACAGCATTTTTATATGGGCAGGGCCAAGTTTGAAATAGGCCTGGCCTTGAGCTGGCTCCGCCTCTTCCTCTAATGTTTCCTCCCTTGGTTTTCCTGATAGGACTCACTTTCTTCTACCTTCCCATTTCCTTTTTTATTTTGTACAGTTTCCTGGGTTGATTAGTTAATAAAGAAATGTAGTTCTGAGGGTGGAGAGAAGCCTAGTGGTTAAGAATGCATACTTGACCTCCCAGAGGATCCAAGTTCCTTTCTTAGCACACAGCCTGTAACTTCAGCTTCAGAGGATCCAGTTCCCTCTTCTGGCCTCTGCAAAACACCCATACGCACATTACATACATTCCCGCAGACAGACACAGACACACACATACACAGGTGTGTGGGTGCACGCACATGTGTACACATAAATAAAAACTTTTTAAAAAATGAAGTTCTGGAAAATTTTTAAAGTTGAAATTATCTGAGTTGCTTTTAAGAGTAAGTTCATTTCAGGACATGTTAGGGTACACCGTCTCCGGGTTGTAATCAGTCCTTAAGCTACAAATACCTGGAGCTCTGGTACTGTTCTAGATAAGCTTCCGGGTACCTTACCAAGCCCTTTACCAGCATTGCCTGTTCCTACGTGGTAAGACCCATGAACCAAGGAATTCACAGCCAGGCTCCTAGGAGCCTTCAAAGTACCTCAGTCAAGGGGTAAACTGCCTGCATAGTTATTCCTGGGAGGTCCCAGACCACTCGAGCTGCTGCCGTCTCCTCATCCTGGCATCTCAGCCCACTGAACCTAACCATGGTACAGTGCCCACATGGGCCCAGAGAAAAGTCAATGAGTGAGTGGCAAGTCTGTGAGTAGGAGAGACAATGACTTAGTCTGGGTATGAGGATGTAAAAACTGCAGGCTTCCAAGGAAGTGGGCAGTGAAGTGCTGCTCATTGTCCTCCTGAGGTTTCTCAGGTCATCCCTGAAACCCACGGTCACCTGGGCTTCCACAGATAGCTCATCCTGCCTCTTGGCCCCAGAGTAAGTAGTGGAGCGGTGTCCTCTTCCCCTTTCACCCTAGCTGTGTGTTTGCTCTGGATTGGGCAGGGCTCCGGGAGGGCTCTCCTCAGCAGAGCCACCTTCTTTACCATCATTTCTAAAGCAAGGAAATAAACAGACATGTTTCACCAAACAGTACTTGAGAATGGCTAGAGGGTAGAGGGTGAGACAAGATGCTCCCATGGTAACACTCATCTCTGCTTCTCCACAGACTTCACAATGTAGCCCCGATTCCAGGCTATCATTCACAGGTAAGCGCAGCTGAAGTGATCTTCCTTTCTGGCTACTCAATATGGTGACTGCCTCATATTTCCTTGAAGTTTGGTCTCTAGCAACTGTCTGTGGAGTTATGTGGTGGTTCTTGATTGTCTTCCAGCATTTCTAGTGTGCCCTGTCCCATGGTTTAATATGTAGTGCTTATCTAAGATGTAGTAAGGGTTTAATGTGTGGTTGTGTGCAGGATTGGCATCAGTGTGCTCTGAATTAACAGTGCCATTTTTGTGCTAGAAAATGGAAAAGGAACAGGGGGCAGAAAGAAGGTGCAGCAGCCAGCCAGAGCTCAGAGTAAGGAGGGGACATCGCATCCACTTGGTGGCCTGAAGCCTCCATGCCACCGGGTGAGGAAGGACTCACAGACATCCAGAGGAGGTGAGGTCTGGGATTCTCCCAAGGGGCCATGTCATCTAGGAGAGGGAGGTCTGGGTTCTGTCTGAAGAGTGAGGAGTTTGGCCCTATTTATGCTCTGTATGCTGGCTCTAGAGTACCATTAATTCAGGGTGGGGTAGGTATGTAATTTTGATCAGTCAGTTGGCTAAGAGAGGTGCATAGCTAGAAATGGTACCATAAGCCAGATGACTTTTCTAGGGCTGTTATGGCCATGCTTAGCCCTGAGTATAAGAAACACAGAGCCAAATACAGGGGTAGTAGCTGAAGAGATCAGAGAACTAGCTAAGAGCCATGACTAGCCTTAGCTTACTACCATGCTGTAGCTTCCCCAGAGAGAGCTTCTTCCTGTCTAACCTGTGCTTTTATTGCCTTCCTGTCTGCCTTCTCATTGGCTCTAAGCCCAGCCACATCACTTCCTCGTCACTGCCTATCTGTACAGACGTCCAGGTCTCTATGGTTGGTACTGGAATTAAAGGCGTGTATCATCACGCTTGGCTCTGTCCTTGACCCCACAGAGACTCTGCCTACCTTGTAATCAGATTAAGGGTGTGGGCTATCACTGCCTGACTTCTGTTTATGGCTCACTATAACCTCTGATCTCCAGGCAAACTTTATTTATTAGCATACAAATAAAATATCACATTTCAGCACAAATAAGATATCACCACAATGGTGAGGATGGCTAAATATCTAAGGTAGTATTGGACCCAGATACCAGCTGTGATGTTGAAAGGCCATGTGGTAGATCCAGGTCAAAGTGGCTGGTGATTAAGTTTGGATCCACAGGACTTAATCTAGCCTCTTGTTGGGCTCTATGTCTTTTCTGGTAGACAGTATAGTGGCTAGTGGAAGTCCCTTGAGTTGAGGTTCAAACTCTACTTACCACTGAGGCCTGAGGTGGGTCATTATTTAATGATAGGATGAGAAAAGATGGGTCAGGTGTACATCTATGAGTAGAGGAAAGGCAAGCTGGGAATGAAACAGATACCTGGTGTATTAGACAGGCTGGGGTCCAGCTAGTCCAACACTGGCTGTCTCCCGACAGAAGGTCCAAGAGTCCAGGAGTTGTTCAGTCCATGAGGCTGGATGTCTTAACTGATCTTCAGTATACACTAGAATCCCAAAGAAGTAGGCTCCAGTGCCAGTGAAGGAATGGATTTACCAGCAAGAGCAGGCAGACAAAGAGAGCAAGCTTCCTTATTTGGGGCCCAGATTAATGGTGGATCTTCCCACCTCAAAAGGAAAATGGGTCTTCCTACTTTAATTAAGAAAAAAATTCCTCACAGGTATATTCAGACACTTGGGTTTTAGTTAAGTCTAGATGTAGTCAAGTTGACAACCTAGATTGGTCATCACTGTTACTTCAGTGTATTTCTCCTGCAGAAGCCAAAGATGTTGACCAGGAAGATTAAACTCTGGGACATAAACGCCCACATCACTTGCCGCCTGTGCAGCGGCTACCTCATCGACGCAACGACAGTGACTGAGTGTCTGCACACATGTGAGTATAGCCAGTCCTACTCTAATCTAAATGGGTTAGGGCTGCCCCAACACATTCCTTAGGACTTCACTGTGGGCACAAGGGCAACAGGGCAGGAGAAGAACAGAGATCTTGAGGGGTGATTGGAAAACTTACCTTCAACTAGGGATGCCACGGGGAACTCCCTGGAGGGAAGTTTCTGTCAGGAAAGCTGAACTAAAGAAAACTGCTTTTTTTTTTGTCTGCCATATTGGCCACTGGTGTAGTGATACTGTTTTCTAGCAGGGAAGTACTTGTGAAATTTCAAGTGAAGTCTTTTCTTTTTTAAGTCAAGCACCTGTGGGATTTCAAGAGTCAGTATGGTACCTATTGTCTGTTACTCATTCTGCTTGTCAGGCCTAGGCTTGTGCAGAACAGGTTTTTTTTTTTTTTTTTTTATTGTTGTTATTTTAATTATTTTTTAATTTTTATACCTATGAGTTTAGCCTGTGTGTATGCATGCATGCATGCGTTACATGCTTGCAGTACCAGCAAAATCCAGAAGGTGGTGCTGGATCCTGTGAAACTAGAGTTTCAGACAGTTGTAGACCACCATGTGGATGCTAAAAACTGAACCTAAGTCTTCTGCAAGCCGAGTGCCTTTAACCGCTGAGCCGGTTCTCCACCCCCTGAGATTTTTTTGCTGTCTCACTGTGTGGGTCACCCGGAGCATGACTGCTGCATGAGACTGCATCTAGTGACCAACACACAGGACTTCTATGCAGTTCGCATTTTTGAAGATGTCTTCCATTTTAAAAGAACTTTTAGGCTAAGATTAATTGTATTGTTAGAAATCGGTGATACAGTTTTGTGTTAGGCAGTTTCACTGACTTTTACCTAGTCATCTTTTAAGTCAAAATTCAGATTTTTTAAATTCCATTTATATTATTATGATCTTGCCACATAGTGACTTAGACAACCACTCCTTAGTGTTTTCTTCTCCAGTTAGTTCCTAGGCCAGGAGTGTGTAACAGGAGGTCAGGAACTATGTAGAGGAGGTTTATGCAAGTGCCCTCTTAGCACTCTTGGAGTTGACTGGGCATAGTACCAATTAGCACCTCTCTGGTGGGTTGCTGTCATTCTCTCCCTTTGGATAGTCTGCAGGAGCTGCCTGGTGAAATATCTGGAGGAGAATAATACCTGCCCCACTTGCAGGATCGTGATCCATCAGAGCCACCCACTACAGTATATTGGGTGAGTAACAATGTGGACTGCTGCTCCCTGGCCATGATGTCCTTACATCTGCATAGTAGTAGCCACCTTGTTTCTGGCCCCCAGATACTACACTGCAGGGGACCAGGGCCATGCCAATGGATATCTAGTAGCACCTGCTCTGGAGGGACCATGAGAACAACTGGAATCTTACAAGTTTTCTTAAACGAAAAGTTTGAAGTAGAAGGGAACCCGACCTCCTTTCTTTAGAGTAGTAACTTGCCCCGGGGCTGGAGCTTGAGCTGCAGAAGCAAGGACCTGTAAGTGGAATTCTGATTCAGAGGTCATGCTGAAGGAAAAGGCACCGATGCATATGGCATGAGGGAGTCAGAGAAGATGAACTAAAAGGAAGAGGTGTTTGTTTTTCACTTTGAAGTTGTACAGCGTGTCACAGTCATGGCTCAGTCACATGTGCAGCTGGGAGCAGCAGCAGTTCAAGTTGAGTTGTCTGACCTTGGAAGCCCCTCCAGACTTCTAGACAGCACTGCTGATGCCACTGTTTCTACTGCCTACACTGAGATCAGAGTGTGTTTTGTGTGCCTAACTTCATTGCTAAATCATTCTTTCATAGAATCTCTGGAGAAGACCTCAGGGTCTACATATCCTATGTGGTGGACCTATGGCAGTGTCTAGCAGTTCTTGGTGTTAAGTATTGTCCTGAGTCCTTGCCAGTGTCCCACATGTGGAGTGGGTGGGGGACATCTGATTTAAGGAACTTCTGTCCCAATTCCCATTGACTCTTGAACCAAGTTCCGATGCTCTGTGTTCTGGACAACCCTGTATAGTGGTAGGTTTGTAATTTTGTCACTAAGGTGGCTCTAGGCACATCTTTTTTTTTTTTTGGTTTTTCAAAACAAGGTTTCTCTGTGTAGCTTTGCCCTTTCCTGGATCTCGCTTGGTAGACCAGGCTAGCCTCGAACTCACAAAGATCCGCCTGCCTCTGCCTCCCGAGTGCTGGGATTAAAGGCGTGCGCCACCACCGCCCAGTTCTAGGCACATCTTAACCCACTACCATAGTTATCCCTAAGCTTGGTGCCTTCCCATACACAACGCACTGTTGAGACTTCCTTGTGATACCACCTGCCTCAGGCTCTGTTCTGTTTTTTCTGTCCTCATGGGATAGTGCACGCCCTGTCACCTGCGTTCTCTCTGGGGTGCAGTTCTGTAGAGCTCAGAAGCAGGTTCCCCACTTGAATTGTTGCTGACAGGAGTGGAGTTGGAGGCTGGGGACACTGCTGCCCTCTAGGGTTGCTGGAGTTTGCTGTTGGGGAAGAACACTAAAGAGCTGTCTTGTGGGCTGATCCTCTCCAGGAAGTCTAGATTGTTATGCAAACAAAAAGAGAATTAGGGAGGAGCACAGCAGTGGACCTGGAGAGGCTCTTAGTCTCTCTCTTTAGTTTAATTGATGTAGGGTTTTACGTAGCCATGAACTTCTAATCCTTCTGCTTCTACCTCCTAAGAACTTCAGTTATTTGTAAGTGTTCTACCACACCCCATTTATACAGTGCTGGGGATCAAACCTAGAGCTTTGTGAATGTAAGGGAAGTATTCTCAGTTGAGCTTAGCTCCAGCTCTCTTAGCTCCTCTCACTGGTAATGTGTGGGTTCCATCTGAAATTGTCTAGGGTGATACCTTTGCTGGTGCCTTCCTTTGCTCCTGACTTGGCTTCACCTACCCCCACCTCTTGCCTGATTCTCTGCTTACAGGGGCCAAAGGAAGCCTATGGGCCCTTCAATGTTATGTAGAAAGGATTTTCTTGGCTTCAGAATTTACGTCTCAAGATTTAGGGTAGAAAGATGTGTAGCCAGAACTAGCAGGGATGATCCAAGCAGGTGGTAGAGACATTGCAGAGTGATAAAATATGCCACTATGAACCTGGAGTGTGATCATGTTCACTTTGAAGAAAGCTCCACTTTGAGAGCCTTCCATCCAAAAAGTACCCTGTGTTATTTTCTAACTAGCCCCCATGCTAGGCCTCCAGGGTAGGCAAAACCTGGCATTCAAATATGGAGCTCTGGCCACTAATTCCACTCAGCATGGGGTCTAGTAGAAGCTAGGTAAGTGTGGTAAAAGATGTCAAGGGCATCACATGCATGGAGGGTCATGTCTTAGTTTGTTTCTCTGTTGCAGTGATAAAACACTAACCAAAACCAACACCGAGAGGAAAGGATTGATTTAGCTTATTATACTTCTAAGTAATAGTTCATCACTGTTAATGGAAGAACTGAGGCTTATTGGCTTATTCTCCATGGCCTTCTCAAGATTATATGCTTTTCCCATATAATCTTGGACCCCCCACCCCCTCAGGAGTGACAGTTACACAGTGGGCTGGACTCTCCTATATCAGTCACTAATTAAGACCCCACCCCCACCCTTGGCCACAGTCCAGTCTGGTGGGGGCAATTCCTCAATTGAGGTTCCTTCTTCCCAGGTGACTCTAGTTTGTGCCAAATTGGCAAAAACCAATCAGCACAGACTCCAATCTACAAAGTCCAAATTTGCACCTGAGTGGACCATGCATCCTGGTCTAGGTAATAGAAAGGAGGTTTGGAGCTCTGGGTGACCACCTTACAGTATATACAGTTGGGCCTCATAGCCAAGAGCTTCCAAAGCACACGAAGTTGGTCATGCAGTGAGTGATGATGTAGGTGGCTACAGTTGCACTAGGACCTGCCCATGAGTAGCCACTGGGCTGAGTCCAGGTTGGCTAGATTATGCTTAGAAATAACAAACTATAATAAGAGCCATATTGTAGATAAAGAAGCTCTGCACCTTCATGTTTTCCTGTGTCCAGGAAGTTGAGCCTAACTCTTTGTCCAGAGTGACCTTTTCATTCCAGGAGGCTGGAACCTAAATTAAATGATGCATACATTCAAGTCCTAGATAATTTTTAGAACATGTTTTTCATTGCAAACTAGAAGGAAAAATCTAACCTCAAGTTGTTAAGTAGAAGATATAAATATAGCATTTACATTGGTTGACTCCTCCACACCTCTTTCCTTTTTGCAGTCATGACAGAACCATGCAGGACATTGTTTACAAGCTGGTACCAGGCCTCCAGGAAGGTGAGTTGAAACACTGCTCAGCCCAAGTTCATAGCTAGGGCTTTGGCTCTTGGACCCAGGCCCCTTCCTCAGCAGTATCCCTATTTCCCACATGTCTGTTTTTAGTTCTAGATTCTCCATTGTCTTCCTGTGATACATAGGCTGTGTTAGTTTTGGGAAACAGCAACGCCTCAAGATAAAATGCTGAGATCTTCAGAAACATTTACAATAGAGTTTTATAAGGATATAGCCAAGTATATAAAGATCTCTATATACTGTGATCACTGATTTTTGTTTATGCTACTTTGCTGAAAGTGTTTATTAGCTATAAGAGTTTCCAGGAGGAATTTTTAAGGTCAGTTATGTATACAATGGTATCATCTGTAAATCAAAATACTTTGACTTCTTTTCTTCCTGTTTGTAACCTCTTGATCTCTTTCATTTGTCTTATTGTTCTAGCTAAGACTTCTGTTACTAGATTGAAATAGATATGGAGAGAGTGGATAACCTTGTCTTGTTTCTGATTTAGTGGAAATGTTTTTAAGTGTCACTCTATTTAGGTTGATGTTAACTGTGGACTTATTGAGGCCTATTATGTTGAGGTATGCCCCTTGTGTCCCTAATCTCTACAGGACTTTTATCATGAAAGGGTGTTGGATTTTGTCAAAAGCCTTTTCTGCATCTAATGAGATGATCATGTGGTTTTGTTTTGAACCATCCCTGAATCTCTGGGATGAAGCCTACTTGATCATGGTAGATGCTCTTTTTGATGTGTTCTTGAATTTGGCTTGCAAGTATTTTATTTATAAATTTTGCATGTTCATAAAGGAATTTGGGCTGTTTGTTCTGTTACTATTTTATGGAGTCATTTGAGGAATATTGGCATTAATTCTTCCTTGAAAGCCTGGTAGAATTCTATGCTAAAACCATTTGGCCCTGGAATTTTTTTTTATTTGATTGGGAGACATTTTGTTTTGTTTTGATTTTGTTTTTTTGAGACAGGGTTTCTCTGTGGTTTTGGTGCCTGTCCTGGATCTCGCTCTGTAGACCAGATCTCATACTCACAGAGATCTGCCTGCCTCTGTCTCCCAAGTGCTGGGACTAAAGGTGTGCAGCATTGCCACCTGGCTTGGTTGGGAGACTTTTAAGGACTGTTTGTATATCAAGGGTTATAGGTCTGTTTAAATTGCTTATCTGATGTTGATTTAACTTTGGTAGATGGTATAAATTGAGAAAATTATCCATTTCTTTTAAATTTTCCATTTTGGTGAAGTACAGGTTTTAAGGTATATTCTTACGATTCTCTGCTTTTCTTTGGTACCTGTTGTTATGTCCCACTTTTCAGATCTAAATTTGATAATTTGGATCTTCTCTCTCTGCCTGGCTAAAGATTTGTAAGTCTTTTGATTTTTCTCAAAGAACCAACTCTGTTTCATAGTGTTTTTTTTTTTGGTTTTTTTTTTTTTTTGTATTTTTGTTTGTTTATATTTTATTGATTTCAGCCCTGAGTTTGATTATTTCTTTCCATCTACTCCTTTGTGTATTATTCCTTCTTTTTGTTCTAGAGCTTTCAGGTATGCCATCAAATTAGTAATATGAGATCTCTCTGATTTTTTTTTTGTTTGTTTGTTTGTGTGTTTTTTTAACACAGGGTTTCTTTGTGTAGCCCTGACTATCCTTGAACTAGCTCAGTAGACCAGGCTGGCCTCAAACTCGCAGAGATCCCCTTGCCTCTGCCTCCCAAGTGCTGGGACTAAAGGCGTGCGTCACTACCTGTCTCAATTCAATTTTTTTGTTTGTTTTTTTGTTTTTTGAGAAATGGTTTCTCTGTAGCTTCGGAGGCTGTCCTGGAACTCGCTTTGTAGACCAGGCTGGCCTTGAACTCACAGAGATCCACCTGCCTCTGCCTCCCGAGTGCTGGGATTACAGGCGTGTGCCTCCACCGCCTGGCTCAATTTTTTTTTTAAAGATTTATTTATTATGTACACAGAAGAGGGTGCCAGATCTCATTGCAGATGGTTGTGAGCCACCATGTGGGTGCTGGGAATTGAACTCAGGACCTCTGGAAGAGCATTCAGTGCTCTTAACCTCTGAGCCAACTCTCCAACCCCTCAATTTTTTAATGTAGTCACTTAGTGTTATGAACTTACCTCTTAGAATAGCCTTTATTTTGTCCCATAAGTTTGGGTATGTTGTTTTTTCATTCAGTAGTAGAGGCAGGTGGATCTCTGTGAGTTCAAGGCCAGCCTGGTCTACAAAAAAAGTGTTCCAGGACAGACAGGGCTACACAGAGAAACCCTATTTTGGGGGGAAAAATGTAAATCCTCTTGGTGAATTTTTCCTTTGCTGAGTATATATAGTGTCCTTCCCTATCTCCTTTGAAGTGTATTTTATTGGCTAAATTGGCTTCTTTCTTGGGTCCATCTGCTTGGAATATCTTTTTCCATCCTTTTACCCTGAGGTGATTTCTGTCCCTGATGTTAATTTAAGGTATATATTTCTTGGATGCAGTAAAAGGAATGGTCCTGTTTTTGTATCCAGTCTGTTAGTCTGTCTTTTTATTGGGGGAATTGAGACCATTGATGTTGAGAGTTATCAATGAGCAGTGTCTGTTGATTCCTGTTACTTTGTTGTGGTGGTGTAGAACCCCACCCCCACCCCTTTTGATTTGCTGGTCTTAGAGTATATATTCTTTGTGTTTTCTTGGGTGTGGTTAACCTCTTCAGATTGAAGGTTTTTTTTTCCTAGTGCCTTTTGAAGAGCTCTGTTTGTAGATAGGTACTGCTTAAATATTGTGGAATATCTTTCTTGTGATTGAATCATTTCTTGTGATTGAAAGCTTTGCTGGGTATAGTAGTCTGGGCTGGCATCTATGGTTTTAGAGTTTGTAGAACATCTCCAGTACCTTCTGGCTTTTGGAGTCTCCATTGAATAGTCAAGTGCTGTTCTAATATGTCTGTCTTTATATGTTACTTGATCGTTTTTCCCTTGCAGCTTTTAATATTCTTTCTTTGTTCTGTATGTTTAGTATTTTGATTATTATGTGTCATGGGGAATTTCCTTTCTCATCCAGTCTATTTGGTGTTCTGTATGCTTCTTTTACCTTAGATAGGCACCTCTTTCTTTAGGTTAAGGAATATTTCTTCTGTGATTTTATTGAAAATATTACCCATGCCCTTGACCTGGGTTTCTTCTCCTTTATTCCTGTTATATGTAGAGTTGGTCTTTTCATAGTGTCGTAGATTTCTTGGATGTTTTTGTGCCTGGAGTTTTTTCAATTTACCATTTTCTTTGACCAAGGCATCCAGTTCTTCTGCCTTTGTCTTCAGTGCCTGGGATCCTCTTGCATCTCTTGTGTTCTTTTGGTGAGGCATGCCTCTGAGGTTCCTGTTTGAGTTTCTGAATTTGTCATTTCCATATCTCTCAGTTTGGGTTTTCTTTATTGATTCCATTTCTGCTTTCATATCTTGAATAGTTTTCTTCACTTCATTCCATCATTCATTTATATTTTCATAGATTTCCTTAATGGATTTAGTCATATCATCTTTAAGGTCCTTGAGCATATTCATAAAGGCTGTGTTGAAGTCCTTGTCTTGTGCTTCAGCTAGATCACATTTCTCATGGACTCCTGTAGTAGGGTTGCTGGGCTTTAGTGGAGACATATTGTCCTATTTGACCACCACTGATTAAAGCTGAATATCAACAACAGAAAGCTTACAAACTCATGGAAACTGCACAACTCACTACTGAATGAAAAATGAGTCAGGATAGAAATTATTATGTTTTTATCTTGGTGTCTAGGCATCTGGGTTTGGAATAATTGCAGTTCTAGTTTGTTGACATCTAGTATTGTCTTTGTTGAGTGGGCTTTCCTTTTTTTTTGACTTCTGTAAGAGTGTGTGGTGGCTGTAGGTTTCCTGATAGGGAGTGCTTCTGAATCCCTGTAAGGTGTGGCCACTGGGGGTCTCTGGGAAGAACTTTTTTCTAGGTATTGGGAGCTGACACTCAGGAATGGGGATTGGATAGGAGGGTGGGGAGGGGTGGATGGAGAGGGTTCACAGGAGGGGAGAAAGCTGGGTCTGCCATAGGGCCCTGTGGAGTCCATAGTGAATGGAAGAAGAGAAGACTGACCCCACAGGTGGTCTGCTGCTGAGCTGGGAGATGAAACTGTGACTGCAGAATTGGAGGATGCCAAGGAGAGTGAAGCTTGCCTGCCTGTCTCTCTGGCCAGTGTGGTCAGTAGGTTTCCAGGGAAAGACTGCCTCAGGTGTTGGTGGGTGAGACAGAGAGATGGAGTGAGGAACTGAAGCAGTAACTTTTAACCACAATTGAATCAGTATTGTCCCCCAAAAGGATTCCATTCTTCTTATCGGTGAGCTTACTTTAAAAACAAAAACAAACTATACTTCATTGTCATTACAGTCTTTTGATTGACAAGTGTTCTGTGGCTATATCTCCAGTTCCTTATTGCTGAATTTTGAATTTCATCCACAAGAAGCTTTGGAAATTTGCTTGTCTTCTGTTGTTGAGCTTTTAGCAGCATCTCAGTTGTGCCCTCCGATCACAGAGCTTTAGGTTTTCTTTGCTCCTTTCATAGAAAACCTGCAGCCAGCTGGGGCTTGATGCTGAATGTGGCTGGTGTACATAGAGTCTGGCTTGCTGTTGGTGTGTGTGACTCAGCCTTTCCACAGTGGTTTGCATCCACTATGGGCCTAGCAGACACAAGCCAACTCATTGGCAGAGTGTTTTATTGGGAATAGTTGTAGAGTCTCAGGTGCCATTCTGCTTCTAAGTCCCGAGAGAATCCTGTGTTTCTTTTTTGAGTGTGTGGGCATTACACTGGCAGAGCCTGAGCCAGTTTGCAGACTGTATTTTCTATAACTGGTTATGCTCCTTGCCACATGCACTGTTTGCAGTGGCTGCGTGAGAGGCCTTGGGGTAGGGACCCTACTCTGGTCCCATGGTGCACCTGTTGGAGTCACTTTGCCTGTTGATTCTGGACAGTGCTGAAATAGTCACAGCTTCTGTAGTGATGTCTGCTCAGCAGAGGAGATATCATGTACCTTAGACCAAGTTAAACTGGCTCAGCTCTGTCTATCATGCAGCACTTAAGTGGTGTGTGGTCTTCCAGTGTTACAAGTAAGACTTCCTTACACGTTGACCTGCTTACCTTTAGGATAGATTACTAACAGAATTTTTTTTGTGTGTGTTGTTGGCTAAATTTTAATGTATTTTAGATATATAGTGCCAGAAAATTCCAGTTAATGTTTCTGTATCTGTTTGCTTGTTTGTTTGGGTGGTTTTTTTGTTTTGTTTGTTTGTTTTGTAGATAGGATCTGACTAGATCTAGCTGGCTTTGAATTCATTGAGATCTGCATGGGTCTGCCTCCCAAGTGCTGGTATTAATAGGCTTGTGCCAACATTCCTGGGAGTGTTTCTATATTTGTATATGCCTGACATTGGACATATTAGACTTTTTTTTTCTGTGACCAACACCCTAGAGAACTAGTTTTGCTTTTATCTCTTCTTTTATGTATACAAGTGTTCTATTTGCATGAATGACTGCATGACAGATCCCATTATGGGTAGTTGTGAGCCACCATGTGGTTACTGGGAATTGAACTCAGGACCTCTGGAAGAGCAGCCAGTGCTCTTAACCACTGAGCCATCTCTCCAGCCCGAGAACTAGGTTTGTCATACTGTTTTAGGATTTTAAATTCATGGTCATCTGGTTCTATTATTCATAGGCCATGGTGAAGCAGAAGAATATCATGGCGGAAGGGTATAGCAGAGCAAAGTTGCTTACCTTATGGTGGCCAGAAAACAGAGGAGCAAAAACAGACAAGAAGGACTAGGAGCAAGATCCTCTTTAGAAGCATGCCCAGGGACCTACTTACAGCCTTTTACACCTGTCAGTAATGCAATGAGATTATCCATTGAAGTTAGAGCTCTCCTGATCCAGTCACCTCCCAAGAGCCCCATAGTTGGCAACCTTAAAAATGAGCCTTCAGAAGACATTCCAGATTCAAACCTCATACTGGGATATTGTTTTTAGCCTTTTTTATTATGATAGGTGGAAAGTAAGGTAGTAAACATGGTGATAGAAGCTGAAGTATTTCTGCCTCTGGTGTTCTGGGCCTTTGTCTTAAGGTCACAGCTCTTTTTGAGGTCACTTTGGGTAACTTCCCTTTGTCAGAAATCATTCCATGCTCTGGTTTCAGGGTTGCCTTTCATACACTTGTTTATGGGAACCTCTCTTTTTTCATTTATTTATTTTATGTATATATGTGTACATGTGGGGATGCGTGTGTTCCCTGATGTATGTGCTGTGATTGGATATAGAAGCAAACTCAGGTTGTCAGCCTTGGTGACAGGCATCTTTAACCACTGAGCCATCTCTCTGGTCCAGGAACATTTTTTGGACTGAGCCCTTCCTTTCCTCCACTCTAGAAGGACTCCTTTTCTGACCAGGTTCACAGCTTACACATCTTCATGTGTGCAGTGAGGTTTTGCAAAGCATCTGTTCAGGCTGGACATGTTCAGAACATGTTCTGGGCTCTCTAGAGGTTCCAGATCTATAGGGAAAGATGGACATGCAAAGGAAAAGTTTAATAAGGCCAGGCATGATGGCACATGCTTTTAACCCCAGCATTCAGGAGGCAAAAGCAGGCTAATCTCTGTGACTTAGAGGCTAGCCTGCTTTACACAGTGAGCTCCAGGCCAGCTAGTACTTCCTAGTAAGACCCTGTCTCAAAAAATAAGTAAAATTTTAAAAAGTTAAATGAAAAATCATTTCTTGATTGACTACATGTAAAGTATCTTTTATAGAGTTACTTGTAAATTTTTGGTTTGAACAAATCATTTTAAGTTTCCTTTGTCATCTGTATTCTGAGCAGTGGCCAGGATCTGATGCATGTCATTTGGGTCTGAATTTTAGTCTCATGAATGGAGCTTTTGCTGAAAGTCAAATGCTGCTTTATTGGATAATGATCCAGAGAAGCATAGTAATCTGAAACCCTGGATAGCTTCATGACTTAGGTGCCTGCCTTTAAGAATAAACTTTCTCTATAGTCTGGAAGTTTCCTCTTTTTCTTACATTTCTTTCATGGCCACTGCTGCCCACAGGCACTGGAGCCATCTTCAGCCAGTACAAGACAGACATGGCCACTGGCCACTGCCACAGTCTCAGACATGACCGAGGGACCTTGGCACACAAACACAGGTTTCCAGGACAGGGTTGTTCTGGGTCTGTCCTTGTTTTCCAGGTGTGTCAACTACCTTCAGCCTAGTGAGAATTCCGCACTTGATGGCAGCCAGATGGTTCTAGATTGTGACCATCATGGCTACAGGGACAGTGGGAGCATTCGGCAGTATGTGTGGATTGCCAAGCTTCCTGTGCCAAAATGGTATATGTACTAGGAATGCACTAGCAGCCTCGTTGTTAGTGATGATGTATGAAGGGTCATCCGGGCCACCTCCTCAGGGTCCTCACACTCTAGGGAGCCCCTCAAACTACCTCCCGAGGCTCTGTCATGCCCCAGGTGATGAATAACCCCACACTACCTTAGAGGGCTGGGTCATGGTCCTGGAACAAGATCCCTCAGCTCCAGAGCCTCTCTGTTGCACCAGTTCTGCACACGTGTGCCCTGTCTCAGTGTCCGCAGACACCTGCAACGAGGGCGTTAAGGTTTCACTCTGACCTGTGCTTATTTCCCTACTAGTATCATCCTTCAGGCTCACCTAACTCTGCACGTTCCTTTGTGTGACATTAGTGAGCAGTTTTACTATTTGAGTCCTTTCCTGCTGAATATTAAAATTGTCTCCATTCTCAATAGCGGAAATGAGGAAACAGAGGGAATTCTATCACAAACTGGGCATGGAGGTACCAGGTGACATCAAGGGGGAGGCGTGCTCAGCAAAACAGCACTTAGATCCCCGCAATGGTGAGTAGCTGCGTTAGACCACCATGCAGTTCAGAGGCTCATTTATCAGGCTTTCCCCACAGAGCACTTTGTCTCAAGGCTTAAGTGGTTTTGACCATTTTTTCTCATGGTTGTTGAAAAGGCTCTTCATCAACCTTGGTAGCTGGACATGTGGGTTAGACTATAAGAGATACTAGAAAATGCCTAGGGGTCATGTGAAGAGAACAGAATTGGACAGAGGGCCTAGGAAAAAACTGTAGAAGGTAGATATCCTTAAGATTCTGACTTTGCTTGCTTTATGATAAAAAGGCCAAAATGGTAGTTGGATTTGGGCATAAAATTAATTGGTATTTAAGTCTGTATTTAGTAAATTATTTAAATCTTGAGTACTGGCATTTTGCTACTAGGACTATGTAAGTTCCTGAGAAATCTCAAGACCAGTCTGTATATGCTTAAGAGCCTAAGGGGAGTTGGTGGCCAGGTTCCTATGGGAGCCAGACTAGGCTTGGGTGAGAGTGGGTAGGGTGGCTAAAAGTGAGAATCTGGTCCTGAGTATTTGTCCAAACAGTAAGGTTCCATGAGCCAGACTACTTAGAGAAGTAAGGTTGCTGTGGTGAGTGCTGAGTGGTCCCGGAGGCTTGTCTCTGCTGTGCTCACCAATTTTGGTCACTGTCTCCATCTTCTGAGACCCTTAAGACATAATAGTCCAAATCCTCTGAGTCTCTCAAGACACATAATCCAAAATCTGCCTCATCCAGCTGCAGCCAAAGGTTCTCACACCACAGAGTTGCTTAGTTCCTTAGCAAACATGCAGAATGGTCTTAACTGCTATCACTGGATGTACGTACGCTCTCAATAGAGTGAATATCAACATCATTTTTAGTATACTGTGAACTTTTACAAATATTATAACTGTTTGGATTTCTTTTCTTTTTTTTTTTTTTTAATTTCTTAATATGGGTTTTACTAGTCCAAAATGCTTGGAGCCAAAAGTATTCACTATTGGATTTTTTTTTTCATTTTGGAAAAGTTGCATATAATATTTTAATTCTACCTTTTTCTACATACAACCTGTCATATGGGGTTAAGTATAAAAGTTTACACTTACACCTCGAAAAGTTTTACATACTAGAACTTTTGGATTTGGGGATAGATATTTCAACCTGTACAACATTTTCTCTTTGTGCAAAAGGTGAGACCAAAGCAGACGACACTTCCAATAAAGAGACAGCAGAAGAGAAGCAGGAGGAGGACAGCGATTACCACAGGAGTGACGAGCAGGTGAAAAGGCCTCCTCTGTAAATTCCCGCCCTCAGTGCATTCCCCTGTTTGTGTACTTCATAAAGTTTTCCTCCTGTTAATTCCTTAACTTTTCTTTATGTTCCTATTGCCCATTTGTTTTAATTACCAAAGCAACACATGGTAACTGCAAAGCATTTCAGACATACAGAATTACAGTTCACAATCCGATTATGTTTTATATAGCCCACTGCAGACACTCACTATTGGTGGTTTGGCACCTTCTCTGCTGTGCCCCCAAGGGAAGTGACCCATCAGCACAGTGAAGGAAAGGAAGCATTCAGTGCTGACGACTCTCCATGTCTCATTTGCCACATTATCAGCTAAAAAAACCCAAACCAAACCAAACAAAAACCATATCATCACAGAATGCCATAGAAAGATCTAAGAAAACTGCATATCCCTGTCTACAGAACTTCCTAGTTTGTGAGTTCTAACGGTTGTGATGCTCTTGATGAAATAGGATCATTGTCTTACCAAAACAAGGAGTAAGGAAATGCCATGACTGATTGGCTTTGTGTTTAGAAGTCCTCTCCCAATGGCAGGGAAACAAGAATGAGGCACTTAAAGAGGAACAAAGATGCTATTATTCCTAGGCAATGCTGTCTTACATGAAACCTAAGACAATCCACTGAAAACAGAACTTACTTTGCTCCATGGGTGATTGGATCAGCATGAAATAATTAGTACATGTTGGGAATTGACAAAGAGCCAACACACACCACCAACAAAAATTTTGGTTATGATTTCCTTGGAAAAGAGAGCTCCTTGCCCCAGTCTGACTTTAGAATTGATTGACAGGAAACAGCCACTATACAGCTTACTGGGAGATGAATGTGCATCAACAGCCATGAGATTGCTGTACATGGTAGGGGTGATCTTGGCCCTGTCAGAAGACATAGTAACTGAAACAGTATAGTTGGGGCTGGAATGGTGGAATCTTATTTTAACATGTCCATTTCTGCAGTTAATGATAGCACCACAGAATAGGGATAGGTTTGCAGATAAATGTGGGATAAGCATTCTTCTGTGGTGAGAGGACCACTCCGATTACCCTTGTGTACACAGGCACTACAGTCACCTTGGAGTGGCCCCTCGTCTCTTCTGTTTTACTGATTCTGAGCATCAGTAACAGAAATAACAGTAGGCATTGTCTGTAGGTACCTTGGAACAACTCTCAGGGAATATCCCCAGGTTTCACAGGCCTGCCCTGTAGGCCATGTGCCTGCTAGCCTTTCTGGAGCAATCGTGTTCCTTGCCTGGACTCATTACTCTACTTCTGGAAGCCACTGGGTCTCTAGACCTGGCCCAGGCCTGGGTGTTGCTTGTGTCAGTTTTCTGTAGAGTGGCATAGAATTGTTCAGAGTATTTTCTCTAATCTTTTACAGTTTAAAAAATTGCTATTGTTGACTGTTGTTAATTTTTGCCTTTTCCTTTTTATACCAAATATGCTACTTGTTTGTTTCTTAAAGCATATGTGAAGAGTGAATTTTGTTTTTGTTTTTGTATTGGTCTAGCCTTTGGAGCTAAACTCTGTGTATGTACTTGATCTCACACAGGCTGTGCACTTCCTGGGTGCCTTGGGTACATCCCTGGCACTGACAAGTTGTGCCTTACAATCCTATTTCTGGAGAGACATGAAGGCCATCATCTTGCCATTCTAGATAAGGGTTCTCAAGTGTCCACCTGAATACCCTGCTTTGGCTGTAGTACCTTTTATTTCCTTTCTCTTGTATTTAGAGGATGCTGTCTGGGCTGATCTCTGCGTGGAGTCCTTGCTCCTCCACTGTCCAGGTTCTGGTTTGCTCTTTTGTTACTGTGGTAAACAACATGACCAAAAGCAACTTGGGGAGGAAGAGGCTTGTTTCATTTTTCACTTTATGGTCCATCAACAAGAGAAGCCAAGATAGGATCTCAAGGTAGGAACCTGGAGGCAGAAACTAAATCAGAGACCACAGAGGAACACTGCTTATTGACTACCTTCCTCTGGCTTGCTTACCTAGATTTCTTACACAACTGAGGACCACCTTCTTAGGGTAGCACTGTCCTCAGTGGGCTGGGCCTATCTTCATTAATTAGCAGTCAACAGAATGCCCCACAGACATTCCCACAGACCAATTTGATGTAGGCATTTCCTGAGTTGAGGTTCTTTCTTCCCAGATGTGTCAAAAAGACAATCAATATTAGCCATAACAAGTCTACTCTTCCTCAGCTTGACATACAAACATACCACTATTAAACCATAGCCTTTCCTTTTCTTGTTTGTCCTAGGATCTTATGTTGATATGAGAATATAAAATGCAGTACAACTTTAAAGTCCCACAGTGTTTAAGAAGTTTCATCACTTAAAAGTTCAGTGTCTTGGGGACTGAAGAGATGGCTCAATGAGTCTCTTTAAAAGTCAAAAGTCTTAATTCTGCGCTCCTGTAAAATCAGAGTTGAGTTAAATCATTATTGTTTCAAAAGGAAAGAACCAGGCTATAAAAACAATCACAGTTGCTGGGTGGTAGTGGCACATGCTATTAATCCCAGCACTTGTGGGCAGAGGCAGTCGAATCATGACTGGCCTGGTCTATAGAACAAGTTCCAGGACAGCCAGGGCTATACAGAAACCTTGTCTTGAAAAACAACAACGAAGTAATCACAGTGAAGGGAAAACCAAGTCCAGCAGTGTAGCTCCAAAATCTTATAGTTCAGTGTCTGGCATCTTGCTCTCAGACTCTTGGGGTTCCAAAGGACTTGGGCAGCTCCACTTTGACTCTGTCATCTGTAGCACACACAAGTTGTCTCCAGTTAGGTTCAGGCCAACTCCATTCCACACTTGCCTCTCTTCCCACTGTCCTAGTATCTCTAGTTTGCAGAAGTCTACTGCAACTGAGGCTGCATCTTCATCAGTAGCTCTCCTGGCCTCTCACCTGGGGGACTCCAATACTTCTACATGATACTAAACCTCAGATTCTCTCCATGACTCTTTCAGTCTTGGAGTTTCCACTGTAACTGAGGCTGCACCTTCGCTAATTGCCCCCCCCCCACACACACATACACACACTCTGGCCTCTCTTTAGGAAGATGCCAGCCCTGCCACACTGTGCCAAGCCTCCATCGCTCTTTATGACCTGTACATGCCTGAAAAACCAGTATCATGTAGGAGACACTTCCACATCCTATGCTAAAGTCTGCTGCCAGCTTAATGGGCAGCCTTGGTCCCCCACAATGGACCATAGTTTCTGTGTGTGACCCTAAGGAAATACTTGGAAGATTTCACCTCCATGATGCTGGTCTCTTAGACCACAGCTGATATTTTTAGCCCCAGCTAACCAGCATTGATTGTCCCAGTAAAGCAAAAGGTTTCACTTCAGTAGTGATGGTCTCCTGTTAATCACAGTTGTTCTTCAGTTCCAAGTGACCAGAAATCACAAATTCTTAATGAAAAATATCATATAAACATTAAAGGCCAGGCATGGTGGCTCATGTCTTTAATCCCAGCACTCAGGAGGCAGAGGCAGGTGGATCTCTGAATTTGGGGCCAACCTGGTCTGTATAGTGAGCTCCAGGACAGCAAGGGCAACACAGTGAGACCCTGTCTCAAACACAAACACACACACAGTCTTCCTCTCCCTCTCATGGAGTCTTTGAGCTACTCTCACATTTCTCTCTGACACGTCACGAGCCAGGCCTTCACTGTCTGCATTTCTCCCAAATTATCTTCCAACAGCTCATGAAGCCCTGAGCACTCACTCAATGGCTTTTCCAGCCCAAAGCTTCAAAATTTTCTGCCTTCATCCCATAAAACAGTCCAAGGCATTAAAGCTACAGAGTCAAGTCCATCACAGTACCAGTTCCTGGTACTAGTTCCTGTCTTAGTTAGCTCTCAGTTGCTGTGATAAAACACTGACCAAAAGTAGTTTGAGAAGGCAAGGATATATTTATTGGCTTACAAGTTACAAGTCCATCATGGAGGACAGCCAAAGCAAGAACTAAGTAGAGACCTTAGAGGAACACTGCTTGCTGCCTTCCTTCCCTTGGTTTGCTCACCTAGCTTTCCTCACAGTACAGGACCACCTGTTAAGTGGTGGTGTCACCCCAGGTGGTCTAGCCCCACCTCTATCAGTTAGCAATAAGGAAAATCCCCTACAGATGAGCCCATACGTTGTTGATTGTTTTCGTTCCCAAATAAGTCACACGTGGGTTATTCTTATTTATGAATGCCTGGCCTCAGCTTGGCTTAGTTTCTTGCCAGCTTTCCTTAAATTATCCCATCTATCTTTTGCCTCTGGGCTTTTCCCATTCTCTTACTTCTGTATCTTACTCTTACTCCATGGCTTAATCTGTAGCTGGGTGGCTGGCCCCTGGAGACCTCCTCTTCCCTGGCTCCTAGATTTCTTTTCAATCCCTCTTCCCAGATTTCTCCTTCTATGTATTCTTTCTGCCTACCAACCCCACCTATCCTTTCTCCTGTCTTGCTATTGGCTGTTCAGACCTTTATTAGACCATCAGGTGTTTTGGACAGGCACAGTAACACAGCTTCACAGTTAAACAAATGCAACAGAAACAAAAGTAACACACCTAAAAATAATATTCCCCAACACCCATACAGCAGTTGAAAGAGGCATTCCTGAATTGAGGTTCCTTCTTTCCAGGTGGGTGTGTCAAGTTGACAACCAAGATAAGTCTTCATAGTCCAGTTGTGCAGAGAGGCCAGAAAAACTGTTCTTTAAGTCACTGATGTGGTTAAACACATGGGACCGATAGCCCCATCTTCTCATGTCCTAACCCTAACCTTGAGCTGCAGTTATTTTCATAAGCTGACACTCCGCCTGTGCCTGTTTCCTTGCCTATGAAATGGATGGTGCTTACGTCTTCCCAAGGCTTCTGTGGTGTGCAGTTGAAGCCTGAGATGGACAGTAAAGCACCAAGCCAGCTAAGGAGCAAGTAGTGTTGATTTCACACTTATTTTCTCCTATTAGTGTCCCCTGAATCATTGCTTTCTGGTCAGTCTGTCTGTGGTCCTTGCAGTTGTCTGTCTTAGGGAACACTGGCTGTGGCTGGCCCACGCTCTTGAACGTGCTGTCTCCCAGTGGAGTTCTCCTTTTCTGTGCCCTTTCCTTGCTTTGGTTCCTGACTTTTCAGGCTTTGATGTTGCCACTTTCTTTGGTTTCTCTCCAGACCTTCCCAGGTCCTGATGCTTTAGGTATGTATGTAATGTAGGATTTTATGTTGCATTTTTAAACACATTGTGAAGATCCTGTTTAACAGTTGTGTTCATTGGAGTAGCTGTCTTGTTTTTCCCTTTCCTGTCGACCCATCCTTAGGTTGTTTCTTCTTTCTTACCCAGTAATCTGCAGATCCTGCATCTTTTTAGTCTATCATGGTACTCTAAATTTTCGAACATGCTTAAGTTTACATTTTTAAGTAATCTAATGCTTTGTTTCAGAATATTTTTTTATGAGTCAGAGTTGGGCTTAATGAAGTTACTTTGATTTAAGTATAGGCTTAGGCATAAGGGGTATGAGAAAGAGAGATGTCAGGAGAAAGTAAGACTCATCTAAAAGCATGAGCAGCCTTCTCAGAGGAGAGTCATGGTCATTGTAATTTTTAATTTTATTTCCCACTACTATTATTCCATAAACTGTTGCTTATTTTTACTAAAATTCTGGCATAACCTGGTGACTCAATACCTATAATCCCAGCACTTGGGGTGGGAAGATCATCACAATTTTGAGGACATTCTGAATGAGACCTTCTCTTCAAAAAATAGGACTTTAAGGGCTGGAGAGATCTCAGAAGTTAAGACACTGGCTGCTCTTCCAGAAGTTCAGGTTCAATTCCCAGCACCCACATGATGGTTTACAACTGTCTGTAATCCAGTTCCAGGGGATCCAGTGCCGTCTTCCAGCTGCACAAGGCACCAGACATACACATACACTGATGTATATACAGCCAAAACACCATACAAAATAATAAAATAATTTTTTAATAAAAAGCAAAACTTTAAAAATATTTTAATGATCAAGATCATTGTATGAAATTCTGAAAGAATTAATAGCATTTAAAAAAAAAAAGAAAGTTTCTTAAAAAAGAAAAATTTAACCAAACCAAAATAAAATTGGTTTGGTTTAGGGGAGATTGTTTGTTTGTGACAGGGTCTCACATAAACCATTCTAGCCATGAGCTCACTGTTTAACCAAGGATGATCTTGAACTTCTGATCTTCATGCCTCCACTCCTTAATTAAGTGCTAAGATTACAGGCATGCACAGCCTGTACTGGTTATGTTGTAGGTATCAAACCTAGTGCTTTGTTAAGCAAGCACTTAACCAAGAAAGCTGCATTCCCAGAACTCTTCTCCAACAGTAAAATTTAGACCCAACAGTAAAATTTAGACGCCAAACTGATGGTTGTATGGATATAGTTAAGTTTCATGCTGTTGTTGAGTTTGGTATTAGTTCTGTTTGTGGTGCTAGGGTACAGCTGAGCCTCACACATTCTAGGCAAGTGCTTTACCACTGAGTTGCATCTCCAGGCCTCTTCTCACCCTTTACTTTTCATTCTATGACAGGTTCTCACTAAGTTGTTCAGACTGGCCTTGAACTCAGGATGCTCTTTCCTCAACCTCCTGAGTAGCTAAGATTAGAGACCTGTGTCACCATGTCCAGCTCTTTGGGTGTTTATTTTATTTTCCCACAATGTTGGATTTATCTTCAGTGTTTCTCTTTTGTGGGTTCTGTTTTATATGTCATTTCAGAACAAGTGTGTGGATAGTAAACATTTCAAGTTCTTGTGTGTTGGCGTATTTATTACTGTCCACATTCACAATGAATTCTAAATTCAAAATAATTTTATCAATTAAAGGTGTGCACTACCACCACCAGGTTGTCTTATATCTTTTAAGACATATCTTTTCAACTGGATTGTGTGCCTTAAACATTAAATATTAAGAACAGAAAATGGACAAGGCATGGTGGCACATGCCTTTAATCGCAGCACTTGGGGGATGGGGACAGAGGCAGGCCGACCTCTCTGTGAGTTCAACACCAGCCTGGTTGTACATAGTCTATTCCAGTCAGAGCTACATAATGAGACTATCTCAAGAAAGAAGGAAAGAGAGAGGAAAGAAAAATGGAACACTAAGAGAGCTAAGGCTGTAGTTCAATGGTAGAAAGCTTGCCTGGCATGCACAAGGCCCTAAGTTTGTCTCCCCCTCACCCCTGACCCAGGACCAAAATGGAAGGAAAACAGAAACCAGTAAAAGGACAAAGTGCCTACCCCATGTGTATGTTCAGTCTATCTCCTCTTGTGTTTCCTGTTAGCTTAGGTAGGCCATCCACTGGCACTCAGTGACAGAAAGGTCTAGACCTCTCTGTGACCACAGCTGGGTAAAGCAGGAGAACCCTGACCACTCTGGACCTTGGCTTGACTCCAACTCTTGTGTTTGGTCAATCAGGGAGTTGGATGGTGTCCTGTTCCTAGTGGCCTCTGAATTCTCGGACTGTACTTACTCCTCTTTCCACTTCCTCTCTCCGAATAGAAATTGCCCCCACTTTGTCCCCTGTCTTCACTACTAAATAACCCCAGGAACAGGCTTGTGGCCAGTAAATGATTTACATGACCTTACTGGGGAGACAAGTTAGGTGGATGCCTGAGAAGTACAGAGAGTGTCAAGCCAGGAGTGGTGGCTTACACCTCCGATTCTAGCACTTAGGATGCAGAGGCAGGTGGATCTCTGAGTTCAGTACTAGCCTTGTCTACATATAGAGTTCATAGCTACGTACTGAGACCCTGTCTCAAAACAAAAAAAAGTAGATCAAGTTTCTATACTCCACATCAGGTTTTCTGAAGAATTGACAGAACTTTTATTTTCCCATTTCCTGGGGCAAGGGATTGAAGGAGCTCTTTCTGTGGGAGCCTCGCCTATCTGTAGGTGATCAGGCTCCCACCTGATTCAGTCTTAATTCTGTTTTGGGAGTTCCCAGCTATCTATGAGTCTGCCTCATGGTGGTGGTGGTGGTGGTTGTTCCACACAAGGAACCTTTATTCCTTCTGCTCTTTATTTCTTCTTCCTCCTCTCAACTTGGCCCCGTGAGTCCTACTTAGGTCCCTTTTTCCTTCCTTTTGCCCTTGTTCATGGTGAAAAGGCTGTCTGGGCAGGACATTAACTACATCACATTCTTTCTCTGTAGATAAGACATGTATTGCTGCAGGTCTCTTTTCCTAAGGCTGGATTACTTCTTTTGAGACAGCCTGAGTAGCAGGTGGTTGGTGAGTGGGCAAGTGGCTCTAATCACCTCTGTCTCTCTCCCTCCCTCCCTCCCTCCCTCTCTCTCTCTCTCTCTCTGTATCTGTCTCTCAAGCTATTTCCTCAGGAGATGCCTTCTACAAGATATTCTCATACCCAGAAACCCCACCTGTGGTCAAGGGGCAGCTGGGACGGAAATGTGAATCTTGTTTCCACAAAGACCCCTCCTTAGCTCCCCAATGTCTACTATGATGGAGCTTTGGGTGTTTTTTTGTTTGTTTGTTTGTTTTTTGAACAGCCATTGTGGGCTTTAGGGGTCCCCAACTGACATTGATCCCTGTCCTTCTCTTCATGGTTCTTTTGCAAGGACGGAAGGATAGGCTATCACCTCCTTCAAGGATACCTAGGAGCACCAGGTCTCTTTCTGCGCCCCACCCTCCCTGTTTCAAGCTCATCTACCTCAGTCTATTTTCATTCTGAATTCTCCTTTAATTTCTACATAGAAAGACCTTCCCAGAGCAGCCTCTGTGCACCAAGTAGCTGCTTAGCTGTTCCCACCCTGCAGTCCCAGAGGATAGCAGTGGTAGTGCTGCACTCACCGTGGGAAGCAGTATTCTGCCTTTGAGTTTCTTGCAGCTGGGGTAAAATCTAGATCAGATAGTACATGGCAAGAGGGGAATGCGTCAAAGAATGTGCAGGGGATAGAGGAGAGGCAGGAAGTAACATCCTGTGGCCTGGTTCCCTAAACAGTCTCTGTTGCAGACAAGAAATTCTGTTTCCTATAACAAGCATGTCCTCCACTTGAAGGTCACAACCTCCCCCACATACACCTTGGAGTCTGGACAGCAGTACCTGTGTGGGGGAGATTCATATCAGTTACTCCTGACCCGTCTGCCCCGATGCCTCACCTTCTGAGTCTTATCTCAAACCTGACTGCTGCAGATGGTCACCTTTCCAGGGTCTTAGTTTCTTGTTTGTGAAACTTTGCAGGCACCTGCTCTTGTCTCACGGATGGCTCAGACCCATAGTCCTATGGAATGAATGCATTCTGCTGTTTTTGGTCCTCAAATGAAGCACACCTGAAGTATAGGTGTGCCTCAGACATCTCGCTCCCTGGGGGTCCATGACCTTGATCACACCTTTCCTGAATACACCTGAGTCCTCTAGCCAGAGCTAAGCACAGGACTACATACCTCACAAAGATGCAGACTCTGGCTAGAGCACACTATAGCTCACAGCTTACAGCCATTTGGCTAAGTAGGTGTCAGATGAGGCTGCTGCAGTCCATTCACAAAGGTCACTAGGTACATGCAATTTTTAAAAAATTCTTTTCTCATATATTACATCTTGACCAGTTTCCCCTCCCTCCTCTCTTCCTATGATTGTTTGAAAGAAAATGGCCCCCAAAAGAAGTGGCACTATTAGGAGGTGTGGCCTTGGAGGAGTGTGTGTCTGTGGAGGGCTTTGAAGTCTCATATATGCTCAACCTGTGCCCAGTGAGTCAGACTACTTCCTGTTGCCTGTGAGTTAAGATGTAAGAACTCTCAGCTCCTTCTCTAGCACCATGTCTGCCTGCATGCTGCCTTGCTTCCTGCCATGACAATAATAGACTAAACTTCTGAACTGTAAGCCAGCCACCACAGTTAAATGTTTTCTTTTATAAGAGTTAAGATGCTTCCCAACCCTTCTCCCCTGTCCCCTATCTTTCGTCTCCCACGCAGATCCACTCCTCCTGTTTCCCTTCAGAAAAGGGCAGCCCTCCTAGGGATATCAACCAAACTTGGCATATCAAGTTACAATGAGACTGGGCACATTCCCCTATGGAGGCTGGATGAGGCAATGCAGTAGGAGTCCCAAAACAGTCAGAGGCCGCCTCTGCTTCTACTGTTAGGAGTCCCAACCAAGCTACACAACCATAACACATGCAGAGGACCTAGGTCAGCCCGTGCAGGCTCCCTGATGCTTCAGGCTCTGGGAGCCCCGGGAGCCCTGGTTAGTTGACTCTATGGGCCGCTTTCTTGTGGCTCCTACAGTCCTTCCTCCCTCTTCTGTAGGGTTCCTTGAGCCCCATCTAGGGTTTGCCTGTGGGTTTCTGCATCTGCTCTAATCAATTGGTGTGTGTAAATTTGTAAGCATTCCTTAGGGAATGTTTTCTTAGGGACATTTTTTTCTATTAAAGTCTGCCTTATCTCTTATTAACTTAATCCAGATTTCTTTTGGTTAATAATCTGGTATTCCAGCTTATTAAATATCTTCCTCTAATATCTAACATTGACTAGATTTTATTTAATCAAACCAGAATTTTTCTCTTTTTAAAGATTTTTTTTTATGTGAGTATTTTGCTTACATGGATGTATGTGCATCATGTTTGTGCCTGGTGCCCGAAGACTCCTTGGAACAAGAAGCAAGATGGTTATAAGCTCTCATGTGAGTGCGGGGAACCAAACCTGAGTCTTCTTCAAAAGCAGCAAGTATTCTTATCACTGAGCCATCTCTCCAGTCCCTAGAACATTAGATGGCAAGTTAGTTATATTTCCCATGACCACTGATAAATCGTTGCTGATTTCTGCTTTAACCTAACATGTTTATTTTTTTCTTGTTGCTTCCATTTTTGGTACTGAGTAGGGTTGATGGCACAGAATTAACATTTTCTTTAATCCTTTTTTTTGTCATGTCTGTTTTGCAAGTTAAATGTTCTTACTTTACTGGTTACAAATTGCTTAAATGAATGCATACATTTTCAAAAATCCATAGCTGATATTAGTCTGCACCTTGCCCTAAGATTCCTCCTGTCTCGCTCCTGTCCATCTTCCTAACCAGTCTTTCCATAGTTGTTTGAAAGGAGCTCTTCTTCATTCTTGCTCTGTAATGTGATTTAGTAATAATCTATTTTCTGATCATTTGGCCAGTGTCTCCTGTTTCTCATTTTTGTTTTGTTTTTGGAGACAGAGCTTCACACAGAGCAAGCTGACTTGAAAATCTCTGTAGCTGAGGTTGACCTTGAACTGATCTACCTACCTCTACCTCCCCAAGTACTGGGATGATAGGCCTCTACACTGCATCCAACAGATGTGTCTTAACAATGCACTGCCTCACCTCTATATCATTTCTTTTTATCTTTTAATAAGGTATTTCAAGAAATTTGTTCTCTTTCAGTTGTACCCCCCCCTTTCTTTTTTTTCTTTTTCTTGTTTTGTTTTTTTGAGTCAAGGTTTCTTTTTGTAGTCCTGGCTGACCTAGAACTCGCTTTGTAGACCAGGTTGGCCTTGAACTCACAGAGATCCACCTGCCTCTGCCTCCCGAGTGCTGGGATTAAAGGCGTGGGTCACCACCGCCCCGCCTTCTTTTTAATGTGTGTATATTTGTATGCTCCATGTGTGCAGGTGCCTGAGAAGCCAAAAGAAGGCATCAGGTATCCTGGAGCTCAAGTTACAGCTGGTTGTGAGCTGCCCAGCATGGGTTCTGAGAACTAAACCTTTGGGTCTCCTGGAAGAGCATTGTGTACTTTACAAAGGGGCCATCTCTCTAGCCCCTTTGTTTTTATCTGATCATTTGCTTTCCTGGTCTTCCATCCTTCAGGGAACTTACTTTTAAATTCTGACTTCCCTTGTCCCTCCCTCTGTGCAAGTCTGTCTCCATCTGTCTTCCTTATTGGCTTCCTTAATTCTGATACTTTAATTTGCCTTTAAACTTAAACTCTCACTGGTAATTTCCTCAAATGATCTTTGAGAAAGTTTTTTTTTTTTGTCTTGAGTAGTTAAGGTGCCCAGTGTTTTTAGCTTCAGTGAATCTGTTTACTAATTTTAGAAGTTGTGTTGTATTTTTATGACTGTAATGTGTTCTTTACTCAGTATCTTATGTTTTTAATTCTTTTTCTATTTCTTGTGATTTATGATACATATTTCAGTTACTTTCCTTTTTAATTCTTTTACCTGAATTTTCAGAAATTTGAATGAACCCATGTTGGAGATGCTTTGTCCCCCAGAAGCAGATCTCCATTTGCATTGCATTAGGACCCAACAGTTAACTCCACTTGTAGATTTCCATCCAACACCTGTACTCTGACTCTGGAAAACAATGGCTCATCCAGAGCACCCATCTAAGTGTCAGGCCAAGGCTTTGCTCATGGCCTTTCTGTCAAGAACACCTCTGTTTCCTTCACAAACCTTGGTCAGCACAGGACTTGTCTGGACAGGGACAGCCACTTAAGAACACGAAGGACTCAGTGCCCTTGACAAATACAGACACATAACTCTCATGGTGGCTAAGTTAAGAAGACCAAAATTGACAGTAGAAAAGACTGAGGTAGAAATCCTCGTACAGTGTCGTTCTGATTTCAGAGACCAGCACTCATAGATGTAGAAATGAGTGCTCGTCCAGGAGAAGTCAGAGTTGGCAGTCCTGACCTCATACCCTTTCTCTTCCAGGTAAGCATCTGTCTGGAATGCAATAGCAGCAAACTACGGGGCCTGAAGCGGAAGTGGATCCGATGCTCAGCCCAAGCAACAGTGCTGCACCTGAAGAAATTCATCGCCAAGAAGCTTAATCTCTCCTCCTTCAATGAGGTAGTCATCAGCCAAAGAGCTGGGATGCATCCTTCTTTGCCTGTCTTGTTTGTTAAAATAACAGTCAAAGACACACACATCCCTCTTTTTTATTTTCCAAGACAGGGTTTCTCTGTAGTTTTGGAGCCTGTCCTGGATCTTGCTCTATAGCCCAGGCTGGCTTCGAACTCACAGAGATCCGCCTGTCTCTGCCTCCCGAGTGCTGGGATTAAAGGTGTGCACCACCACCACTGCCTAGCTGTTTGGAGATTTTTTTTTTAAAAAAAATTTATTTAACTTTATTTAATGTGCATTGGTGTGAAGACATCAGATCCCAGTGAACTGGAGTTACAGATAGTTATGAGCTGCCGTGTGGGTGCTGGGAATTGAACCTGGGTTCTCTGGAGGAGCAGTCAGTGCTCTTAACTGCTGAGCCATCTCTCCAGCCCCTGGAGATTTTTTTTAAATGTTTTTAATTAGATTTATTGAGTGAGTGAGTGAGAGAGTGTGTGTGTGTGTGTGTGTGTGTGTGTGTGTGTACACACGTACGTACGTACGTACGTACGTACACATGGGCGGTGATAGTTTGCAACAGTCAGTTCTCCCTCCACCATGGAAATCCTGGTGATTAAACTCAAAAGTTGTCAGGCTTGGCAACAAAGTGTCCTTACCCACTGAGCCATTTTGCTGGCCCCTTATATAGAAATTTGTTTGTTTGTTTGTCTAATTTATTTACTTCATTCTGTTTATTTATTTACTTTTGGTTTTTTGAGACAGGGTTTCTCTGTGTAACAGCTCCTCAGTGCTGGGATTAAAGGCATGTGCCACAACTGCCTGGCTCATG
Source organism: Onychomys torridus (assembly GCF_903995425.1). Classification (NCBI taxonomy): domain Eukaryota; kingdom Metazoa; phylum Chordata; class Mammalia; order Rodentia; family Cricetidae; genus Onychomys; species Onychomys torridus. The sequence continues at coordinate 70,733,928 of NC_050452.1, read as the reverse complement.
CCCAGATTTTTATGTGAGAACTGGGATCTGAACTCAGGGCCTTATGTAGAGCAAGTACTTTTAACTACTGAGCCATCTCCGTAGTCCCAGAACTTTTGATTTTTAATTTAATGAATGAGTGGGTGGTGGGTGGATGAATGAACACATGATGGATGCGACCTTACAAATCAATAGCTGAAACCCAAGCAGACGCACAGACCCAGAGCTTGTTGTGGGGCTCATGGCAGAGACTCGTACGTACATGTGCTCAGAACCCCAGGCTGGTGTGGTACTTGAACAAGAACAGCAGCAACTGGTCCTGCTGCACCAAGGAAGGGTCAAAAGAGTTCTGAGGCTGTGTGGAAGGACTTAGACACACAGACCCCTGTCAAGACAGATGGTCCAGTAGGTTGCAGCAGGTACATGTGAGTGGTGGTTGATAATAGTTTGGAGAGTAGTATATACAGCTGTGCTAGCCATCGAGCCTATATCCCAGCGGGAGCCTGTGGGTAGACCCTACTGGAAGAAGGTCTTGGCAGATGTAGCATCTTAAGGATTTTGAGATGAAACATTTCAGATTGTCTGCTAAGCCTAAGCCCAGGGATAAGCATCCTGTATTAGTATGTAGGAGAAGAAGATTTTAGACACAGGTAAGAGGAAGCAAGAGAGAACAAAGGCAGGGACTGCAGTGACCTGGCCACAAGACCCTAGAAACCATAGGGCAAGAGGATCTTCTTGTACTCAGTATGCCTCAAGTCCATGTGCTGAAAACTCCATTTCAACCCCATGGTGCTGTGGGAGGCAGGGCCTTGGGGATGTGTTTAAATCATGACTGGTACCTGGGGAAATCTTTCTTCGCTCTATTATAGCTTGCAGTGACAGCAAGTGCTTACATTATAACCAGAATTCCAGCCTGTAGCGTATATTAGCTGTTAACCAGTTATATTAACTGTTAATTGTGTTATATTAAAATATGTTAATGTTTTGTTATATTAATATATTAACTTCATCAGTTGCCCAGTCTGTGCTGTTTAATTATAGCCACACTGAAAGACACTCCTGGCAGTCATGCCACAGTGCTCTTCAGAGCTGTGTGACCCAGGAACCAGGGTTTTGGACTGTCAAGTTGCCCAATGCTCAGCCCTGAGCCAACCACATGAGTGGTTGGGAAGGAGGTGGCAGACACAGAATGAGGATATAACTTGATACTCACTACCAGGAGCCCACAGGAAAAAGAAAAGAAAGTCTAGATTTGGTTTATTTGGGGAATAAGGTAGAGGAGAGACTTGGACCCTGGGAAGGTAAAGATGTCCATCTTGACTTGAAGTGGCTTCTATGGCTGTACAGAGCCAGGAACATCAGGCAGTTGAAGGGGAAGCTGGCTGCCTTCCATGTGCAGGAACATTTCTCCACGAGCGCCAACAAGAAGTGAAGCATTTCCATTGCAACTGGCTATCAGCTCATGAGTATTCCAGGTGGATCTCACACGGCTCTCAGAGCCCTGCAGTCCCTAATGCTGTGTGAAGTGTGGGGAGCATTGTCATGGACATTGGATAAGGAAGGGGGACAAGCACTAAGGGCAAGTCATAAGAACTGGGTGAGGGCATTATGCCTTGCTGGGGACAGGAGCTTATATGCAGTTTGTGTATCACAAGGTAAACACCACTTAGTAAAGATGACAGCAGACAGTTGAGCTTTCATGGACCCAAAGGCTGGTCTGTCTACAAGAAACACACATTCCTTATGTGGCCTGTGAGAACAGCCTTTGTCCTCTGCCTAGAGAGATACCAAGACCATCTGGGTCATTGATCACACACTTAAGGAAATACAAATTTAAAAAACAGTGACTCCGCAGGTGTGGCGGCTGGAAGGGTCTGCTTGCAGCCGAGACTGTTAGGCCTTTCAGAGACATTTCCATCATGTCTGACACTCAAGAAGCTACCAGCCAACTCCTGGATATAAACCTTCAAGAGAACAAGAAATCTGTGCCAGTGATGGAAAGTGGCATCAAAGTGAGTCTGAGCATCTCCAAGTCTCTATTGGAGCCACGGTACCTACTGGCTTTGAGCAAATAGCTGCAGATGAAGTCAGAGAGAAACTGAAGTCATCATGCAGAATCAGCAAAGACCAGGGCAAGGTATATTTTGACATTCCAGTGGAAAGTCTGGCTCAGGTTCATTGTCTGAGATCAGTTGATAACTTATTTGTGGTTGTTCAGGAGTTTAAAGATTACCAGTTCAAAAATACGAAGGAAGAAGTTCTAAAGGACTTCGAAGAATTGGCTGAAAAGCTCCCATGGTCCAGCCCTTTAAAAGTCTGGCAAATTAACACGAGTTTCAAGAAGAGGAAAGCAAAGCACAGAAAGGCAAACCAGAGTGCAGGGAAAGAGAAAGGCCAACTGTGGACCGGGAGACAAAGCAGAAGAGAACGGTGATAAGAAGCTTACCAGCAGCGCTTCAGAACCACACATCTTGGACTATTATGAAAATCCAGCCATGAAAGAAGAAATATCAACCTTAGTGGGCGATGTCTTAGCATCTTGCAAAGATGAGACTGGCAAAAGCTTCAGAGAAGAAACTGAACCACAAGTCCAGAAGTTTAGAGTCACCTGCAACGGAGCAGGAGAGAAACACTGCCTTACCTGCAGTGAGGCTGCGAGGGATTTGGGGGGTTCTGTTCAAGAGTATTTTAAGTGGAAGGCTGATATGACCAACTTTGATGTAGAGGTTCTCCTGAACATCCATGATAATGAAGTCATTGTTGGCATTGCATTGACAGAGGAGAGTCTCCATCGAAGAAATATTACACATTTTGGACCTACAACTCTTAGGTCAACGCTTGCCTATGGGATGCTGAGGCTCTGTGAACTTAAACCTACTGATGTAATAGTGGATCCAATGTGTGGAACAGGAGCAATACCAATAGAGGGGGCTACTGAGTGGTCTCACTGTTACCATATTGCTGGGGACAACAACCCACTGGCAGTGAACAGAGTAGCAAATAACATCTCATCTCTGTTGACTAAGAGCCAGATAAAAGATGGAAAAACATCCTGGGGGTTGCCCATTGATGCTGTTCAGTGAGATATCTGCAACCTCCCACTGAGAACTGCTTCTGTGGATATTATTGTAACAGATAAGCCATTTGGAAAAAGGATGGGCTCCAAGAAGAGAAACTGGAATCTATATCCAGCTTGCCTTCGGGAAATGAGCCGTGTCTGTAGACCAGGGACAGGCAGAGCTGTGCTGCTTACTCAGGACAAGAAATGTTTTACCAAGGCATTATCTGGAATGGGACATGTGTGGCGAAAGGTCCATACAGTCTGGGTGAACATCGGGGCCTTCATGCTGCAGTTTATCTTCTAAAACTCCTCAAGCCTTTGTTCATCCTTCAGAACATGATGGAGGAAGACATGCTCCTTGGTAACGCAAAGAATGAAGACGACTGTGTATTTATAGTTCCTAATGCTGGACGTGTCAGCTTTGGGGAAAAATACAGACAAGTAACTTAGCATTGCAGTCTTCGCTTTGTTAGCAAGGTGACTAATGGTACTTCCTGAGAAGCCTTGGCTTCTAAGTTTGAGAACACTTTAGGTCACATTTTGTCACCTGTGAAGCCTAATGTTCTGTAGTCTAAGTTCTTTATATCACCCTCAGAAACTAAAGCGTCCCTCAAGACCTAGTTTACCATCTGCCTTAAAATACACACAACCAAAACAGGGCGAAGGTGCTTTGTGTGACTAAGTGTAATAAGACATTACTAAGTAGTCCAAGTGTCAGTAGATGACATATGGGACCAACAAGCCAAATTAAAGGAATTTTTCTTCTAGTATACATGTCTTACTTTTCAAAGCCCAATAAACAAGTAAATCCTGGGGGAAAAAAAAAAAAAAGACAGTGAGACATCACCATGCACCTCCTCAAGCACCCATGTGCAGATTATATAATGGCAAGTGCTATCCAGGTGAGCCTGGAGAAGTGGGGAGCCAGTGCTGGCCAGATACACCTATAAGCATTAGACTTCGGATGAGGAGACGCAGAACCACAACTAGGTGCAATGGGATTAGGCCATTATCAGGAAGATGGCAGCCAGGTGGCTCCTCATCTGAATGAAGTAGTACAGGATATATAACCCATACGCCATAACAGTCTAGTCTCTTTGGGAATATGTCTATGTAAGATGAGGCGAGAGAGCCTAAAACTGTTCTCTAAGTAGTAAAGTCTATTAAATAAGTGAGAAAAAGGCCCAGAGCACATTTCCCTCACTGCATTGAGGACAGGACAGCTGGAAGTATGGGACAGTGGGCAGGGCAGCCATGGTGAAAGCGTAGGCTAGCAGGTGGGTGTAGGTCAATCCCTGCAGCTGTACGTGAAGAAGGCCCTGTGTGCTCTATGTGGATAAGGGCCTATATGCTCTGTGCGGACCAGGCCTTGTGTTTTGTCTGAAGAGAAATTGTCTTGTGACTTCTTTGGTATACCTTCCTACCGTGCTGTCTGGTAACCTGGCGTCACTGCTGTAGCTTACTGAACTGGTGATGGTGGCTAGGCCCTTCAAGGGTCAGTGGGTAAACACAGGAATTTATGTCTCACTACCACTTAGAGGGAGGACAATGGCTTGAGGTACAGTCAGTGGGATCCAGGGAGAGGTGGGACAGGGCAGGCCTCACTGATGTCACAGCAGCCAGGCTGAGCCTCTTGGGACCACTGCAGCACAGGAAGTAGCCCACTCTATCTTTGACCCCTGAAGAAGTTCTGGTCTTAATAGAAATGCTCCTTTTCTGTTATACCTCGTGTTTGCAGCTGGCTTCTACATTGGCCAACGCAGGTAAGTGAATAAGCAGGCAAGCTATATTCCACATGACTGGGGAGGGGTTGTTCATATTATCACTGTTGGGGCCTCTTTCTAAAGATAGGTTGAATATGTACCTAATTGAAGCCCCTTCTCCCACCAGCTGGACATTTTATGCAACGAAGAGATCCTGGGCAAGGACCACACGCTCAAGTTCGTGGTTGTTACAAGGTGGAGATTCAAGGTGAGACTAGGTGGTTCTCTTTTTGTTTTGTTTTGGTTTTTTGAGACAGGGTTTCTCTGTGTAGTTTTGGTGCTTGTCCTGGATCTCGCTCTATATCCCAGGCTGGCCTCAAACTCGCAGTGATCCACCTGGCTCTGCCTCCCGGGTGCTGGGATTAAAGGCATGCGCCACCACCTCCTGGCATGAGACTGGATGGTTCTTTTGAATGCCAGGTTTTAGATAGACTTTAAAAAAAAAAAAAAAAAAAAAAAAAAAGATTTATTTATTTATTATGTATACAGTGTTCTGTCTGCATGTATGCCTACCCACCAGAAGGGGGCGCCAGATCTCATTACAGACAGTTGTGAGCCACCATGTGGTTGCTGGGAATTGAACTCAGAACCTCTGGAAGAGCAGCCAGTGTTCTTAACCTCTGAGCCATCTCTCAAGCCCTTAGACTCTTGATCCTTACTTGCTATGCATGTCTTCTGTTTGCAGACACTGCTGTGGAACAGCTGTCTTTCTTGAATCATCCACCCAGCCAGGGTCTTTACTCACCACCCCTCTCAATCCCCTGAGTCCAGGGGACCAGATATGGTAGCGCCACAGTTGGAGCAAACTCAGACTTTTGGGTACCTTCTGAGTCTGGAAACTGGTGTTGTGGTCCCTGCCCAGTCCTGGAATGCAACTCTCCCACCTCTACCCATGTTGCTTCCCAGGAAGAAGGGGACGGAGACAACTGGGCCAGCCCAAGACTGGGATGACCAGTAGTTGATGCTGGCCAGGACAAGGGTTGGAGAGTGTAAGGAACTGCATAGGAGAGACCAGAGCTAGTTTGGTAGGCAGGGGGAGCAAGCTGAGGTTCTGGCTGCACAGGCTCTGTCACGAGCCCCAAACACCCACACAGGTGACCACTGGGTTCCCTGAGACCAATGGCGATTACTTCCTGTCCCCAGAACTGGATTTAGTTGTGGCGCTGCTGGTGCAGTGTGTGCCTGTGGAGTGAGTGCACAGTCTAGGCCCCTTGTACCTCCTCAGGCACCTTTGTTTTTGTCTTGCAGAAGGCGCCCCTCCTGCTACACTACAGACCCAAGATGGACTTGCTGTAAGCCCAGCCAGACTCAGCCCACACCCACTGCTCTACACGGCAAAATGTGCCGTGGAATGTTGCCTCTGGGTGCCATGTGGACCAGATTTCTGAATAGAGAATATTTATAACTTTTGTATGAGAGAATCCACTCCCAACAAGACACTACCAGCACGCGTTTACAGAGGATGAAAACACTTCGCAGTTCGCTCGTCTCTGCTTCAGGTCTACAGGCCAGAGAATAAGTGAAATGGTGACGACACATTTCCACACTCGCCTGACATACAGCACCTCTGCTTGCTTTCCAGGTCTTGAGAATCTGAGTTCGTTTTGGTTTAATTCGTGGATTAGGTTTCATGATAAGCCTCAAAAATACTTGTACTTTCACTAAGTCCTTCCTAAGTTATTGAAAGTCTTTTCATGGTATATATTTGTTGCCTTTAGCTTCCTGAAGACTTAAGAGATATATAAAAATTTAATTTAAAGCGCACCCAAAGAGGCTTGCAGTAATACTATTATTTAGCCGTGGTATTTACTTTCCTACCTTCTAGAGTACGGCAGAGGCCCACTCCCAAGTTTAAGTCTTGTGCTATGTGTCCTGGGATGATGGCCTGTGCTGGCTAGTCAAGGCAGGACCCTTCCTTACCCCCAGTGTCATGTGGCTGCAATCCTGGCACCCTCAGGAAGGCACACTAGAGGTGATCTGGCCTGCAGCGCTGGCTTGTGGACAGTTCCTGAAATAGTTTTCCTGGGAAAGGCTGTCACTGGGTTCCTGCCTCTCCCTTTTTGTCTTCCTTCTGCTGGCAAGATGTGGTGGTGGCTGTCTGTCAAACAGCGCAAGCCATCCTGTGAGGAGGCCTTGCAAAGACACTTGGGAGGTGGCCTCTAGCCTTCCTGGTAGTTGGTATTTGCAGGCTTGCCTTCCTGCTCGTGGGGTTAACATGCATTCTTTGGGTCCTTTTTCAGGCCAGGTAACTGAGCAACCTGTTAAGCAGAGGTTGCTTTTTTGGTCACAGACAGGATACTATTTGGTAACCTCCCCTTTCTCATGTAATCTTCGTTGTTGTTGGGTTAAAGAATAAGATGCCAGCATATCCAACTTGACTCTCCCTTAAGGGGTAGGAAGGCAAGAGTATGGAGAAGGTCCTGTCCTGGGGTTCCCAGGGACCTCTCAGTCCGGGGGCCCTCTTACCTCTCCCACTTCCTGCCCTTCCAGGCCCTATGGGAATTGTAGGACCCTATAATCCTAGAAGTACCTCTGCTCTTGGTGGGCGGATGAGGATCTTAATGTGTCCCTTAGGCCAAGCTTTCTGAGTCTTCGCCTTAGCAATTGGAATTTTTCTTGACTTTGTTTTGAGAGTTGAGCTTGGGTTTATCAGCCCCCACTTTTTCTTCCACTCCCTCTTTCAGTTACACAGTGCCAGAAGCAGCGACTAGTGAGACATAATGTTACTAAGGATAAAACATCCAAATTAACTGACTCTTTAATGTATGCCCTTCTAAAATAAAAGCAAGCTCTTTGTTTGGAATTGATCAAAATTCTCCTCTCTATTTAAGCCCAGGACTGTTTGGATTATTCAGTTTCCTGAGTTTGCTATTCATCCAGATCCTTTCTAGAGTTGCTATACAAGGGTTTGTGCGTAAATATTACCTGTCTACCTCAGAACACAAGTGCTGCTGAAGCATCCGGCAAGACCGTGTTCTCAATGCAGTTACATTAGATCTAGGTATTTTCCCATGTGGTGAAATTAAAGAAGTTCAACAGTTAGAAGCCTCCAAATTAAAATAAAGTTAATTTACAGTTCAGATCAAACTTAGAATGGCTGTATAATCTCATGATATATATTTGTAACTTTGTAGCTACTTTTAGAATCACTTGACTTTGCTATGGTGCTAAGTTGATAGATCTAAGTATTCAGCGAGGCGGACATCGGATGTCCTGGCTGGGCGCCACTGCCCCAACAGCTCTGCTTCTTCTGTCACCACGTTAACCTGATAAACCTCAGCAGCAAAAATACCTATTTTTCTAAGATTCCATCATGCGCCTGTCTGCACTGCAGACAGGTTCCCGATGCCCTTCTGCCCTTTGGTCTGACCTGTAGCCTTACCTCGCTCCTAGATGAAGCAGAGTGAGCTTGCGTCAGATGGAAGTTCCCAGGCGCCTGTTCCACTCCTGCCAAGCTCCATGTGACATCCAAGGCCGAAACTTTATTTTTCCAGCATGAACACTAGGATCAGTGAGTGACTGGTCCTGTCCAGCTTTCTCAGCAGGCGGAGCTCCTGTGAAGTTGTTTTCATTAGCTGCCGATGCTAGAAATCGGGTGTGACCAACCGGCAGCCCCGGGACCAGACTCCCAGCACGTGGTCTCGCCCAATACCATTTTCACGAAAATAGAAAACTCAGATAGAATATATAATATTGAATTTAAGACTTGGGGGGTTAAAAAAAGAAAACTTAACTTTATAAAATTATTTATTCTATTTTAAGCCTTCTATCATATTTTCCCATCCAGTTGTTTGGTTTCCGTGGTCCAGCTTTATTTACAGGCATATAAGATAAAATTGTGAGATGTTTTGCAAGCTTCTTTTACTTTTTTGTAGCCTTTGGTTTATATGTTTTTATAGGGATGAAAAGCATTTTTATGCTTTTGTGCAATAGGTTCCAACATGCATTTATTAGAGTGTTTAAATTGTGATCTAGCATCGATTCTACTAAATTGAAAGGGAATATAGGTGGAATTTCAATATCTGTGCATTCAGCTATTTGGTTTTGCCTTTTTTGCTGTTATTATTATAAGAATGCTGTTACTGGGAAAGTGTGTGTGTGTGTGTGTGTGTGTATGTGTGTGTGTGTGTGTGTGTGTATGTGTGTTCCATCAATATTAAAAGATAAGCAGCCAGGAAGGAAGTGATGAGGTTGCACCATGTTAGGCTTGTGTCTACTGTGGGTACACCCAAGTTCTTGAGCTGAGTCTGTGGCTGAGCCATCTTGGGGGTTGTGATTTCCTTGTCTCCACTGATGAACCTGGCAGTGCTGCCCTTCACAGGCTTGCTGGCCTCTGATGCCTGCCCTGGCATCAGAATCTTTGCAGGCTGGTATGCTTTGTTTCTGAGGGCATACAGGGTGGTGTATCACAGTGCTCTGAAATGTATCATTAGATTAAATGTTCCAAGAATGAGCTAGCTGGGTTCTGCTTTGTGTATGGATATTGAATATGCTTCTAAAACACTGAATTTAGTGCAGATAGCAAAATCAATCTCTCTCTCTCTCTCTCTCTCTCTCTCACACACACACACACACACACACACACACACACACATACAATGTCTGTTTCCTCAGGAAATCATTTAAACCCCAACACATCACATGTGACCTTAACATGAAAACAGAAGTTTTCTCTGCCTTGATATTAAATGCACCAAGTAGATAAACTGGGATAGATAGATTAGAAAAATCCCTGAGCTGTACCGCAGTCTGCGGATCTCGGGTTCCTCCAGGATCTGCTGCCATTCAGGCCTCATCAGGCACAGCTGTGTGGGGTAGTGGCTCTCACCCCCAGTGTTCCGCCTGTCACATACTCCCATCCAAGAGCCCATTTGGAGAAAGAACTGAAGTGTGCCCGTGAGATGTGTGTGTCACTTTAGCATGTCAGTTCCAGCTCTGAGCTCGTACCAGACACATTTGTCCCAAGTGAAAGTCACACCAAGTCACAGACAGCAGCAGCACCTGAGCCCTCACCCTGGAATGCTGCCCCAGCCAACAGCTGTCATGGTGGATGAAATGATGCAGATTCAGATCTTTTGACTGTTTAATTTGAAAGTTTACATTTTTTATGATTGTGTTAGTGTGTAATTTTTGTACCATCAGTGGCTAGTTTTTGTCTGAAATCTTTTTTGGAATATTGCTTAATGTTTTGATTTCATGATAGTGAAGCTTGTATTCAGTGTTTTGCCAATTAATATTATATGCTTGTAATAAAAGCAGAAGAAAAACTTAACTCTCCTGGACTGGAAATGTTTTATCTAAAGTATCTGTAAGCTTACGGCAGATAATATGTTAGAGTGTGATCGGCCCTCTCCATCTGTAGGCTCAGGCATCCAGGGATGGAAAATATTCACAAAAATACACAGCTTTTTCTTTCTGTCCTTATTCCCTAACTCTAGTATAACAACTATTTATATAGTATTCACTTCGTTTTGTTTGGATTTGATTTGGTTTTGGCTTTTTGGGTTTTTTGAAACAGAGTCTCTTTATGTAGTCCTAGCTACCCTGGAATTCTCTGTGTAGACCAGACTGGCCTCAGATTCACAGAGATCTGCCTGATTCTGCCTCCTAGGTGCTGGAATTAAGGTATGGGCCACCATGCCTGGCCACAGTATATAATTTATACAAGTCATCTAGAAATTATTTCAAGAATTCAGGAGGGTGTGCTATAAAAAAAATTAGCTGTTTTGTAAAAGGGAATTGAGCCTCCTCAGATCCTGGTGTCTACAGGGTATCTGACCTCTCATGGAGGCCAAGGGGAAGTGTTAAGTGCTGTCGATGCCATTAAGACATGCCTTCCTCAGGAGCACATCCTACTTTATCATAGGAACACAGGAACACATGAGTGTGCTGGCTGTCCATCCATCTGCACCCCTGGGTTTACCACCCCTTCCTCTGTTCCATACTTCATTTCTAAAATGTTAACTCTGGATACAGAACTTCATTTAAATTGACCAGCACTTGATACCAGAGTGTGGCAGACATACACATGAAAGAACATGTTATTTGTTGAAGAGGAGGGTTTGGTCTGAAGCTGTGTATGACAACAAAGACACTGGAAAAATGCTGCTGGTTCTACCATTGGACTGAAAGGATAAGGACTTCTTATTTTAAACAGTTTACTCCCAGAAAATGGAAAAAAAGCACTTGTCAGACTTACAGTTTCCAAAAGTTAAATCTTGCAAACCAACTGAAGTTGGAAGGCAAGAAGTTAGTGACCAAAATTAGTATATCAGTCATCATCTCCGCCCATGCCCCCCAGCAGAGGATCGAACCCAGAGCCTTGTGCTTGCTAGGTAAGCGCTCTACCACTGAGCTAAATCCCCAGCCCTCCAAAATTAGATTTTGATGGCCTTAACTAAGTTTCTCTGTGTTACTGTGTGTGTGCCACGGGCAGATGTTAAATGTCCTACTCATCACTTTCCACCTTACCCTTGAGATGGGTCTCTCACCGAGTCTGGAGCTAGGCAGTGGCCACCAAGGTCTTGTGATCCTCCTGTCCCCATCTCTTGTTGCTGGAATTGTAGGCATGCATAACCAATCTGGCTTCTTATGTGGGTTTGAATGCAGGTCATCAGTGCTTGCACAAGTGCGCTAGTCCACTCAGCCACCTCCTTAGCTCCTTAGCTTCTGACTGAAGTTTCTTTTTCCTTTTTTTTATAAACTTTTTTATTTTGTAATTAATTTATTTTTACAGATCAGCCACGGATTCCCCTGTCCTCCCCCCCCCATGCTTCTCCCCAACCCACCACCCATTCCCACCTCCTCCAGGACAAGGACTCCCCTGGGGAGTCAGCCCAGCCTGGTAGATTCAGTTGAGACAGGTCCAGTCCCCTCCTCCCTGCATCAAGGCTAAGCAAAGTGTCTCAGCACAGGCCCCAGGCTCCAAACAGCCAGCTCACGTACCAAAGACAAGTCCCGGTCCCACTGCCTGGGGGCCTCCCAAACAGTTCAAGCTCATCAACTGTCTCACTTATTCAGAGGGCCGGGTCCAGTTCCATGGGGGCTCCTCAGCTATTGGTTCACAGTTCATGTTTCCGCTAGTTTGGCTATTTGTCCCTGTGCTTTTTCCAATCTTTTTCTTGTTTTTGACAAGTCATTACACATCTTAAAGATATCAGGATACTGCTATACTGTAAGCAAACAGGGAGAAATGGTCTTAGTGACTTTTCTGTTATCATGACAAAACACCATGACCAAGGCAACTTATAGGGGGAAAAAGCATTTAATTTAGGGTTCATGGTTCCAGGGGGTAGTAGAGTGCATGACTATCATGGTGTGGAGCATTGCAGTAAGCAGGCAGGCATCATGCTGAAGCAGTAGCTGAGCACTTACGTAATTAGATAACAGCCATGAGGCAAAAAGAGAGCTAACTGGGAATGGCATGGGGTTTTGAAACCTCAAAACCCATCCCTAGTGACACACCTCCTCAAACAAGGCCACATCTAATTTTTCCTAAATAGCTCCACCAGCTATTGAACAAGCATTCAAATATAGGAGTCCATAGGGGTCCATTCTCATCCAAACCACCACAGTAGCAAACAAATCTTCATATCCAAGTTGGTTGCTGCCATCCACTTTCCGGATGAGATCAGTGGATAGCAGGATGTGTTACTTGAGACCAGAGCTGCAGCACAAGACAGTCCCTTCAAAGGCCCTTAGTGGCTACATGGGTGCAAGTACAGGGTGCCTCTACCATAGTAGGTGGTACTGTTCCTGTAGTGCTTTTCTGTGTGCTCTACCTGACCATGTGTGGCATCATGGAGTCAGACGTCCTTGTGAAGGTGAAAATAGGTGATATTTTGATAGAGTTGTCAACTGCCATTGCTCTTCAGAAGAAGCCTGCCTGAGAAGCAAGATGTAATGGAACTGAAATAAAGCAACAAGACATGCAGCAATACATAGATTAGTAGAAATGGGTTAATTTAAGATGAGTGAGCTAGTTAGTAATAAGCCTGGGCCATAGACCAAACAGCTTGTGATTAATAGAAGCTTCTCTGTGTTTACTTGGGACCAAATGGCTGCGGGACACAAGAAAACTTACGTCTACAGTAAAGACTGCTCTCTCTGGTTGGGGATTTAGCTCAGTGGTAGAGCACTTGCCTAGCAAGCGCAAGGCCGTGGGTTCGATCCTCAGCTCCACATACAAAAAAAAAAAAAAAAAAAAAAAAAAAGTGCTCTCTCTCAGATCAGCTTAGCTTCCAGGATGAAAGACAAGATAAGAAGCCTTAAAGATGAGAGCAGCTGCCAGGCGGTGGTGGCGCACGCCTTTAATCTCAGCACTCGGGAGACAGATCTAGGCGGATCTCTGTGAGTTTGAGGCCAGCCTGGGCTACCAAGTGAGTTCCAGGAAAGGCGCAAAGCTACACAGAGAAACCCTGTCTTGAGAAAAGAGAGAGAGAGAGAGAGAGAGAGCGCAGCTGATCTGCCTAGAAAAAAATCAGACTAACAGAACCACTAGGGAAGGACCACACATCCAACCTGTTGAGCTGCCAGTAGGTTGAGTGTGTTCCAGGTATCCAGCTTTTATAAACTTGTCACCTACACTGGGCTGGGCTTTTGATGATGCAGTTGTCTGAGTCATTTCTGCTCTTGTAAGTAACCCCAGTAAAATGCATTTGTTCACCAAGTTGGACTTTGATGATACTTGTACTTTCGTTCTGTCCTTGGTTTCCTGTCTGAGGTGAGGAGATGTTTGTAAATGTCTCCCCAGAAGCCAGATATTGGGGTGAAAGCTGAAAGATCAGAGAAGCAGAACAGCCAGCTTACCTCTACAAAAGCTTACATCCTCAGCCTCAAGAGAGGAGTTCCTGTTACCTCATGCCTTACATACCTTTCTGTGTTCTGCAATATTACTTCCTGGGATTAAAGACATGTGTCACCACTGCTTGGTTCTGTTTCTCTCATATAGCCCAGTGTGGCCTTGAACTCACAGAGATCCAGAGGATCTCTGCCTCCTGAGTGCTAGGATTAAAGGTGTGTGCCACCATTGCCTGACCTCTATACCTAATTAAGTGACTGGCTCTGTCCTCTGATCCCCAGGTAAACTAAATTGGGGTATATAATGTATCACCACCTCCTATCTTTGTAAGTCTAAAGTTTTGTATCCAAATTATCTTTTATCATAACTAAGGAAAACTATAACTATCTAGTCTTTAACTCCATCACAGACCAAAGAAGGATATAATACAGGTAACTGAGTCAACAAGAAGTACATTGCAAGCAACTTCCAAAATTCTAGAAATGACAGAGACATCTGGCTCCCTGCACAGTCATCCAAAGTTCTTTTGTAATGTTGGGGCATCCATCTTCAGCCTATAGGGCTACAGTCTCTGGCATATTTTTTAGTGAAGCAGGATATTTGAAGGACTGTTCTGCCTATTAGCAAAGTTCTTCAGTCACTTTTTTCTGTGTTATGCAGAATGTCTGGCAGTTTCGTCTGTGAAGCAGAAACGTGAAGGACCATCTCGCCTTGTTTTAGCAAAGTTCAGTGGTCACCTTCCTATGGGTCCTGCATGTCCAGTTTATACAACATACTGTCAGGCAGTCCAGGCAAGAGCAATTTCTTGCCCAAATGGCTAGCCTTTTCCATATTGTTTTTTAAAAAGATTTATTTATTTATTTATTTATTTATTTATTTATTTATTTATTATGTATACAGTGTTCTGTTTGCATGTATCCCTACAGGCCAGAAGAGGGCGCCAGATCTCATCACAGATGGTTGTGAGCCACCATGTGTGTGCTGGGAATTGAACTCAGGACCTCTGGAAGAACAGCCAGTGTTATTAACATCTGAGCCATCTCTCTAGCCCCCCTTTTCCCTATTGTAAGCAAACTCCATAACGAGTTTCTTCGATGTCCATAATCCTCTTTGAATTAATTGGTGCTGCCAAGAACATTGTCCAGAAAAACTTAAGTTCTTAAAACATTTTAAATTCCATATTTTGTAGGTCTTTGAAGTGTTTGAAGATTACGTACCTAATTAAAATATATCTTTCTATACCTAGAAAACTTAACTAACGTAAGTTTGATTATCATAGATGACTAATTAATCTGTATTTCTTAATTATGCATTACAATTTTTTAAAAGATTTATTTATTTATTATGTACACAGAAGAAGGTGCCAGATCTCATTACAGATGGTTGTGAGCTGCCATGTGGGTGCTGGGAATTGAACTCAGGACCTCTGGAAGAGCAGTCAGTGCTCTTAACCTCTAAGCCATCTCTCCAGCCCCACATTGCAATTTTGTTTGTTTGTTTGTTTTGTTTTGAGCTGAGGATCGAACCCAGGGCTCTACCACTGAGCTAAATCCCCAACCCACATTACAATGTTAAATGAGTTACATAAACATAATACCTTAAACAAGAGTAGAA
Organism: Onychomys torridus; assembly: GCF_903995425.1. Lineage (NCBI taxonomy): Eukaryota > Metazoa > Chordata > Mammalia > Rodentia > Cricetidae > Onychomys > Onychomys torridus. Next base: position 70,718,711 of record NC_050452.1, on the reverse strand, counting down.
ATAGACATACAGTATAATAAAATTGACCTTAAATTTTTATCAGCTGGGCAGTGGTGGCACATGCCTTTAATCCCAGCACTCAGGAGGCAGAGGCAGGTGGATCTTTGTGAGTTCAAGGCCAGCCCAGTCTACCTATCGAGATCCAGGAAAGGCGCAAAGCTACACGGAGAAACCCTGTCTCTAAAAAAAAAAAAAAAAAATTGTATCAGTAAACCAAATCCATATCAATGTTAAGTATTTTGAAATTAACAGTTGTTTTTTGGATCAAAGTATACTCAATAATTACATTTTTCATCATTTCTATATCATAAATTATGTAGAATATCTTTCTGTACACTGTGAATATGTGTTGCTACCATTTGTTAATAAAGAAGCTGCTTTGTTGTTCTTTTGCAGAGCTGCCAGCTTAAGTTATGCTGGGATCAAGAATAATGGGCCTCGGCGGTTCGTGTTCCTGGAGTTGTGTCCATGGCAGTGGATACCCACACGCTCCAGAAGAGAATTTGACATCCTGCTGCCATTGTTGCTGTTATAACAGTGATGACCACTGCTACTACTGTTTCTGGGATTGCCCTTTCATAACTGGTTACTACAGCTAGCACAGTGCAGACCCTGGCAGCAAAAGTAAAGGCTACCACAGTTAATTAATCTTTCATTTTATTGGGCATGAAAAATTTAAATCAATAGTTATATACATTTTGATTGGCTTTGAAAGTTATAAATTTACAAACTCAAGTTCCATTCACTCTTGGGATACCATCTTACAAGGACTCTAATTTGCAGTAAGGCTCATTAAGGAAGGGAATGGCTCAGTTGCCTTTAGCCTACCGGCTATGGGTGGGTTAAGACTTCTGTTGGTCTTTTCTGTGTCGAACACACAGATTGCAAGCCCAGTGCCACTTAGAGATCTTTGGCAATAGTTAACTCTGCAGCTCTCACACTATTGAGCCTGTATGATAATGAGTATTCAGAGACAGGTAATGCATGGGGGGCACTCACCAACCTAAGACAGAACAACTGTATGGCCTGGACAGGTGTCTCCATGACAGGTAAGGTGACCTGTTGACGTCCCACACAACCTAAGTCAGAAGCTCATTGTTTAGTAAAAGGGGGGGGAACCTATAGGTCCCTGGCCCCCGTTTTGGGTAACTGTTGCCTTGCTTGCTGACCTTGACCTTGATATCCTCCCTATGCTAATTCCCTGCGAGATTCCACACTCCTGAATGCTTAAGGGAAGCTCCTTGTCTGTATCCAGCATATTGGGTGTTAACAGCTTAGATGCAAGATTGTAAAACATCAGAAGTGGGTTAGGGATTTAGCTCAGTGGTAGAGGCTTGCCTAGCAAGCACAAGGCCTGTGGGTTCGATCCTCAGCTCCAAAAAAAAAGACCTCCTCCCTCCTTCAATAAATGTCATTCTTTATTCAAAAGAAGAAGAAGAAGGAGAAGGAGAAGAAGGAGAAGAAGAAGAGGGGGTCAAGATCATGATGGGGAAACCACAGAGGCAGCTGACCGGTGCTAGTTGGAGCTCACTGACTCTGGACTGACAGCTCGGGAACCTGCATGGGACCGAACTAGACCTGCTGAATGTGGGTGACAGTTGTGTGGCTTGATCTGTTTGTGGGGTCCCTGGCAGCAGGACCAGGACTTATCCCAGTTGCATGAACTGGCTTTTTTGGAGCCCATTCCCTGTGGTGGGGATACCTTGCTCAGCCTTCTTGATACAATGGGGAGGGGCTAGGCTCTCTTTCAACTTGGTATGCCAGACTTTGTTGACTACCATGGGAGGCCTTACCCACTCTGAGGAGTGGATGGGGGTAGAGTGGGAGGGAGGTGAGGAGGCGGGAGAAGGGGAGGGAGTGGGACCTGGGGTTGGTATGTAAAATGAAAAAGATTTTAATAAATAAATATATAAAAAATAAAAGTAAATAAATATTTTTTAAAAATAAAATTGAAAAAAAAAAAAAAAGAAGAAGAAGCTGCTTTGACCTATGGCAAGACAGGAGACAGCCAGGCAGGAAATCCAAGAGAGATACAGGAAGAAGAAAGATGGAGTGAGAGGAGACGCTGTGAGCCGCCACCTGAGAAGCAGGAACTCGGGTAAAGCCACAAGACACATGGTGATGCATAGATTAATAGAAATTGATTAATTTAAGATGAGTGAGCTAGCTAGCAAGAAGCCTGAGCCACAGACCAAAGCAGCTTCTTTATTAACATACATTCACATCATGCAGAAAGACATCCCACAAAGTTGTTTACCCACATCCTCTTGAGATCTTGGAGCTTTATGTGTTCCTCAGATCAAGGCTGTGTCTCATACTCCTGTTGTATGTATGTAGAAAAATCCACTGATTTCATGCTGGATCTGGGAGGCATTTTCTGGGTTTCCATGTGGGGTGACATCATCTGAAACCTCTAGTCCCTTGCTGAAGAACAAGACTAAGCTGCAAAACAAGCAGGCTATAAAGTCCCGGTGTTCATGAGAATTTTTTAATGGCTTGTTTTAAGTATGATTCAGGTTATAGTGTTTTGATAAATACCATTTACCAAGTTGAGAACTTCTCTCCTGATATTGATTATGAAAAGGTTTAATCAGAAATTTGTACTACATGCCGGGCAGTGGTGGTGCATGCCTTTAATCCCAGCACTCGGGAGGCAGAAGCAGGCGGATCTGTGAGTTCGAGGCCAGCCTGGTCTCCAAAGTGAGTTCCAGAAAAGGCGCAAAGCTACACAGAGAAACCTGTCTTGAAAAACCAAAAGCTGTTACACAGAGAAAACTTGTCTTGAAAAAACAAAGGAAAAGGGAAACAAATTGGTACTACTTGTTTATTAAGTGAAAAAGAGAAAAAAGTAAAGAGTTTTGCTTTTATTTGAAGATTTAACACATGGATTCATATAGCCTCCAATCAAATCAGGAGGCAGGAAAAATCTGTCACCTCAAGGAACTCTTTAATGCAAACCCACTGCTATCACATCCTAGGCTATATGCTCTTTTTGAGAATGCCATTAATAGAACTGTCCGTATATAACCTTTGCCATTTGATTCCTTCACTCTACTAAATGTCTGTGCGATACACCCCATTGACTGCATCCACACACACACACCCCTCATTTAAATACTGAATGGTACTTTCCTGTGTGAGCACAGCAGTTTACTAGTAACCTGATGTTGTATTTTCATTTTGGTTGTTTTAAATTTGTTTAGATTTATCTTATGTGTATGAGTGTTTGGTTTGCATATATGTATTTGCATGACTTGTTTGTATGGTGCCCACAGAGGCCAGAAGACAACACTGGATCTTCAGAACTGGAGTTACAGACCGTTGTGAGCCACCATGTGGTTGCTGAGAATTGAGCCTAGATCCTCTGGAAGAGCAGCCAGTGCTCCTATCCACCAACTCATCTCTCCAGCCTCCAGAGCATCTTTTTTGTCCATTTACCAGATGGCTACCTCTTTTGTGCAGTGTCTGTTCAAGCCCCTCCCACTTTTTGAGTGACTGGTTCTCTTAACTATTGAGTTTTAAGAAATCCTTGCATATTCTGAAGCCATTTAGGTAAGTGATTTGCTAATATTCTTTTCTCATCTCCACTTGTCTTTGTTTTTTTTTTCCCCTTGACATTTCTGATAGATTTTTCTCTAATGAAGTCACATTTATAAGTACATATTTCTTGGATTCCTTTGTGGATTTTTTATGTCATGTCTAAGATCTCTGCCAAATGCCAAGTCACAGAAGTATTTATTGATTTTATCCCAAATGTTTTTATAGCTTTATGCTTGCTACTTACATGTGATAGATTTTGATTTGATGGTATAAAGTGGAGGTTTAGATCAAGGTTTTGTTTCCTGTCTGTGGATACCAGTTGTTGAAAAGACTGTGCTTCCTCACTAGTCACTTTGTATTGCTGTGAAAGACCCAGAGGCTTTGTGTGTACAGGTCTATTTCTGGACTCTGATCCCTGACCTGTCTGCTCCTAATGAATACCTCACTACCTTTTATTACTCTAGAAGTGTTAACTATGAAATACGTGGTTCTTCAAACACCATTAAGCCACCCCCTCAACCTGTTCTTTTAAAATTATCATTATCATCAGCATTATTAATTATTGTATGTGAGAGAGAGTACATATGTACACAGGCCACAGTGCATACTCTATTGTAGGTTTGGGGAATCAAATACCAGTCGTTGGGCTTGGTGGCAAGTGCCTTAACCTGCTGAGCTATCTTGCCAGAATCCTTTCCCTTTGTTCTGAACTTAAGAAGAAAACATCTTCCTTAATTTTTACACATGTGTAAAAGTTTATAGAACTGCACACTAAAAATCAAGGGCAGGAGAGAGGGTTCAGTGTCTAAGATTGCTGCTTTCTGCTCTTGCAGAGGACTGAAGTTCAATTCCTAACACATCAGGTGGCTCACAACGGCCTGTAACTCTGGCTCAAGGGAATCTAATAATCTCTGTGTATTTACACAAAGACAGATAGAAGCACACACACAAATACATAAATAAAAAAATTTTTTTGAGCTGAGGACCGAATCCAGGGCCTTGCGCTTGCTAAGCGCTCTACCCCTGAGCTAAATCCCCAAGATGGCTCAGCCGTTAAAGGCTAGGCTCACAACCAAAAATATAAATAAAAATATTTTTAAAAATCAGTTTTAGTATGATTTTTGAAATTTAAAATACAACATCTACCAGAAGTGAACAATTAGAAATCCCTCAAAATTAAAATACAGTATTGGGGCTGGAGAGATGGATCAGAGGTTAAGAGCACCGACTGCTCTTCCAGAGGTCCTGAGTTCAATTCCCAGCACCCACATGGTGGCTCACAACCGTCTGTAATGAGATCTGGCGCCCCCTTCTGTGTACATAAAAAAAAATAAATAAATCTAAAACAAAAATACAGTATCAAGGCAGGTGAAATGGCTCGTCTTGGTAGAGATGGTCACTTGCTGCCAACCCTGACCACCTGAGTTTGCTTCCTGAGCCCCATATAGTGAAAGAAAAACAATGACTCCCACATGGTATCTTTTGATCTCCACATGTACACTGCAGTATATGCACCCCCACATGATACATACACTATACACACACACACACACACACACACACACACACACACACACACAAATAAATAAATAAATAAATGTGTTTAAAAACCAAAGCATCATTTATATTAGCAGTAAAGGGGTGCATAGATGTACATCTTACAAAATATATACAAGATCCACACAAGGAAAAGTATAAAACTTTGATGAAAGGAATAAAGGAACTAAGTAATTGTACAGCTGTTCTATGTTGATGGATAGGAAGACCCAATATTGTCAAAATGTTAGTTCTTTTAACTAGTGTAAAGCCAGCAAATCCTAAACAGAATTCCAGCAAGTTTGATCATGGATATTGTGATAGTGCTCATTTTCAACTTCACAGGATCTGGAATCTGTTAGGTCTCAGGAAGTCCATATATCCAGAAATGAGCTATAGAAGGAGTTCTGGTGGTCAGATAAAAGCCAGCATTCCTTGGGAACTTGTGGGACTTCTCAAAAGAAGTCCCTCCTCCCAGCTACTTATCCTCCTTATAATTTGTAGGATGTGCCCCCCCCTGCCATACCCCCCTCCCATTCTCTCCCTGTGCTTTACCTCTTGCTGTCTGTCCTCTCCTGCCTGCTCTCCCACTTCCCCATTTTTGCTTTCTTTTCTCTGCTCTGGACTCTTTCAGATGCCTTGGATATTCTCTCTCTCTCCTACAATAAAAGCCTTTCCCCTAATGGAGCCACCGTGTCAGCAATTTCTTCTTTGTGCCCCTCACATACAGAATCATCTAGGAGACAACCCTCCAGGCACACTTAGGAGAGTTTGCTGAGCCTCTGGCAATGCCTGTGAGGGTATATGTTAGATTAGGTTAATTGAGGTGGGAAGACTCGGCTTTAAACTGGGCAGCACCATTCCCTGGGTGAATAAAAACAAGAAAATGATCTTAATGCAAGTTTTCATCACTCTGCTTCCTGATTGTAGATGTGATGTGACCAGGCTCTTCACGTTTCTTCCCCATTGACATCCCTATCATGATGGACTGTACTCATGAACTGTGAACCAGAGTAAACCCATTCTCCTTTAAATTGCTTTTATCAGGATATTTTTTCACAGCAACATGAAAAGAAATGAAGGCATACCAAACTGTCTGGGATTAATATTCAGAGCCAAAAGACACAAAATAAAATGCCCAAAACTGAAGGGGAAGATTGAACTTGACTCCCGAAAGAGGAAAAAACAGCCGGGCAGTGGTGGTGCACACCTTTAATTCCAGCACTTGGTAAGCAGAGCCAGGAGGATCTCTGTGAGTTCGAGGCCAGCCTGGGCTACCAAGTGAGTTCCAGGAAAGGCACAAAGCTACACAGAGAAACCTGTCTTGAAAAACCAAAGAGAAAGAGAGAGAGAGAGAGAGAGAGAGAGAGAGAGAGAGAGAGAACAAACAGATAACTGGAATGGAACAGAGATTTGGATTTGTATACATACTGTTAGAAACTTAACTTAAAAACCATTTTGTGTAACTCAAAAGCCATTTTGTGTGACTCGGGATAATATGATGCCTCGGCATGCCACCAGGTAGTTCTGGTAAGAGCTAGGTCTTAAAAGCAAGCTTCAGGCAGGCCACCCAAAAGATCAGATATGAGACTAGCCCAGGAGAGGCTTTGACACGCTAATGAAGTAAGCCCAAGGTGCTGTGGATATGACAGTGAACCAACCCCAAGCTGTAAGCTACTGTCCAACGAAATGATAGAAAAATCGAAACTTCGGGAATCATCTCTAGGATTTCACTGCTGTACTCCCAAGACACAGCTTCTCTAGTCTCATTGTTGATGCCCATCAGCAAGAAGACTTGAGAATCTGTGTGTGGCCCTGGCCTCAGTCACCAGTGGAATTCCAGCACTGTTCTTAGGTCCATTCAGGTCTGCTTGTCAGTACCAGCCCTTGGCCTAGGCTCTCAAGGACTTCCCGGAACATTTATCAATGCCATCCTGTCAGCCTGCCACAGCTTCCTGTTGGAAGAGGGCTGAGCCTGCAAGTTTCTGAGGCATCCTCACTAGAAAAGATTCCCCAGTAGAACTCTGAAGCAGTATTTCTGCCCAAACAACTGTTGCCTGCTTGGTGATATGTCTGTTTAGATTTTATGTATATTGTTTTTTGAGACAGGGTTTCTCTGTGTAGCTTTGGAGCCTGCCTTGGAACTCACTTAGTAGACCAGGCTGCCTCAAACTCACAGAGATCCTGCTGCCTCTGCCTCCAGAGTGCTGGGATTAAAGGTGTGCGCCACCACCACCTGGCTTAAGTATTATATTAGCATGATATTATAAGGAATGTTTGTGTGAATAAATGGAGCATATACAAAAGACAAACCTTGTGTAGACATAGTAATTGCCAACCAAGCACCTTATAGCCTATAGGTCCATTCTCTCCACACAGACCCATGTAGATGTAACCGTCCTTCACTGCTTCTGCTGTCTTTCCTCTCCGCCAGAGAGCTACTTCCTGTGTCCTGTCTTTATATAGACTTTCTGTTCTGTCTTCTCATGGGTTGTAAACCCAACCACATGACCTCCTTGTCATTGCCTGTCTGTACAGACCTCCAGGTCTTCTATGGCGGTCTTTTGAGGGTCCCTTATGCGATCTGGGCATAACAATCAGCATTGTTAAAAAATCGTCTTCATTATGATCTGCAAGTGAAAAGTAAATCGCCCAGTGAGGAGTGGGATTTTCCCAAGAAACAACCACACTGTATTAGATACAGTGGGATCCTTTCACAGATAATCACACCATGCCAAATAAGCAGGGACGCAGCAGAGCAAACAGAAGCACAGCAGAAGCAAGGGGCATTCTGGGAAAACAATCGCAGGGCTTTGTCTCTCCAGGAGGCACCCAGAGTAGCTTTGTTATCCTCTGGGCCACACTCCATAAGCTCCATCACTCTCCAGTTCCTCTGATATGACCGCTGGCAGTCAGGAATCTCTGTCGGTGCTGTCAGCAGGACACGTTACTATTGGTAGTCATCTTGACTATCTGGAAACAGTGAAATCCGTGGTGCGTTACCCCTTAAACTTAAGTCCTCCTGCAAAGACTAACAGGAAGATGGGGTAGATTGTGCGGAATCATCTGCAATGAGACACTCACCTGTATTCTCTCTTATGCATTTACTCAGTTTTTGGGTATGTCTGTGTGTACATTTTTTTCCCCATCTGGATTGTGATCCACTTCAGCCTCTACCACCGGGTCACTCAGCTGTGACCACATAGCTGTGAGGGCACTTCACTGAGGATTTTCTTCCCTTTGGCCGCAGTTCTAGGTGGTTTGTCCTGGTTGATGAACTATGTTTATTTCTGTTCCTTATATGGGAATGGAGGTTCAGAGGGTTAGTCCGCCACTTTGCATAGAGCCTCACTAAGCTGCCTCTGCTATCCCAGGACCTGCCAATCAGGTAGAGGAGGGTAGCCGAGGGGGTTAGGAAATGCAGTGGGATGTTCTCCACCTTCTTGGTTCCTGCACCTGGACCTGATGGCCACATACATAGAGCCCCCCCCCCCCCACGTTTGGGCTGATGAACTCCAAGGACTCCTTTAGGAGCATTAGACATCGGGTCACTGTCCCAGACCAATGGCCTTCTGTGGGAGTGTGCTAGGGATTATGCATGGGCCCTGATGAAGGACAAGCAGAAGAGAGGCCTGTGCTGCTCGGCTGGCCGAGGGCCTTTTCTGAGCTTCATCACTCACCTGGAGACCTAAGAGTGAAGCCCAGCCAGACAGCCTTCTCCACCTACCCACCACACCCTTCTCAGATACTGGGGTGCTTTAAGGATCTGGGCAGTGCTGCTCCCCACCCCCAGTTCTGTCCTTCAAAAACTTGGGCCTTACACCTTCATAGGGTATGGCAGCCACGCAGGAAGCACTTGGTCACACATGTCATATCCATCACCCATAGCTAGCACAGGTAGTGAGTTCCTGGCTTGTCCTTAGCCTGATCTGACCTCCAGGTCAGCAGGTGAGGCAAAATAACAGGCCAGCTCAGGTTCCTCTGAAGGTTGAAAGAGGGATCCTGGGGCCCAGAAGGCCCTCACCTGCACAGCCACAACTGGACTTCTGGACTGTCCAGGACTACCCGCTGCCCCCATCTGTTCTCGTGCACCTCATTTTGCCTGCTCCTTGATCAAAATCACCGTGGGGATAAAGGGAGGGGACAGTCCCTGCCGGCAGAGAGCCTTAGATTATGTGTGTGCGTGGTGGGGGGAGGTACAGTTACCCTAGGGAAAGCAATGTTGATTGGTACAGGCCCCTGCCCAGACTTACCTGTCTAGAGTCAGACTGAGCCACATTTAATTTGGTCTAGAAAAGAGATAGCCCTGCTTATGACCTCTGCCAAAGGGAGCTCTGTACCTAAGGAGGGTCTCTCCAGTGATCACTCAGCCTGCGCTGTTAGGGAAGCGGGAGATGGGAGCACGCGCCTAAAGCAGAAGGAAGGTTCCGAAGGGCTAGTGGAAGAAGGTAGACCATGCGGAGGCGGGGCTGGGGGGGTGCGGGACACGCCCCTGCCCCGCCCCCTTTCAGGGCCCCTCCTCGGGGAGGGTTGAGGAGGTCAGGCCAGGTTGTCTCTAGGCAATTGCGTCTTTCTAGCTTTGATTGGGTAGGATCTGCACGTGATCATCTTGGAACCAATCGCGGCGCCCCGCAGCGGAGCGCAGTGATTGGATCAGGCCTCTTCAGCGATTCCATACTGCCTGCTGAGTCCCATCCTCTTCACCTGGCACCCTTCCATCGGTGGCCAGTCTGAACTGGGCTTGGCCATGGGTACCCCTCCTCCGCACCTGAAGGAGCCATGTTGCCCCGCTGCCCCTCTGTCCTGGCTCTCTTTCAGAACTGAAGACCTGAGAGCAGCCAGTGTCCAAAACGCGTGGACAGGTGGCGCAGACCCAGGGGTCCTTGGCCCCGCTGGTTTCGTGGTGGACAGCAGGATTTGTCTAGCTGCGGATTAGCAGGGGTAGACAAAATGGTCCTTAATTGCAGGCCTTTTGAGTTTTTCTGGAATGCGTTGATGGTTAGGTAGCTTGTGATTGAAAGTGGAGCACAGGTCCAAGCAGATACCTGCCTGGCTGCCAGAGCTAGCTGCCTGCAGATACCAGGGAGAAGCTAAAAGTAGAAACTGGAGGTAAAATCAGCCGAAAGTGTTCAGGATATGTCAATGTCCAGGGTCTGGGGCTAGGCTTGCAAGTGGAGGTTTTGTAAGGACATCATGCCCTGCAGCTTCATGGCAGCTTTTCCCTGGTCCTGGTGCCTGTCGCTCAGCTTGGAATACCTACACTGCATGCACACACAAGCACATGCCTGGAGAATGCCCACATGGCTCTTGCCTCCCATCCTCTTGATCTCGTAGGTGTAACTCCCGTGACAGCCACCACGTCACTCATGAATAACATTTCCAGATCCCGTCACTCCAGACCCATTTTTCCCCAAGCAAAATCACTAATTGCAGTGTATAGTTAACACTTCTCCCATGACATACGCATGCACATACAACTACAAGAGAAGGGAACTCACTTATTCCAGGCCCTAGAAGATATTATAACCAACCAAGATCTAACCCATCAGTCCTTGGGTGTCCAACTGATCAAGGCCTCCAACAGCTAAAAATTCAGATCATTATTTAGGTCCAAGAGGAATCCAGATGGCTGTGAGGTGGGGCACCAGATGACAGGTGGGTAGACTGATTGGTGCCCTTATAAGAACATCCATTCTGAGTGACAGCATTCAGCAAAGCTCCAGAGAGTCTAGAGCCAGAGATTAGGGTGTTAAGTACACCTCCAGGAAAAAGAAGGAGCTGCTGCACTAGCAGGTAGGATGTTATCTGGATAATTCGGTGGTGCCTGGGGGTGTGGGGGGAGGTCCACAGAAGCAGTGGTAGGGCTCTTCCTCCAGAGACAGTGAGGGGCGTCTCCTGTACTTGGAGGAGAGCAGGATCCCTCTAAATCATCCCCATGTTCCCCACTTCTCTCTTCATCTCCACCCATCCCTGCAAGTAAGAATGAGACATGTGTAGCCTTTCTGCTCAGACTGGCAGATTTTGCTGGATGAAATGTCTACAATTGCTGTCTCCTAGAAGAGGGGTGCCCACAAAGGGAGATGCACAAGGGCTCTTTAAGGACAGCTGTGGACACAGCACCTCGGGTCGGGCTAAGCATGGGGCAAATTGGGATTGCAGACCCACAGTATGAGATAGGTGGGCCTATCTGGACTTGGGTCTGATAAAGTATGCCAGGACGGAGAGCTGGCAAGTCCTGTGAGCACCTCCTCCCATTCAGCAGAGTGGATCCCGGAAGGTGTGCTGGTGTCACAAGGAACTAAGACAGCGGGCTGGGCTGGGCAGGGGAGCAGAGCTATGGAAATCCTGGTGGGCCCAGACCTGGGAAGCAGTATAGTCTGGATTTACCGGAGCCTGGCAGAACTGTGAGGAAGAAAGGTTTGTGTAAACTGGAGGCTCACCCTGGGCACTGGGGTCCTGAAGGGACAACTTTGCCCTCTGGAGAATAAGTTGGATCAGTAAATCTGAGTCAGGACCTAGGGGACACTCTGTATTTGTCTCCAATGTGAGAGAAGCCTTCCCTCCGCCGGGGAGAATGGGAGTCTTAGAAGGAATAGCCACACGGTGTGAAATCACTGTTTATTGGCTGTGATTCCCTCAGAGAGAACGTGTGAGGCCTCTGACATGCAGGAGGTGCAGGCACAAGGACAGACAGACAGGTAACACATGGGCTATACTAAGCGCTGCGGCCCGGTGCCCCATGCGCTAGGAACAGGATGCAGGGTTAACTCAAGAGAAGGCCATCTGCTCAGAGCTGGCTTTTCAACTCATGAAAACCAGCCAGAGGTGCAGAGAGAGGCCCAGGTGAGCAAGGTATTGTGGGCCGAGCATGCTTCATCTCTTTGGGCAAAGGGCATTCTGATTAGTATTGCAGTCTAATTGTTATGGCTTCTCTAAAGAGCTATGTAAGGTCATGAAGGTCAATGCCAAGCCACACACCTGGCCCAAAACTCATGGACATTTAATGCAGTTTTAATATGGACAGGAAGGGTCGGGAAGACCAGGCTGGCCGTTCTGTCAAGATAAAACTTAGCAAATACAGACCTCATTTACCTGAGATTCAACATATTATGATGTAAATTAAACAAATATGAAGAACAATGGCTGTTGGCTGGGCAAAGGGGAGTAGCTGGGTCATATTGCCCTTGGGCCACGCACAGAACAAAACACCACAGCCCAAGCCCAGGAGCTTGCATTTGTGGGCCACTGTCAGCCCTTCAGAGGGGGAATAGTGGAGAGGGTGGGACACGGAATCCTGTGGCCCTCTGTCTGCTTTGCACATGGATTCCCAGAACCCTGGGCTTTTAGGGAGTGGGGCATTTTGAAGGTAGGTGTCTAGTGGTAAAGCCAGGAGTTCCTTAGGAGACTGCCTGTCCTCCATGAAGAGAACAGGAGGCCACCAGGGAGAGATGGGACTCTGGGAAGTGTGCATTACAGAGGATGTCAAGGGACCCACCCATACCCAATCTATTGCTTTGATCCCCGTGGCTGTGGCATTCTTAAGAAGCCAAACCTCGCAGAGCAACAGAGAAAGACAGCTGGACAACATATGCAAGGGCTGTCAGTGAAGACTGGGGTGTTACCGCACAGACAGGAAGACAGAGTGAATGGTCCAGCAGGTCCAACAAGTCTAGAAACTGGGGCAATGGGCTCAGGGAAGGGCTGGGGCCCCCAGGCACCCACAGCTCATTCCCCAAGTCCCACCCCACTATGGCTGTGCTCCTGAGTTTAGGCCCTGACTGGTGGCCACCCACGGAGGGATGGCACCCCAGGGGTGGTCAGGGCTGGCCCTCGGGGCCTGACCTTGGGCAGGCGCAGTGGGAATGGTGAACTCAAGATTAGTAAGGAGGGGTCCAACCACCCAAAGGCAAGGATGCACAGCATAGGGCCTGAGGGTCACACCCTTGCCTGGGGGGGTCAATGATGGCAGTGCGGGAGGGGTGGCCGAGGCTCCCGAGGCGCGAGGGGGGCATGGGCAGGACAGATCTAGGACTATGGCTTATTTTTTGCAGGGGGGAGGACTGCATCTGCTCCCAACATCCCTTGTAGGGGGGGCTCCAGGGGGGTCTGTACAGTGGGCAGGGCTCCTGGCGCTGACCTAGTATCATTATTTCTTGAACATGTCCTGCAGTGGCCCAGGCAGGTACTTGATGACAGTGTCCAAGATGCTCTCATCTTCCTCCTCTGGCTCATCCCCGCAGCCTGGCGGGATAGCCTTCTTGGGCCGGGTCAGGCTGCCTTCTGAGTTGGCTTCCATGGCTGCTTGGGCCTCCGCCTCGCGCTCCTCCTTCTTCTTGATGCCATACTGTGAAGGAAAGGGTAGTCAAGGCAGGGCTTGCATGCTTCCCTCCCCAGCCCCCATTCTGGGTGGCATGGATGCAACACCCAGAGAGGCCAGGTCCTTTCTGCACTAGAGAAACCAACCAGGGCCCCGAAACGTGTACTCATGGCTGAGGAAAACTCCAGCTGAGTCCCAGGCCCATCCTATTCACCAGGGCTCCAGGAGTGATCCTACTCAGGTTCTGGAAGACCACATAGAAATGGGACAATGAAGAGGTGCCTGAAGAACACATGGGGTGTGAAAGAGAAAAAGAGTCTGGGGTGCCCGGAGAGAGGGCTAGGCAGTTACGAGCACTTGCTGCGCTTCTGGACTTGGACCTGAGTTTTGGTTCCCAGCACCAGTGTCAGGCAGTTCACAACTATCTGTAACCGAAGCTCTAAGGAGTTTGAAGCCTCTGGCCCCTTCACCTGCACTGACCTCTCTACCTACACATACCTACAATGAAGACACACAACCCTACACATAATTCAAAACAATAAAAACAAATGTTAAATGTTAAAGAATAAAAGAATTTGGGTATGCTCCAAGGGAGGGACTGGAGTAGCAGGGGAATGGGAAAACACAAACACACTTGTTTATCATGGCCTCTAACATATTATATAATAATTAAAAAACATAAAAATAGGTGCATGAGACCACAGAGGTAAGAAGAGGCTGCTCACTAGGGATCCCTGGTGGAGACTATCCTGGGACCCCACCCACCCACACCCACACCCACAGCACTAATCCTGGCTCATTTCCCAGCCCCTTTTACTTCGGATCACTCTTCCTGAAAGCATGTAAACCCTGCCACTCATGACTTACCTATTTCCCCATCACCCCCTACCCAAAAAATCATATAATCTGTTTCCAGATGGGGATCTGCCTGGTGATCATCCTCTACTAAAGGCATTTTTATTCTCTCCTGGTGGATTCCACTGTGGAGGAGGAAACAGCCAAATTCAGTCAAGACCAGAGGACACCCAGTAATAAAGGGAGCTCATTTCTGCTTCTTTGATCATCCCTCAATCCCTTAACAGAACTGAGAATATAGACCTTGATGACCAGTAAAGCATGGCAGAGAATGTCATGTCCCTCAGTACCTTCCAGTACAAGACAGAGAAGTGATAGGTCAGCTTGCATGAAAGGCAAACAGCACATGAAAGGCCCTCCCCACAGCTTCAACCTGGCATGGGGCCTACTGCAGGCCACCTACTGGGAAAACCTTACCACACAGGCAGAGCCCGTGGTACAGAAGAGGAGCATGTGGCTCATGTTCTATAGGGTAGTATGTGAGCCAGAAGAAATGACTCCAGAAACTAGGTCAGGTCACAGCAACTTCCAGCCAGGGGAAGAGCAGCAGGCATAGGCCAAGTGAGGTCTATGGGCAGTCTGACAAGCTGAGCTGCCTAAGGCTACACTTGGGAACAAGTGTGTGATCAAAGGCATGTGTAGCTATTGCTTTGGTTACTTTTCGTGAAGGCTGGTCTGTCCACTGAAGTTCAAGGTCACTTTGAGGCTACAACCACTTTGAGCTCTATCTTAGGGAAAGCCGTGGTTATTCTGCCAGAGAAGGCCGTCCAGGCTACACCCCATAGCCAGACTCCACTGGTGTGGCCTGTTAGGATCTTCTAGATTCCACTGATAAATGCCAGCCTAACCCAGGGCCAGCATTCATTATGTCAGGTGTGCAGAAGCATCAGTCCGAGGACAGGACCACAGGAGGTGTCGGTCAGGTGTGTTAGAAAGCACACTCGGGTAGCTTCCAGAGCCAGGTGAAGACTGGGGACTGGGGAGAGAGGGTCTGATATATAGGAGGTAACAGAAGACCTAAGAACATTGTTTGTTTGTTTGTTTGTTTGTTTGTTTTTCAAGACAGGGTTTCTCTGTAGCTTTGGAGGCTGTCCTGGAATTCGCTTTGTAGACCAACTCTACAACTTTGTAGACGAACTCACAGAGATCCACCTGCCTCTGCCTCCCGAGTGCTGGGATTACAGGCATGCGCCACCACCGCCCAGCAAGAACATTGTTAGGAAAAGCCTATAGTGGCTATCAGTGGTGAGAGCCAGTGGCTCTAGCTACACACCTTTTGTCATCATGCAGGCTGAGAGAGCCTGAGTGAGCACAGAAACGGGGTCTAAAACATGCCAGCTCTACCCCTGGACCTTGTCTCTTTACCAGAAGGAAAGTTCTGATTCAACAAACAGTTCACTGTAGGTGGCTGGAAGTGGGCACCAATCAGGCAGCACACATGAAAACCTGAAGGTGTGTGTGCATCTGGCTGGGTGCACAGACAGGAGGCAGAAATATAATTTGGATGGTGGGTCAGCAAATCAAGCACCTGCTTAGACGACTTCCCAATGGATATGGATACTTGTCCAGGAAACACCCCACCTTGTAAGACAATCCTGAATGGCCATGCCCAGTTCTCTAGATAGGTTATCTTGGGTCTTACATCATATGGATATGAAAATTGACCCCATTCTCAGTCCATTCCCTTCCCCCTGTCACTGAAGAGCCTTGGAACATCTTTCAGCCTTTCAACTTCTGACCAGGGGTACACATAGCCTAGGGAAGGTTGGGGATCCAGTTCTAGTGAGTAGCGGGACCTGCCCAGTGAGGGCTGAAAAGTCGTATCGACAGGCAGAATTTATTCCTTATGGGCAGCAAATGCCCGAGAGTCCAGACTATGAGTCTGGGGTGGCCAAGCAGTGATGCAGAGCGAGTGGGTGTCTGGAAGCATGACAGCCCTGTACCACCCTGTCCAGTCTAGGTAAGGTAGGATGGAGCCCAGATTACCTGGGTATGCCTGGGCCTTTGACTCCTACAACTTTCTCCTCTTGGGTCTACCCTTCTCACCTGTACCAGTGGGTCCTACTTCCAGGGGTTCATTTGAATGTCCTCCATTTCTTTTCCATAATCAGCCTGGCACAGGCTGTTAAACTTTCTAAAGCAGTAGTTCTTGACCTTCTAATGCTCTTAATGCTATGATCCTTTAACACAGTTCCTCATGTTGTGGTGAACCCCAACAATAAAATTATTTTCATTGCTACTTCATAACTAATTTTTCTACTGTTATGCATTGTGATGTAAATATCTGTGTTTTCTGATGGTCTTAAGTGACCCCTGTGAAAGGGTCATTCGACCCCCAAGGGGGTTGCGACTGACAGGTTGGGAACTGATGTTCTGAAGAATGAATTTCTTCACAATTTCCAGGAAAATGTGTGAAAACAGACAAGTGGAGAAGGTACCCTTCAGGGGCTTCCTTGAATCCTGTTTTTTGTTATAAAAACAGTGTGAGGTCAAAGCCTATGTGGGTGGGGTGGGATCTGGCAGGGACTTCCTGGGGGGACTGAGCCAGGCACAGGACTCCCCTGTATCCAAAACCCAGACTCATCCCTAGACTTGCCAGAGCCACTGCATACCTAGGCATCTAGCATAGCACCCTACCCACAACTTGCTCTGCCCTTCTTGGATAGCTATTCCCTCTAAGCTCTACCCAGGGAGGGACCTCTGTGATGTAGCTTTCTCTTGCTTCTCTGTCCCTCCTAAACTGTTTCTCTCTCAGAATTACTGTCTGTTTGTCTAACTCTCCATCTCTCCATTTCTCATGTTCATCCTCTTCCTTCCATATTACAGTTAATGTAGGGGTCGGCCACCATGTTGCTCACATGATCAATAGCACATCTTGCTAACCACGATCAGTAACTCACTGACTCACTGGCTATGGAAGGTAGGGTCGAAGCAAAATGAGCAGTCACTTTCCATAGGACCCAGGAAACTGTCCAGCAGCAGTGCTCCAAGGCAGGTGTCAGGTGCAGAGCCCAGACCCCATAAATATCACACTGCGCCAAGTGTGGGGTGAGGGTATGTTGGGGCCTTAAGGGCAGAACATGGGTGGACAGGGGAGGCCATCTCCCTCTACCCACCTTTAAGGAAAGCTTTCCTTTCCCATGAGTCCCAAAGATCTGCCTCAACTACTGACACATCAACAGAGAACCTGATGTGGATGCACAGGCAGGAAAGGGGCCTAGAACCTGGGATGTCCACTCTCCAGCCTAGCATCTCACCAAGTCCAGGACTGGAGGATAATGTGACCTACTTCCTGCTTCTCACCCACCCAAGCCTGCTAAACCACCCCACAAAGCCAGGAAGGATCTAGATGACATGGTCTCATGGCCTGGAGCCTTTCTTCTGTGTGGGCAATAACTGTCTCCACTGTGCACCTGGCCTGTAAGCAGAGGTCACACAATGTCTACCATGGCTCTGCCCTCCCCGCACCTAGAGACACAGGCCAGGAGCCAGGGCTCCATTGTGGTGTCTTCCCACCCGGCTTCTAGCACCAGTTGCAAGCTGATAAGCAGGCAACCACTTTGTCAGGGTTCTGCCCGGCCTTCATTAGCGTATGAGCTACAGTAAGGACTGAGCGGGGAGTGGGCAAAGGCCATCCTCTTGAAAGATGTGGCTGTACATGGGTCTCAATTCAGTATTCCACATGGGGCCTCAGTTTTTCTACCATGAACAGGCACAGTGCTCTCTGGCTGCCCCACCCATGGGAGACAGTCACAGGGCTGACTGAGAACAGGGAGGCTGCCACCCATCCACCAGGTGTGAGTCTAGGAAGCAAAGGTAAAGGGGAACCACTGGCCCTGACTTTCCTGACCCACCAAGACTTCCTGATCAACTAGTCCCCATTGCTCTCTCAGAGCCTTCTTCTGGGCAGGGGCCAAAACTCCAGGAGAGCAACCATTCCTGACTTGAGAAGTAGAAAAGGCCAGCCTTCAGGATGACCCCCATCCAGATGTGAATATTTATAGCCCCACAACAGTCCAGTTTCCAAGGTTTTAATCCCCAAGTAAGGAGTAAAAGGGGAGCTGTTGGTCCACGCAAAGGAAGGAGGCTGCCGTTCCTGGTGGGGTCGCTACCTACAGCTCTTCCCTGCACCCGACAGTTACCCACCTTGTCTCGTATGCCCTGACGCATGACCTCGCGTTCCGCCTCCATCTTGGCGTACTTGGCCTTGCGCTCCTCCTCGGCCTGCCGCAGCGCCTCCTGCCGTTCCTCTTCCTTCTTGGCAGCATCTGGGTCCTTCTCCTCATCACCCCCGAGCATTTTCCCCATGTCCTTGGTGGCCCCTAGGAACAAGAGCAGACAGAGGTCAGGCAGTAGCATTCAGAGGTCCCAGAGTTTCTTCCGGCCATGGGTCCCGTGCTGCCCTGGGTCCCGTGCTGCCCGTCCTTTGAGGGAAGCAGAGGATGTGCTGGCTTCTGTGTGTGCACTCACTTGTAAATGTATGTGTGAGTGCTTGTGTTGTAGTTGCATGTTCGTATCCGTGTATCTTTGTGTGTGTGTGTGTGTATGACCGTGCGTCTGCTCACTCATGTGCTCCTGAGAGGCAGACGTGTGTCTGGCAGAGGATTGGGCACTGGAAAGTGGTGGAAAGGAAATCCAGATGTGCAGATACATGGATGATGAGCAGGCAGGGACAGATGTCTGGTGGGCAATATTGGTCACTAAAGTAGGCAACAGGCGTGCACCCATGACCCAGACTGCAGACATTGCCTGTCTTCAGCACCACGGCCCTAATTATCCCTATGCTAGGCACCACTTTTCTCATGAGTTCCTGAGTCACAGGCCCTACAGAAACCACCCCAAATGCCTTAGTTTAGCCCATAGGACAGAGGCTGTAATTACATTCTAAAGATTGGCCCAATGCGCGATCCTCAGGCTGTTACACTCATACTGTGTCACCCAGGATGGGGACCTGGCAAGCCACACAAGACCTCGGCGTGGGTGCTGGTTCACTGGTTTTTCTGTCTCTGGAGTACCTGCCAACCGTATGCACCGCGACAAGCAAGAGCAAAGCCAGCTGTCCTCTCTGCTCTGCATGATGTCCTCAAGATATTTTGGCTGCCTGAAACTAATGATGGGTTGTGAAGGTGATGGGGTGTGAAGAGGCTGAAGACACCGGTGCTGCTCTCAGGTGGAGACAAGGGAACCAACTGGAAAGAGGCATTTGCTGACAGAACAGATCTTGAATATTACTGAAAATTATGAGCGTCTTGGTCAGTTTTCAGCAGGCATCTAGAAACTTGCAAAGGAGATTCTGGGTCAATGTCTCAAGGAAAGTCGGGTCATGAAGTAATCTTCCAACAGTTTTCCAGGTAACTCACTGGAACCTCTCTGCCTCTAGCACAGCTGTCTCCAGCAGGTGTTGGGGCAGGTAAGGACAAACCCTGCAACCCCGACTGCTTTCATGTAAAATTTATTCCCTACTAGAACAAGTTAATTTACACTTACATGAGAGAGACCTATAATTATTTCTCCCTCCGAGAAGGTGCTGGCATTCTAAAGCAGATAGAACGGAATCTGCTGTCTATTCTTAGAGCAGTGGTTCTCAACCTGTGGGTCACCAACCCCTTCAGGGGTCAAATGACCCTTTTACAGGGGTCACTATCACAGACCACAGATGTTTACATTATGATTTATAACAGTAGCAAAATTACAGTTATGAAGTAGCAATGAAAACAAGTTTAAGGTTGGGGGGTCACCACGGCATGGGGAACTGGGGTGTACTGAAGGGTCGCAGCATTAGGAAGGTTGAGAACCATGCCCTAGAGGAAGATGGACAGTGGCCGGAGTGTACAGTGAGGGCTGTGTGGCTTGTAGCTGCCTATTTAGGCCCGTCCCGCATCCCACCCATCACACAGACTGCAATCTCCATTTTACTGAATGCTGTCTATGTGCTACTATGGGGCTGTGTGCCTGTTGGGCCTTTCCTAGACATTCCTATATGCCAGAGATTCCTGGCTGTGCTCCGGGCTCTGAAGGAAGATCTATTTTTGTTATGGGACATCTGAGCCTTCAGACTGTGGAGGCATCTCTGGAAGGCTGGGTGACCCCAGGCTGTGGTGCACGCACATAGTGACATTCACACACCCATCTTGACAAATGCATGTGTGTATACACAAACATGGATGAAAAAGGTTTTAACAAGTCGAGATTGGCTATACCAGTGCTGGATACAATGCACAGACAGCAGCACATGCTGGTGGGGATGCAGATGGCACAGGAGTGGGAGGACAGTGGGTCAAGGTCAGTTTGTTCTCTCTCTGCCCTTTTCCTTCCAGCACCTCACGCATGCTAGACAAGCACTCTGCCATCAACTGTTAGTTTCTTACAGTGTTACATATACCCATAATGTGATTCAAAAAGCATAGTCCCAAGTATTTACCCAACAGAGATAAAGCAAGTTCATGTGAATTCTGGGACAAAAACGCTATGGCAGTTTTATCTGTAATAGTAAAAATCAAATAACTTAGCTGTCCATCAGCAGGAAAATGGGCAAGTAAACCATGGAACCTGCAGGCGAGGAGCAGAGTACGGCTCAACAGTGAAAAGAAGTAGACCATTGGTTGACACACCCGGTAGTACGGAAGAAGCTCAGAATCATTGTTGCTGGGTGAAAAAGGCCAGGCATAAATGAAGTGATTTTTATTTAAGTAACTGCAAGTGTGGAGTGATCTATGATGAGAAGGCAGCTTTGGTATTGTCTGGGGGTGGCAACAGCCTTGGCCCCGTGGAAGCTGGTTGATCACTTCCTGTAGGAGTTGTATGTGTATTTCCTAAACACCAGCCACACCACAATTCAAAGGAGTATATAATCTAAAAGACTAAAACCAGAGGTGGTAGAGACCGTGTTTCCTGGTCCTGATCTAACCAAGCTATCTGTTCTAAACACAGGATCAAATTTATAGCCACAGAGGTTCAAATGTTAGAAGCAAACCTGTAGTTCGTCTTTCAAATGAAGTGGATGTTAAAACTGAAGGTGTAAAAACTTTGAGAACAGTGAAAAGCAGACACTCTGCAGTTGTTCTCTAGCTTTTAGTGAGTCACAGGCCCTGCATGCACCCAGATGTATTTACACAGGGCCTTAGCAAATCCCTGCAGAAGCTTCAGGGAAAGTCTGGACAGTTTCAGTGTAGACAAAGGGATTAAAAAAAAAAAAAAAAAAGATTTATTTATTATGTACACAGTGTTCTGCCTGCAGGCCAGAAGAGGGCGCCAGATCTCATCACAGATGGTTGTGAGCCACCATGTGGTTGCTGGGAATTGAACTCAGGACCTCTGAAAGACCAGCTAGTGCTTTTAACCTCTGAGCCATCTCTCCAGCCCCGACAAAGGGATTTTTTAAAACTATTTTTTAACTTTTTTTTTTGACAAAGGGATTTTTATTTCCCAAAATCTTCACTCCATGATTTGATTAGCCTAATGTAACAGACTATATGTCTAAAAATAAGGTCTGTGCCTAAAACTATTTTGAAAGAATAATTACAGCCTTTAATCGTAAAGAAGGAAAAATAAAGTGGAGGGGCTTCATAATCATTCTAAGAAATTAAAAAAAAAATAATTCTAGCCAGGTGGTGGTGGCACACGACTTTCATCCCAGCACTCAGGAGCTCAGGAGGCAGAAGCAGGTGGATCTCTGAATTTTAGGTCTACAGAGTGAGTTCCAGGACAGCCAGGACTACACACAGAAACTCTAACTTTAAAAGAAAAAAAGGGGGGGGGGGGCTGGAGAGATGGCTCAGAGGTTAAGAGCACTGACTGCTCTTCCAGAGGTCCTGAGTTCAATTCTCAACAACCACATGGTGGCTCACAACCATCTGTAATGAGATCTGGTGCCCTCTTCTGGCCTGCAGACATACATGCTGCATACATAATAAATAAATAAATAAATCTTAAAAAAAAAAAAAGGAAAAAAATCCAATGTAATATTTTGAGAGATGATCCATAGAGAGAATCAGAACTGATATGGAAAACCAAGAAGAGCAATGAGAAAGTGCTAGTATTACAGTGAAGTATGACGGCTGCATTGGCGTTCTTTAACACAGCTTTGGGGGCTCTGTTTCCTGAGAAAAATCATAATGAGTATGGATCTTAAGAAGACACAGTGCTTTCTGACTCTCCACTTCTCTTGCTGTTGATGCCATACTCTCTAAAACACTCAGGATATTCCAAGAAAAATGACCAGGGCTAACTATATAGAAGGGTAGTAAGGGATGACATTTACCTAAAGTCAATAGTTTTGTCCCCAAACTGCCCATGACAGCTGGGCCCACATAGGGGAGAACTTACATTTACAATTATGGAAACAAACTGCATTTTACAAAGAAATCTTTAGAAACTTAAGGTTTTTGAAAGACATACCAGCTTCCTGCTGGAAAAGCTTACTGTGAAGATGGTGGCACCACTGTGGTGTGCAATTTTATGCTGTTTGGATTGAATCTCTGACTTAAACTTTGGCGTATCTTAAAATTTTTGATAACTTTATGGCAGAATGAATGTCCAATAATGAAAATACCAAGCCTGAAATAGTCATGCATCCCTGTAATCTTAGAACTTGAGAGGTGGAGGCAGGAGGTTCATGAGTTTAAGGCCAGTCTTAACTAACTATTGAGCTGGAACAATCTGAGAGCTACATGAGACCCTGGATCGGGATGGAGAGATGGCTCAGTGGTTAAGAGCACCAACTGCTCTTCCAGAGGTCCTGAGTTCCATTCCCAGCAACCACATGGTGGCTCACAACCACTTGTAGTGAGATCTGGCGCCCTCTTCTGGCCTGCAGGGACGCATGCAGTCAGAGCACTGTACACATAATAAATAAATAAATTAAAAATGAAAAACAAAAAAAAAACTCAACCCCCTCCAAAAAAATCAAGGAATTGAAAGTGGGGAAGAAAGCATGCGTGTGCATACACACACACAAAACGAGAGAGAGAGAGAGAGAGACAGAGAGACAGAGAGACAGAGAGAGAGAGACACAGAGACACAGAGAGAGACAGAGACCCTGGATCAAAGCAAAAGTAAACAAAACAAGAAGGAGTGTAAATGCAGAGTCCTAGCGAGTTCCAGGGCGGTCGTGTTGTAGATGCTTTAAATGTCCACTGCTGGGGAGGGTGCACAGTTCGTTCTTGAGAAAGAGGGTTAATGGCAGAAGCTTGGGAAAGCAGCCAGACATTATGCACCTCCTCCTACCTAGCCCTCACTCCAGCCATCTGTCAGAAATGGCCCTCTGTTGGGACATGGGTCCACAGATGTCCACTATCTCAACACAAGATTAGAGACAAGGGCTGTCTTAGGCACATGGCCATATAACCAGGGCACATCTGGGGCTACAGGGTACAGTGCACTTGGAGATGTGGAACACCCAGGAGAGGGTCATCAGTATCCTAGGAAAGGCTGAGAGGCTGTCTAATGCACTATAATAAGTCTGCTATGTGCAGAAAAGTACACCACGGAATCCATTTTTGGAAAGCAAGGAGAAAACCTGATGGGCAGCCGGTCATAGTGGTGCACACCTTTAATCCCAGCACTTAGGAGGCAGAGGCAGGAGGATCTCTGTGAGTTTGAGGCCCAGCTGCCTGCACACACACACACACACACACACACACACACACACACACACACACCAGAACCTGATTGGCAAAGATACTCATGGTTTCACAGTTCTTTGAGGATGAAAAATTACCAGAAGCTGCATGTCATCCTCCCCTAATCCTTAGTCCTAGGAAAGCTGTAGGGAATGTTCACTAAGATCCACCAAATGACAGTCTCCACTACACTGAGATATCTCGCAACATACCTGTTAGAACAGGAAACAGGAAGTATTGGTAAAGACGTGGGGAAAGTGAAACCTTGTGCTGGGAATGTGTAGTGTGATCCAGCCAATGGGAGACAGTTTGGTTGGTCCTCAAAAGGCCAAGCACTGACTGGGACTGAAGAGATAGATTAACAGTTAAGAGCACTGTCTGCTCTTGCAGAGGACCTGGGTTCCCAGCACCGGCAAGGCAGCTCACAACTGCCTGTAACTAGTTCCATGGGATCCAATGCTCTCTTCTGGTCTCCCAGGGCACTGCACATACATGGTATACATACACACTTGCAGGCAAAACACTTACATATATATAATAAAAGGACCAAATACAGAATTACCACAAGACCTAGTAATTCCACTTCTGAGAACATACATAAACATGTTGAAAGCAAGAACTCAGACTGTCCACTCCTATTCTGAGCAGCATTATTCACAACAGCCAGAGGGAAAGCAGCAAGCATCAGCCCACAGGTGAATGGAGAAGGAAAAAAGGGCATCTGTCCCCACCTTACATATTGTTCAACCTTAAAAGGAAGGAAGTTTTGACACAAGAGAATATGGAGAAACCCTGGGGACATTTTACTGAGCGAAATGCACCAGCCACAAAGGACAGCTGCTGCAAAGCCCTTAGAGGACTCAGAGCCATGGAGCAGAAAATAGAAAGTAGTTTGGGGGCTGGGAGGCATGGGGAGCTAGTGTTTCCCTGGGACAATTTCAGTGTGGAAAGATGAGGACATCTCAGAAGTAGAGGTGACAGCCAAACAATAGTGCCGTGTGTTTAATGCCACTGCTTTGTGCACCTAAAATTAATTAAAATAGTGAAACTCATACATATTATTACAATAAAAAGAGAAACATAATTTTAAATTACTTATAATTTCATCTCCCTGGTAGGTTTCCCAAGGCATACATGAGGCTGGTACCAGTTTTTCCAAAGCGTGACTGGTAATGGCCTCGCCTGTGTTGTGGGCTGTGCAAATGTGACCTCCCTAGCAGCAGATGGGCTGTGGATATTAGAATATAGTCATTGCCAACATGGAAACAAGAGGTAAAGAGGTCATGATATAGGTCATAGAAAGCAGCTGGCTTGCAAACTCCCGGACATGGTTCCTGAACCCATGAGGGCTTGCAGGATGAGGTATGCCTCTACCTCAGTCCTCTACAGCGAAGAGAACAAGCAAGCCAAAACAGAAAGGAAATTAAAATGCTCAAACGTGGGCTGGAGAAATGGCTCAGTGGGTAAGGGTACTTGTTGTGCAAGCATGAGGACCTGAGTTTAGATCCTGGCAGCAATGTAATAAAAGGCATGTGAGAGGTGGGGACAGGAGGACTGTCGGGCTTGCTGGAAGCCAGCCTAGCACCAGGTACAGTGAGAGTTGCTATTTGAAAGGGATAAAGTGGCAATCATACAGCTGAACACTCAGCATCCTTCTTTGGCCTCTTCCCACACATACGCATATGCCGACACACTCACACGCACTAATAAGCAAATAATAACCAAATAATACATTGTATTTTCTATCCTCATACATAGGAAATCTTGAATGAAATCTAGACCTCAAAATATACTTATTATAAAAAGCTGAGAATAATGTCTAGGAATTCACAGATGGGATCTTTCAAACATTTAAGAAACAGATAATTCCCATGATATTTAGAATGTTCTTGGAAAAAAAGAAGGAAATCCTCTGGGTTATTTTTATTAAATTAGCATAAAAGCAATGCCAGAAGTCATGTGGAAGGAAATGGAGGAATGGAAAGAGGGAAGGAAGAAGAAAGAGAGGAGGAAGGAGGGAGAGAAGAAGGGAGGGAGAGATGGAGGGAGGAGAGAGAGAGAGAGAGAGAACACGAGCTTCCAGAAGACTAGGAACCAGCACATGGGACAGAATAATATTCAGCCAAAGGGAAACTGGCATCTGTCATTTTCTAGGTAAACTCAGCCTAAGTTCAGGAGAGCTCATTTGCAGAATGTAGAGATGCCCCAGCACCAAAGCATCAGTCATAACTCAGATGCCACCCAGAGGCACAGTGGCCATCATGTACCTGTGTCATAAGGTGCTGTTCTGGGTATTTGTGTATTCCCAGAACCTTCCTCTTTCCTTCTCCCACAAACACACCAATGGGTTCCTGTGTCCTTGGGGTAGCTAAAGCGTTCATCCCCTTTAGAGAGGGCCTAGAATAATAGGAACTTGCATCATGTCTGACTATTGGCCTGCCTCCTTCTTCTTGCTTTGCAAACATGTGGCTGAAAGGTGGAGTCTACATACACAGCCACAACATGACCATGGCAAAAAAAAAAAAAGGTGGGGTGCAAATGTGCCCCGCCACACTGAACCCACTACTAAAGCACAATGGGGGCTTATCAGAATATATAAATCTATGAAGCCAAAGACAGGCTTCTGGTAGCCATAGTTCCCACTACAGCACCCAGATGCCCTCATCTCCTTCCCCACAGAAATTGTTTTGTGTTCTCTGGGATTTTAGATCAGTAGAGCCCCATAGTATATAATAGGGGGCTGTCCTGGATACTAAGTACCATGCTTCTATATGGATAGCTTACTGTAGGGTCACACTGTGGAGTAACTTGTCCATTCGTGGCCTGCTGGTACACACCGAGAGCTGCCTGGGCCTTAGGGACAAGCTTGTGGACTGGTCACTTACCCAGGTATATCCTGAGAGTGGCTGACAAACTGTTCAGCAAATTTAGATTCCAGTTGGAAGAAATGGTCAGATCCTGCTAAGGTAGTTCCATCCCTTACACTTGAATTATGGCAGATATGAACATGGGTCCCCATATAGTTCAATCCTGACTTGGTGGCCCTTTTGACTGTAGCCAACCCTGTGGGTGCGTGTGGTGCCTTACTGCAGCTTGTATTTATAGCTCACTTCTGATGAATGATTTCGAGCATTATTCATGTGCTTGCTGGTGATTCCAATTTTGGGTGAATATCAATTCAAAGTCTTGCTTCTCTTCCTCTTTCCTTCCTCTCCTTACTTTTCAGACAGGATCTTACTCTGTACCTGGGATTAACCTGGAATTCCTTAATTTAAGGCTGGCCTTGAACTCACAATTCTCTTGCTTCCACCTCCCAAATGCTGGGATTACAGTTGTGCTCCAGGATACTTGGCCAAAGGTATATCTCAGAATCAGTGAGACAACTCATCTGGTTAAGGCTTTTGCAGCCATGCCTGATGACCTAAATCTAAATCTAATCTTGGGACCTACATGGTAGGAGAGAATTGACTCTTACAAGGTGTTCTCTGACTTCAACAAACGCACCATCACACACACACACCATCACACACACACACACACACACACACACACACACACACACACACACAAAATAAATGTAATAAAAAAATTTAAGTGTGTGTTTTTAAAAATAAACCTTTATCTCAGCACTCTGGAGACTGGTGGAGCTCTGACTTCCAGGCCAGCCTAGTCTAAAGTGTGAGTTCCAGGACAGCCAGGGATACACAGAAAAAAATTCTGTCTCAAAAAACCATCCCCACCCCCCAATCAATCTATCAATAATAAACTCCCCCCGCCCCCCCCGAGACAGGGTTTCTGTGTAGCTTTGGAGCCTTTCCTGGACTAGCTCTGTAGACCAGGCTGGTCTCGAACTCACAGAGATCCACCTGGCTCTGCCTCCTGAGTGCCGGGATTACAGGCGTGTGCCACCACTGCCCGGCAATAATAAACTTTTTAGCAGTGCTCAGAATTGAACCAAGAGCCTCACACAATGCTAGGCAGGCTCTTTGTCACTGAGCTATACTCCAATGCCTAAAACAAATGTTTTGAGAACAATTTAAATTTACAGAATAATCACAAAGGAAAATAGAACAGAGTTCCTGGAAGCTGCACCCAACCTCCTGGGTAACTGATGTCTTCTAGCTGTCAGGAACACTGCTCAGAGTGAGCCAACACAGGGATACTGTATCTAAAGCCTGTCTTCTGCTCAGATTTCCTGGGTTTGTGTGTTGTTTGTTTGTTTGAAGAAGGGTCTTTATATGTAGCTGTGACTGGTCTGGAACTTGCTAGATAAAGCAGGGTGGCCTTGAACTCACGAAGATCTACCTGCCTCTGCCTCCTGGGTACTGGCATTAAAGACATTTGATACCACGCCCAGCCTTTTCCCTGGGTTTTAAACTTCTCTGTTCAGGGATCCTAGCCAAAACTTGATATGACAAACAGTTGTCATCTCTCTCTGGGCTCTGCTGGGCCATGCTAGTGTCTCAGACTTGCATTGGTCCTGACGACCTTGATTTGAGCTTTTTGAGAACTCAGTTGGGACTCATGGGTGTTTTTCCTCACACTTAGGTGGAACTATGGAATTGAGGTACAAGAGACACTTTTTGATATACCACAGTGAGTGTTTCCGGGTAGACACATTCTGCAGTGCTGCTGTTAACCCTGGTCTCCGGGTTGAGGTGCCCTTCTACCGTTATTGTAACTCTCCTGTGCCCAGCACTCACTGTGAACACGAACCTACGGGTTACCTGGCTTTGATTCTTATTCTTGCTTTTTCATTTTTATTCTTTATTATTTTAGTTTAGAATTTCCTCTTCTTCTTCTTCTTCCTCTTCTTCTTCTTCTTCTTCTTCTTCTTCTTCTTCTTCTTCTTCTTCTTCTTCTTCCTCTTCCTCCTCCTCCTCCTCCTCCTCCTCCTCTTCTTCTTCTTCTTCTTCTTCTTCTTCTTCTTCTTCTTCTTCTTCTTCTTCTTCTTTCCTCCTCCTCCTCCTGCTCTTCTTTTCTTCTTGAGACAAGGTCTCACTATGTAGCTAGGCTGGCTTGGGACTTCCAATCCTCCTGCCCCTCTTTCCTATGCTGTCCTTACAGTTGTGCACCATCACATCCAGCTATATTCTGAGTCTCCAAACGCATTATTTAGAATCCTGTATGAAGTCTGTTTTTAAACTGGATTGGTAATCTTATTATTGAATAGTTAGTGCTGTGGGATGTTCTGTATGTCAAATGTGTTGCTCTGATTGGTTAATAAATAAAACACTGATTGGCCAGTAGCCAGGCAGGAAGTATAGGTGGGACAAGCAGAGAAGAGAATTCTGGGAAGTGGAAGGCTGAAGCACTGCCAGCAGCCACCATGACAAGCAACATGTAAAGATACCAGTAAGCTACAAGCCATGTGGCAACTTATAGATTAATAGAAATGGTTAATTTAAAATATAAGAATAATTAACAAGAAGCCTGAGCCATTAGGCCAAGCAGTTTAAATAATATAAGCGTCTGTGTGTTTATTTTATAAGTGGGCTGTCGGACTGCCAGGGCTTGGCAGGGGCTGGAGAGAAGGTCTCCAGCTACAAGTAAAATTTCTTTATATTCCATTTTTTTTTTTTTTTGGTATTTTCGAAACAGAGTCCCTCTGTGTAGCTTTGGAGCCTGTCCTGGAACTTACTGTGTAGACCAGGCCTGCCTCAAACTCGGAGATCCGCCTGCCTCTGCCTCCTGACTGCTAGGATTAAAGGTGTACACCACTACTGCTCAGCTTTTTTGTTGTTCTTTAAGAATACTTTGTTGATTTTACTGTAACACTAAATGGACTGGAAAATAGAGTGCTACCTGTCCCATCTGCCAATTCTTAGGATGATTTCTTGTGCTATCAGAGTCCTTTTCAGAAAATTCATGCCTATGCCTATGATGCTCCTCAACAAATGATTGGACAAATAAAACTATGGAATTCCATTCAGTCAATCATAAGGAAAAAAATCCCTAGTGAAATAATCCAGACTCAGAGAAATAAATATTGAATGTTCTCTCTCTCTTTCTTTCTTTTCTTTTTCTTCTTTTTTTTTTTTTAAGATTTATTTACTTATTATGCCTGCATGTGTCCCTTCAGGCCAGAAGAGGGCACCAGATCTCATTACAAGTGGTTGTGAGCCACCATGTGATTGCAGGGAACTGAACTCAGGACCTCTGGAAGAGCAGTGGTGCTCTTAACCACTGAGCCATCTCTCCAGCCCTGGATGTTCTCTCTCATCTTCCAATCCTAGATTTTACTTTTTATCTATGTCTGTCTATATACATGTATATGCGTAGGTCATAAAACTATAAAGTGGACTATGAGAGGGAAAAAACAGGTCTGAAGATGGAGAAAGAATAACAGAGTATACTTGATGTGAAAGCAAAAAGGTTACTGCATGGAAGAAAGCCAGTGTAGGTTGGGGATTGATGGGTGGAGGAGAACAATGAGGAAGGATGACCAACAAAAACAAAGCATGCATGAAAATGCCATTACTTTTGATGCTAAACAAAGAAAACAAAACAGATACAGAAGCAGTTCCAAGACACTGGGGACACAGGTGATACGTGGAGCTACAGACACAGCTGAGGGAATGTTTGTGTCCTTGTGGTGGTGTGAATGAATGGCCCCATAGGATCACATGTTTGCATACTTGGTCCCCAGCTGGGGGAACTGTTTGGGAAACACTAGTTTGGCAGTGTTGGAGGAGGTGTGACACTGGGGTGGGCTTGAGGTTTCAAAAGCCGGTGCCGTTCCCAGTTATGTCTCCCTCTGCCTCCTACTTGGAGAAGGACATAAGCTCACAGCTACTGCTCCAGAGCTCTGTCTACCTGCTCCCTTGGTCATGGTGTCTCTTCACAGCAATAGAACAATAACTAATATAGTCCTGAAAGAAGAGCCCTTATGCACCTCAGAGTTATCACTCAGTCATGCATGTACTGAAAGAATCGTAGTTCCATAAAGTCATGGGAGCACACCAGCCAGCTCACCATACATAACCAAGGAAAGCTCAGAGTTCCACACGTGTGGTCTAGACACCAATCAGTAGAACAAAAACATGAAGTCTCCAATCAGAAATGAAAGTATTAAATGGATGTTAGAGACACAGCAAGACAGGGAAGCCAAATACAACATCACATAGCTAAGTCTGTGGACAGCAACCAGAGGCACCTGCCTTCCCACTGTGTACTTTAACTATACCAACCTGGCACTACCCTTGAGCAAATGTGAGGTGACCCATACTCCAGAGCTCTTGGAAACTAAAGGTACAAGTACAGAAGATTAAAAACTTAGTTGAAAGGTTAAAAGATGAAATGTTGGAAATATCCCAGAAAACAGAATAAAAGCTATAGCAATGAACAAGAACAGCAAAAACAAACAAGCAAAACAGAAGGAAACAGGGTGGAATTTAGGGCTGAGTTTTTAGTGCCAGAGAAGAAAAAGGAAAAGAAGAACAAAGAAGCAACAGGAAAAAATTTCCAGGAACTGAACATCACACCAGCAGGATGAATGAAACAAGACCCATAGAAATTTCTTAACTCCCAGAATTCCTGGTACTGAAACCAGAGAGGAAACCCTAAAAGCCTGCACAGCAGGCTGGGAGCAGACAGATATGACTTTACCTAAGTCTTCATAAGCTGGACCACCACCACCAACAACAAAAAATGCTTTCAAGTGTACACGGGAAATTCATTCAGATCTGGAATTTTATACCCAGCTGAACTGTCTCTAATGAAGGAGAACTAAGATACCTCCTCATCTCCTTGCAGTATTCTCAGAAAGGCCCCAGTGTCCTTACTGAGTAGCTGTCTAGAATCTACCAATGCAGACAGAAGGAAAGGCTCAAAGGAGAGAAACAAGCCTAGCAGTGTTATCTGTCATGGTCACCCATATGAACACATGGTGCTCAGGGCTGCTGGTGGGAGAGAAAAGGACCAAGTGAAAAATGAAACATTAACTACAGAAAAACAAAGGCTTTGTAAGAAATGTAGCACAGTCTTGTTTAGCACCTCACTGAGCAAAGCTTATAGTTTGTGATGACTCTCTAGGAGCACAGTGCTATATGTTGTAAGGGAAAACCAGAGGTGACAGCTGATCCAGGTAAGTGTCTACTTAGAAGTGGCCTGCAGACACCTCCCGAGAAGGTAGCTGCAGAAACATAAATTGACACTGTCTTCTCTGGTTGGCTAAAATTGTCACTGACTTCACAGGTCATAAATCTAAAGGACACTGGATTGGAGAAGCTGTTGACTCGGTGCACTGCCTGTGACCCCCAGGCCTTTGTCAGAAAGGATACTGCTTCTGAAGCTGGAAGCTTAGGCTACACACCATCTGTATCTTAAACAAGTTGAGTGTTTGCCTAAGCCAGCCTACCATGCAGAGTTCCTGAATATTCTCCCTCCACAGGTGAATGGGTACTCCCAGGAGGGAAATGAGACCAGATTCATGTATTGAGAGTAGTGACCAACACTACTGAGACCAGAGTCCTATTATGGCCCTTCCCAGACTTCTGTACCTACCTATTCATTTGTGTCTTTTATAGGTGGTAGAAAGATGTCTCAGCAATTAGAATCATTGGCTGCTCTTACAGAGGACCTGTATTCAGTTCCTAGTACCCACATGGCAGCTCACAATCATCTGTAATTTTAGTTCCAGAGGATCTAATGCTCTCTTCTGGCCTCTGTGGACACTAGGCATATATGTGATGCACCTACATATGCAGGAGTCAGTTTTTCACATTTCTTCTTCATAATTACCTATATTGTTTTGTTACTCTATACTATTTTGATAAGAAATTATACCTTTCTTTTAAGAAATAAACTTATTGGCTGTATGTAGTGGTGCATGTCTTTAATCCCAGCACTTGGGAAACAGAAGAAAACAGATCTCTGAGTTCAAGGCTAGCCTTGTCAGCCAAGTTTACATAGTGAGACCTTGTCTCACAAAGAAACAAAGAGGGGCTAGAGAGATGGCTCAGAGGTTAAGAGCACTGGCTGCTCTTCCAGAGGTCCTGAGTTCAATTCCCAGCAATCACATGGTCCCTCACAGCCATCTACAATGAGATCTGGTGCCATCTTCTGACATGCAGGAAGAACACTATACATAATAAATAAATCTTTTTTGTTGTTGTTGTTGGGTTTTTCGAGGCAGGGTTTCTCTGTGTAGTTTTGGTGCCTGTCCTGGATCTTGCTCTGTAGACCAGGCTGGCCTTGAACTCATAGAGATCCACCTGCATCTGCCTCCCGAGTGCTGGGATTAAAGGCATGTGCCACCACCGCCTGGCTAATAAATAAATCATAAAAAAACAACAACAAGAAAAACCAAAGCAAAACAAAACAAAACAAATTTAAAGAAATAAATTTATTAGTATCACAAAATCAGATGTGAACATCAAAAACGCTTTTGTGTATGAAGAAAATAGAATGTTAGCTCAACTCTCTACATCTAGATCAAAAGACCAAAAAAAAAAAACAGGAAAGGATAAGAAAGAATGAAAATACACAGGGAAGTCCTGCATCTGGGAAGTGGAGGCAGAAGGATCCTGAGCTGGGCCAGCCTGGGCTACTACATCATAGTGAGACCTTGTCTTTGTTGGGGAGGGGTCAGGGAAGTAAGTGGGGAAATTTTTGAACATGATGTAATTATTATGTGCTACGTACACATGTGAAACCATAGAAGTATAACTGTAAATATGCAAAATTACTAAAATATATTTTTTAAAGTGCATGGAACCCCTATAGTTGCCTTGGCAAGGACTGGATGATTTCTGAATCAAGCAGTTATTCATTTTTTGAGACAGTCACTCACTATGTTGCTCTTGCTAACCTAGAACCTGGGATGTAGATCAGGTCGGCCTGGAACTCAGAGAGATCCACTGGCTTCTACCTCTCACTGGGTCTCATGTATACCATACTCAGCTATTTTGTTTTGTTTTTACATGTTTATTTATTCAGGGTATATGCGTGTGCGTGTGCATGCGTGTGCGCGTGTGTGTGTTTACGCATGAGAATGTGCGATATTGTGGGTGTGGATGTCAGTGGATAACTTTCGAGAGTTGTTTTTCTTCTTCCCCTATGTGGAAACCCAGGGACTGAACCCAGGTCATCAGGCTTGGGAGCAAGCACCACTTCCCACTGGGCCACCTCATTGACCCTGAAACGATGTATTTAAAGGGCATGTGGGCTCCAGAGAACTGCAAAAGTCTTTTGCTTATCTGTTTTTGGTTTTGAGACAGGGTCTCTCACTGTATCCCTGAATGGACTGGAACTTGCTGGGTAGACCAGGCTGGCCGGCAGCAGTCTTCCTGCTCTGCCTCCAAGGCATGTAGAAGATTTTGAAAAAGCGTTTATTCTCCATATTAAAATGAAATAATGAAACCTAAAGGATGTACCTCTAAAAGTTGGGGTGACAGAGGTCAGGTCCCGTACACTGCGATGATGACATCACTTGCAGGCACAGCCTCTGCCCAGAGATCAGGCCCTGGAGGGACAACGGCAAAGCTGCCTCCAGTGATTCTGGGTTTTGTTTTTAATTCATGTATTTATTGGCTTTTGTCATTTGATTTTTATTATTTCTTTTTTGTTTGTTTTTCGAGACAGGGTTTCTCTGTGTAGCTTTGCGCCTTTCCTGGAACTCACTTGGTAGCCCAGGCTGGCCTCGAACTCACAGAGATCCACCTGGCTCTGCCTCCTGAGTGCTGGGATTAAAGGCGTGCGCCACCGCCCAGCTATTTCTTTTATTTTTGAGATTATGATATAATTACATCATTTCTCCTTTACCTTTCCTCCCTTCAAGTCCTCCCATACCCCTTCCTGCTCTCTTTCAAATTCATGGCCTTTTTTTCATATACACATATGTATTCCTAATACAGTCTGTTCAGTCTGTATACTGTTATTTGTGTGTATGTTTTCAGGGCTGAGCATTGGTTTTGGATGACCAATTGGTGCTCTTCCCTGGGAAGACTATTTCCACTCTCAGCCTTCCTTAGTCGCCTGTAACGTTGCCTGGTGATCCTTCCCCATCCTCTTTGGCATGTCTAATGTCCTCAGCTGGAGGTTTTCAAATAAAACCACAGGAATGCCAGGCCAGCTAGACAATGGCATCGGTAAATACAAGGAAAAAAAATCAAAGTAGAATTCTAGGCAAAATCTAGAGGATGATCGGCATGATTTCATATTATCCATTAGAGTTTTAAAGTAAAGATGAAACCTATTGTGCTGGTTTCAGTTTTTGTCAACTTGACATGAATTAGTTACCTGGGAAGAGAGAACTTCAGCTGAGGACTGGTTTCCTCAGACTTGCCGAAGAACGTCTGTATAGGCGTTTTCCTGCTTTGGGAGGGCCAGAGCTACTTACTGTAGGTTGTGCCAACCCTGGGCAGATAGATGGTTCTGGGTTTTATAAGAAAACAAGCTGAACAATCCACGGAGAGCAAACTGGTAAACAGCACTCCTCAGGGTGTTCGCCTCAGTTTCTGTCCTGATTTCCCTTAATGATGGATTCTAAACTGCAAGCTGAAATAAACCTTTTCATTTCTAAGTTGTTCTTAGTCATGGTGTTTATCACAGCGACAAAAACTAAACCACGGCAGTCATTTTTCTCTACGCAGTGACCAACTCGAGTTAGGGATGCTGTACAAAGTGACCTCCAGCCACTGCAGTTCTGGTTGGGTCCCAATCCACAGCAGGGCTTCCTCCTCCCTCTTGGCTTCTTTCTGGGACTGTCCATTCATCATACATCCTATCCTCACTCCTATGGTACATAGGAGAGGGGGTAGCACATTCAGCACCTGGTAAGGCAGAACTTTTTGTCCTTTCTGGTCAATGAATAAACTTTTTTTAGAGGCAGGACTCCAAGGTTCTGGCCTGAGATGCTTGCTGAACATGTCTCCAACTCCTACCCCTCAGCCCACTGGGGATGAGTAATGTTTTAATGTCACAGACACTTGGCTTTCTGCTCTTATTGCTGCTTCTGTGGACCCATCCCATGTTTCTCTTGAGTATTCAAGATCTGGTCTGGGGCCGGGTGGTGGTGGCGGCGCACGCCTGTAATCCCAGCACTCGGAAGGCAGAGGCAGGTGGATCTCTGTGAGTTTGAGGCCAGCCTGGGCTACAGAGTGACTAGGGCAGGCACCAAAACTACACAGAGAAACCCTGTCTGGAAAAAAAACAAAAAAACAAAAAGATCTGTTCTGAAGTCCTGATTCCACCATGCTATGTCTTCAAGTCAGAGGCACAGAGGCCCTGGGAAGGTATCTATGGGCTGGACTTTGCCCTGACCTGGTCACCTACTTGAGCACAATATTCAGGCATTTGGCCTCATTGGCTCCTAATAGCTTTGCCTTTGGGAAGCAGATTCAGGGTCTTCCCAAGGCCAGCTTTCATTCCAGGTCTGTCCCTAGCCTTGTGTCATGGAAGCCAGCATTTACATCCCATGTCCTGGGCTAGAGAATGAACACACTGACTTGGTTCCTGAACTGCTTCCTTTGATTTGGGACCTGAGACACCAATGACTGCTCCTCTGTACAACCCCTTCTGTGGTTCTATAAGCCTTCATAAGCTGGCTGGAGCTCACATGGTTGCCTTACTGGCTAGACCCTTTGGGGAGGCTGGAAAGGCCTGCTATGGTACTACCACCCTTTCCTATGGAGCAAGTGTCAGGCAGACAACAGTATCTCATGTTGGCTTTTGGGGAAGGACAAACAGAGAGGAAACAGAGATTAGATGAAGTCACCAATTAGTAAATTCAAAGAGTCAGGCTCTGTGGCAGATGGCCCAGCCACCAGTCTTGAATGTGATTGTAATCCTGGCCCTCTACTCAGTCATTCTGCCAGTCACTTGGAACTGATCCAATCCACTGCCTCTGCCATGTGCTCTCCTCAAAGGACCAGGGGTGACAGTGCCATTGTTCTCTGTTGAGGAAGACAAGGGTCAGGGATAGTGAGAAAGGACCCAGGGAAGGGGCCTGGGAGAGTCTCCATCTAGTTTAGCAGCCAGAGTCTGGCATTTATATCTGGTGCAGCCACCTCAGAAATGTCAGTCTGAGATAAAGGCCAGAAGCAGCTGCTGCAGACAGCAGGGCACCAGCCTCCCTCAGAGCCTGTGCTCCAGTGGCTGCTTGATTGACTACTCCTCCACCTCTGGACCTCAGTCTATACCAGCACCGGACACCAACTCCCAGGAGCAATGCTTAACACCAGTACCCAACATTTAGCACTAGCTGAGTGCCCCTGGCTTCAGAGACCACCTCTCTTCTCATGGAACCATGGGCTGTCCTCATTCTCCTGAGCTGCTGGTCCTGCAAAAATGAAACAAGAAGCCCTGGGACCTTAGGGACAGAGTGGTGGTGTTCACCTTAATCCAGGAGATGGTAAAAGATTGGCTTAGCAGTGCCACTGAGTATTCTTAAGACCACTGGCTGATAAATGAGGATAATGTTAGAAAACTAAATTATATGGAGCAAAGGCAGGTTAGGAAAAGCCTCTGGAGAGATGGTGAGACCAACTGGGTACTTTCCTGCCCTCCATCCAGAGTCTCCTTCCTCCAGGGATCTTTTAGGCACACAGGCTGCTCCAAGAAGTCCCTAGCTAATAGTGGGAAATCTCGAACTCTGGGTTTCTGAAGAGCAGGGTGTTTACCTCTCTCTACAGACCCCCTGGTGGCAGACAGAAGAGAGTCAAAGAAGAGGGTATCCTGTGGGAGAGGTGCCAAGGGAGGAGCCTGCAAAGCTGCCTCTTCTTTCTTGATGATTTTTCCAGCTTGGGTTGGGCTTTGCTAGGCTAGCTAGCATCGGGCAGCATGAGCATGGACTTGTGCCTACTCTGAAGCTCCTATTCTAGTTAACCCCCAGCACTAGATGGCCTGTCACAGCTAGTTCTGCAGTGAGCAACATTAGC
This sequence comes from Onychomys torridus, assembly GCF_903995425.1. Lineage (NCBI taxonomy): Eukaryota > Metazoa > Chordata > Mammalia > Rodentia > Cricetidae > Onychomys > Onychomys torridus. The sequence continues at coordinate 70,680,963 of NC_050452.1, read as the reverse complement.
AAAGGTTTCTGAGAACTAGTGTCCATTAGGGCTGTGAAATGTACCTTGAGAGCCAGCCAAGATCTCTTGCCAACCAACAGGTCAGAACACGAATGACAATCAGTGAAGTGCTCAGCATCCTCTTCAATCTCGGTCAGGACTCAGGCATTTTCAGTTGATCTACAGCCTAATCAACCAGGAGTATTCTCTCCTAAGGAAAGAGCTGCCTTTCAAGGTTTAGGGAGAGAAGCTGTTTCCCCTCAAGTGTTCTTCTAGCCACTGAGAATTATGGGACGCAAGCTGAATCTGCTGCCGTGCATTGCACTAGTGCCTTCTGAGTGCACAGGAGTGTGGGTATTTTGTCCTCAAGTGTTTGCTAGCTGCCTGCTCTACTGGGTAAGTCAGGAAGTGGGGAATTCTATCAATGAAGGGCTTAGCAGGTTAGCAGGCCTGGCATCAAGACTGCCCAGCCAAGCTCTGAGAGCTAGCCACTCAAGCCCTACCCTGGTTTGGAGCTCATGTGTCTACACTGACCCTCACTTTTGTAGTTGCTTCAGCCGGTGGTGCCCAGTGGAAAGCTTCCTCAAGACTCCATAGAAACATCTTCCAATCAGATGAAGGGCTGTGGCTTAGTTTCTACCCAGGGTAAAGGAGAGATACCAGAGTAGCAAGAGCCGCTTCAAAACCGAGGAGTAGGGTAAGTGTAGATGGGCAAAAAGGCAAGGGCGGCAGCGGGTCCTGATGGCATCGCTGAGCCCCCTCGTAATTCTTTGCCACCCTGACTCCAGCTGCTCTCCTTCTGGCTATCTGGCACTTCATCATGAGACACCTTTCCAGAGCTTCACCTGCAGCCCAGCTCAGTGGCAACCGCATTGTCCTCTCAATACAGGAATCCCTGAATGTCTATCTGTGTCCCATACCACCAAGACCAGCAATAGTTTGGGGAACTCGATGCACAGAACTCTTGAGACCAGATCCTGACAAAAGCAGGGACAGTGGGAGTGGGTGGAGTCAGCCTCACCTAGCCCCCCAGGGTGCCAGACCCAGAGCGGGTTCATCATAGGATACTCTTCACACTAAGTCACCCCAGGTCACTGGAACTGCCCAGGTGGAGGAGGGGTGGAGAGGCCCTGCTGTTCTGGATTTGCTCTTAGGATCCATAATGAGGATGTCCTAAGAGTCTCTTGCTACCATCCATGTGCGTATTGCCCCATAGGCCTTTACATAATTCCTTTTCTGAGACTAGAACATGTTACCAGCACATAGGGTGTTACACTGAGAATACTGCAAAAACAAGCAATAATTTGGATCGTTTGGGCCAAAATAGCCACTTCTATCTAATTTAGCTGGTAAGAGCCCACACCTGGCATATCACTCCCACAAGCTGCCCGGTCTCCTCCAAGGATAACTATATATCTGGGCTATTTGCTGCTTCCTACACTAAGCATTCTAGGCAACCTTGAGTCACAGACCTGTACAGAGATGGCTACACATGTGTCACACCCAGAAGTGACAGCAGAGGTGCTGATCACTGTCTCTTTCAGTGACTGAGCACTGGCAGCGGTTCATTTAGGGTTGGAGTATCTTGGTAAGTTCTGGAGGGGTCCAAGGCTATGAGGATATTCTTTTGGTATGAATGGGTTTATCAACAGGGGACACTGTCTTCCATGATTTGGCCCTGAATGAATGCTCCCTCAGTCCAACCTGGCTGGCATAAGTACTCACAGTCATGCTTTTGTTTGTCATGGAGTAGGAATTTGGTATCTGCTTGCAGGGAGAGAAAAGGATGAGAGACAATAGGCTGTGCCCAGCTTGTCCTGACAAGGTCTCTAGCCAAGGTTACTGTTGTCTAAACCATTCTTTACGGGTCTGTAGGATGGTCTGAGTCATGAGGCGGCCATAGGAGCAAAGGGCAGTGAGAGAAGGGTGATAAGGGAGGAGCAGTAAGGGCCCGCAGCTGTGGTTCAGCCTCCGGACCTGAGCTGCAGGTCTGGCAGGCACTTCCTGGCATCTCAGTGGTTACTGAGCAAAGACAAGTGCCAGCTGGTGGTGGTCCTGTCTTAAAAATGCCTGGCTCAGACTCCTAGAGGGTACACAGGGGCAAAGAAGGCCAGACCCTGCAATGATCAGTTTCAGGTGCAAGAATCCCAGGGCCCAGTACCTGGTGTCAGCCTGGACAGGCACAGTGGTGCAGAGGTCATAAACAGGCTGGGGCGGGGGACGTCATGGCAAGGCAAGGCAAGGCAAGTGAGGTAAGGAGGGTGTGAGAAACCGATAGAGAAAGCTGTACTGGTGAGACGTGACGCTGGACATTTGCAGCAGACCAAACAGCTGACGGAGGATGGGAAGGACACCCTCCTTGCTCACACTTTCCAGGCTTGCTTGTCTCTTCATAACCATACCCTGGACGCTTCTCCACCCGGCCAAAGCCGATGCACCAGACCTCCATCTGAAATCTTCCTTTTCTCATGCATTAGGGGCTCCAAGGGCTATGTCCTGCTCCCAAGTTACCTCATGGTCTCCAGAGAGGATGCAACAGACGGCACTAGAATAGAGAGCTTCTGGACAGCACCTCTCAGCTTGACTGAACCCAATTGGGCCACTGGGACTGCACACACAACAGAATCCAGGCATCCACACAGCATTTATAGGAAATACCTGAAACTATCTAGAACTTCACAACTATCCAAGGTGAACTTATCTTTGACCTGAAAGCCTGTGAATTTCGGGACATTACTTACCATTCCTTGGTATTCACACACAAGCCTTGGTTTCTCCGAGTCTCATTTCTAGGATGCTACCTGCCTCTTAGGAGGCATTAGGGACATGCCAAAGGGAACAGAGGATGCCAGTAAAATGCTACAGGCCTGACATGAGGCTTCAAAGTATGGGCTACTGCTCCTGACAGGGATGGGCCTAGAATGGCCAGGCAATGACAAAGGCATGCACCACATCCACTTCTAGCCAGATCCCAGGCCTGTCCCTCTTTGGTCTTGGGCCTTGTGAAGCAACAGATCACAAGTTCCTGGACCTGAAACCCTAAGTAGACATGGCCTAGTAAAAGAGCCATACATCTGTTTCTGGGCTATTTTTCTCTTTATTGTCGTCACCTCTTTCTGGGGACTCCCTGGCCCTTTGGCCTGCCAGTTTCTCTGTATCCGGGGCTTGATCTGTGTCTTGGGCTCTTTGTTGCCTTTTGACCCTGATCTGGAACTCATTCCTCCCTTCCAACCATCTATGTTTGGCTTCATTTTGCTCACACACAACTTAAGACACCAAAGGTGACATACACTAGAGAGAGAGGAGCTTGTGGCCCATGACAAGACTGGATCAAGTGAGGATGGGGAAGTCACTATTCACTCCACCAAACAGCGTGGGAGCTATATTCCTCTCTCCACAGAATGAATGCAGAGCAAATATGGGGTGGTTTTGGTAATGTTCAGCCTACTATGTGGCTGCTACCCTGTAGCCCTCTGTCTGCTGGTTATCCCCCACACTGCCAGCTTTCACAGCACCCCAAGAAGCACACCCTGTCCCTGGTACAGGAGAAACTTTGGGCTGGCATAGAACAAAGAGGGAACCCAGGCTGGCAATTACCCAGCTAATTTCAGCTATGTAGACAGCCAAATCAGATATTTCAGTTTCTTTAAAAGCCCACCTCAGGTCCTGAATTAGCCACCTAATTAATTATCTGTAGCAGCCTGGGACTGTCTGAGTATAACACAGGTCCCTTCTGATGCAGGATGCTGGCTTGTCCCTGAATTCTGTCCTGGTGATGTAATCATTATAATTAGATTCAACCTGAGTCCACCTCAGCCATGAACTCTCGGCAAGCACACTGGGTCTACTTTTTATCACATATGAGTGAAGTCATAGACACCCTCTGGGAGATGCCTATCCCTGCAGACCTCTCTCTTTCCTGGCTCTGAGGCCCCAACCAGCTTCCTCTCTATAAGTGGTCCCCTCCCTTCTCCACACCAGTAAAGGATGCCTAACACATTCCAGATGAGACCTACACCAGTCAAGAGGTTCCCCTGCAGGCAACAAGGACTCTCCGATAGTAGAACTGGTGAGCTCTTGGCATTGAGGGTGCTGGGGCACCCAGAGCAGGCAGCTCTAGACAGACATAACCAAACTGCCCTGCTGAAACTCATTCAGGCCAAGTGGATAGCAAACCCTCAGCTCACTGTTTAGTACCTCCTGGCCAAGAACTCAGCCCACCGTTCTCTACCAGCTTCTAGTTCTACTGTTGATGGTTACAAAGATGGCTCTGGGCCAAGTGCGGACAGGGCTACCTTCACTCAATAGTACAAAAGGGGCCATATTTTCTCTGCAGATGGGGATTTGGTTACACAGCTATCTCTTCTTGTCCTTTGAACAGTACTGTCTCTTACCTGGGTGAAGCCCATAGGTCCCAATGCTACCATTGTGATCACCCCAATCTTGTTTCCTAACCCAATCCTGGTGCACCTTTTGTTCCCAGAACTGCCACAGTGAGGGCTGCTCCCAAACTTCCTTGGGGCATCTACCTTGATCCACGCTGCTCAGCTCTTGACCTGCCTGAGGATGACCAGGGGGATTTATTGGACCATGGCATGGGAGCACAGGGCCATCTTACACAGCACATTCTCCCACATCTTGTCTTCAATCTCAAGGCTTGAGTTCCCAGGGGATTCAAAAGTACTGGGCTGGGGCACTGCCCTGGGCTTATTCAGATGATAAGCAAACATCTCTAGAGGCTGTGTGTGAGGTCGGAGTGGTCATGCAGCCATGTGCTTATGTGCCACTGCAGTGGTGGAGACATGTCTCTGCATATCCTGTCTGTGTGTCCACACACCCATCCCCGTGTCCCCCTCCCTGACCCCCTCCTACCTCCCAGGGCTTGTTTCATGACGAACTCCATGATGATGGCTTCGTTCCTCAGGAGTCACTCCGGGGTCAGATCTCACATTCAAGTGTGGTCAGGATCCTCTGCCTAGAGAGAGCAGGTGGTCATAGGTACCCTGACTAGGCTTTCCTCAGACCCTCATCTACTCCTTGCTCCCTTCTCCAGTACCCTGAGAATCCAGTGTGGGAGGCTTTGCCCCCATACCCAGACCAGGATGGCAGGGTCCAGAGCCCAGCCAAAGCAACAGTTATCTTGCTGCTTCTGGGGTTTCCGAAGGAAGCTTTTAGATGCCACTGCAGCTCACAACTTGGGGCCCCCAATTATAGGAGTCTGGCACCAGCCTCCTCAAGCGGGGGCGGAGCCCAGGGGGCGTTTGAAGGTCAATGCTCTACTGTGGCGCCCAGGTTCTGGCTGCTCAGCTTCCTTGGTAGTTCTGGAGCTGTGGGGCAGGGGTCCCTCTGGAGAAGGATTGGTGAGAGAAATTCATGAATGTTGCCACTCAGGAAATGTCCTTATGACTTCTGACTAGTATCAACTCTGTCTCTAGGGAGACTCTGGAAGCCCCAAATGGGCCCAGAGCAGAACTGGCCCCGGATCGGAGAAAGAGATGGCAGCGTCCCAGTCTTCCAGTAGGAGTGGAGGCATATTGCCCCCACCTGCCTCTGCATGGGGTAGGATCACCCAAGCCAGAATGTCCAAAATGTGCCAGCAGCATTTGGGAAGGTGTTTCTGTAATGCCAACAGCTGCAGAGACATCCCTCTTGGTAGGGTCTTTCCTGCCAGGGAACCTAGTCGCTGGGGAATCCAATGTTTCACAGGTTTCCCTTTGCGGAATGAGACCCCAAGGAACTATAGAGGGATGCCGGGCGAGGATAGCGTCCCAGAAGCTAGAGGTCCAGGGATGCTTTTGCCGCAAAGCCAATTGCCTTCTAAACTTCTCTGTCTCCCGGGAGTCGGGGGATGGGGGCTCCGCAGGGCCCGCCGCAGAGAGGTTAGGACGCTGCGGAGATTCCGCAAAGACCGAGGCGTCCAGTTCTCTCGCGGCCGCCGCACCCTTTGCATTGCGGGCGGGCGAGGTGCCCGGCCCGAGCGCGGCCTCCGGCCGGAGCGCGCCTCTCAAAGGAGAAAAAGATGCCCATGGGGAGAGGGAACCAAGGGCCGCTTCAGCACCTCGCCTTGGACAGCGCCCTCAAGGCTGAGCCACCTTGAGGAAAACCCGGGGCTGAGAAACGTGGAACCAAGAAAGAGCCAGGGAACCCAGGAGCTGGCGAGGAGACCCAGGGCTAGCAAGCGGGGAGCCTGGAAGGGAAGCCCAGGAGTCGGGAGGAAGACCGGGCTGGGAAACGGAGAAGAGGGAGCCGGTTGAGGCCGGACTGGCTGCAAGGGCACCGGTTACCTTCCTGGGCGGACGATCAGCAGCAGCGCTCTCTGGGGCCGGCGGGGTCCATGTGGCGCTCTGTGCTGCGGCGGCGGCGGCTGAAGGGCACCGCGAGGAGGGCGCGTCACTCCGAGGCGCCCCCGCCCGCATCCCGCATGACGAGGAGGGCGGGGCGCGGCGGAGGGGGGGGGCAGCCGGGCCCCCGGGCCCCAGATCCTGGCCTGGCGCACGCGACGGCTGCATAGGGGCCCCTCCTTGGTGAGGGCTACTCTTTGCACACCGGCTTGGAGACCCTCGGGAAGTCTTCGCTTGCGGACGCAAGGAGAACGCAGCGCTGGGGTCAACACCCCTAATCGACCCACCGCGTTTTGCTTCTGACCCGGTTGCCTTCGGCTCTGCTCCTTTGCTGGCAGGGCAGGAGGAAGCGAGCAGAGCCCGAGAGCCCCCCCCCCCCCCCCCCCCCCCCCGATAGCGCTGGATAGCCCCATACACCAAGCTTGTCTAGTGTGCAGATCCAAAAGTGGCTTTGATGGGATAGAAACCCCAGTCAGTCAGGGACGCTTGAAGGTCACTGCGGACACGGCTGGGCGGGGGCTCCTCCGGGACAGCCGCAGCCCCGCCTCGAGGCCGCCCCTTCCCCGGAGCCAGGATTACAATGAGGAAACACTGCAGAGGAACCCGGCTGCCACAAGGTTGGCCTGGCATCCCTGCACGTATCCTGGGGGCTTCTGGGAGGCAATCGGCTCCTCAGAAGGACTGTGCGTGCGGGGACGCCTAAACTGTTCTAGTTCTGGCTAGCCAGGAGTGACTCTTAGCTCGCAGGGCTGGGGCTGATGGCCATTGTATTAACTATTACTGTTCCACCTGGCTGAGTCATTCCTCAGGATTAGGTAGATCTTGACCTTCATCCAATTCAGGGAGACTTCTCTCCTCATGAGTAATCTTCCCTCACCAACATCCCAAGGCTGCTTCAAGGTGCCTGGCAGTTTGAACTCACCCCAGGGGTGGAGTCCATCACTGACTTGCTTTTATCAGTTCCTGTTCCTTTGACCTGGCAGATTCAAAGTAGAAGAGACCAGAAAGGGAGATGGAGTAGAAAGAGGAAGAGAAAATGCCAAGCCCCACACCTTCGAGCCCTCACTGCAGCCTGAGGGCCTTGAAGTGAGGGATCTCTGGGAGCCCCTCAATATGCTCTGTTGCCTTTGGTAAAAGTGCCTACGCTGCATTTAGGCTTATGCCAAGGAAGAGACCATTCAGGAAGTTGGGCCAGCGTGACTCACAGTGGACACAGAAGAGTTAAGTCTTCCAATGCACTTCCTACTGGCACTGTCCAACTCAGTTCACCCTCCTGGTAAGGCTGGTTGATGACCCAGGTCTTGTGCAGGCCTAGGACTGGTGCCCTGTGGAATAGGGTCATCTGTAGACAGATGTGCCCAGTCTGGCTCCTTCTGTGTTTTCAGAGTCTAGCTAGCAAAATCAAGGGCCAGAGCAAGACAGACCTATCACTTCTCATGGGCTTTTCTTGTCTCCAGCACTCCACTAGATGGACCTGACTCTCTGGCAGTTATCCCACAGAAGACCCCAGGTTGACCTCCTGAGCCAGAGCAGGCCAACCTCATCCATAGCCCATAGCCCCAGACCAGCTGAGGTTATTACAGCAAAGGACCCCGGGACTACCGGACTTCCACTTGTACTTCATCTCTTGTTTCTCTCTGGCTCTCTCTTGTCTTCCTGTGTCTGCCTCTGTCTGTGTCGTTATCATCTCTATAAGTGTGTTCCTGTCTTTATGTCTCTGTGGATCTCTATCTCCTTGTTTCTCTGTCCTAGCTTTTTTCCCCCCCGTTTAACTGACGGGTATTTTGTCTGCATGTCTGTGTACCACATGTGCATAGGGGCCAAAAGAGGGTGCTGGGACTGGAGTTACAGATAGTTGTGAATTACCATGTGGGCACTAGGAATCGAACCTGAGTCCTCTGAAAGTGCAGCCAGTGCTCTTAACTATTGATTCATCTCTCCAGCATCCTAGTTTAATTCTGCATGTGTGTTGTTTTGGTTTTTATTTATTTACTTTTTTGGTTGCAGGCTGGCATGGAACTTTATATCTAGCCAATGGGTGACCTTTATACTCCTGCCACCACCTCCTAAGTCCTGAGAGTACAGAACAACGTCATGCCCAGACTCTGCTGATAGAAATAGGCAAGGATGATGACAGTCTCAGATTTGAGTGGCGGAACCCTGGGAGGTAGCAGCTGCTTGGGCCTGAGAAAGCTCTCAGGGTAGTGCTACCTCTGGGAAGAAGGCTCCATAACTGCCTGCCCATCTGGGGTGTGGACCATAGCTAAGTCTGGCTGCTATAAGCTACCTAGATTTCTGAACCTATGATAGGAAGAGGTAACATGACCAAAGGCCTGTGCCTAACCGGCCATCCAGTTTGCCACACCTGGGACAGACATGGCCTGAGAGTGAGTAGACCAGGCTGGCCTCAAACTCACAGAGATCCTCCTGCTTCCACCTCCCAACTGCCAGGAATTAAGGGTATATATCACCACTCCTGGCTGCCTCATTACTATTTTAATATTCTTATTTGAGATATCTCTATATAAAAGGAATATTGGGGCTGGAGAGATGGCTCAGCAGGTATGAGAGATTGCAGCTCTTGCCGATAATTCAGTTCAGTCTACAGATCTCTAGCTGTACAGAGGAGCCCAGGAACCTAGTGAGAAAGACTGGTCTGTTGAAGGTCCAGGAAGTGAAAGTTCCAGGGGTCCAGAGGACTTGTCTGTTGGGACATGCAGGAGGCAGACAGTGAGAGGCAAAGGGGGAAATGTATAGAAGGACAGGTGAGGTAGTCAGCATGGAGAGGCTACTGCTGGAGGGAGCAGATTCCCACCAAGCGGTCAGTCATGAATATCATATGCATTTGTTCACAGGTAAATGCTGGCTAAGAGACCTGGGACATAGGAGAGGGCACCTTGCTCACTTGTCCACTTTACAGGTGCTTCAGAGGCTCCATCCATCAGAGAGCAGAGTGTGAGTTCTGAAACGGCCACCTGAGGTTGGCAGGAAACTCCTCTGAGGATTCTCAAATAGGCCTGAGCATTGTAAACATGGTACTATCAGGTCTTGCCCTTACCATTTCCCTCGTTCCCTTGCTAAACCATTAGATTACATTCCTAAAGTTAGCCCTCAAGATCTATTCCCTTTTTTGGCTACTTCCTTATGCCTGACTAAAACTCTAAGGTCCAGCTATCAAAACATCAAGGTCCAGCAATCCAAATTCATATTTTGGCAACACTGGCTGACAGATCCAATCAGGACTTACCAACTCACCCTAACACAGACTCCCCTGCTCTCTTTCCCCTTAAAAACCCACTCTTACAGAAACACCTGCTGTCTGTCTTTGATCCAGAAGCAGCCCCCTCCCCCTCTGCACACACCCCATCCCTCCAGGGTAATGAATCTCCTTTGTGTTGAGAACTTGGTGTCTGGGTGTGTTCTGTACCAACTCTGAGGGTCTCCTTATCTGCTCCTGTGGTGGTATTGTGTTCCCCAAAACATTGTGTATGCTAATAAACTTATCTGGGGTCAGAGAACAGAACAGCCACAATATTAAACATAGAGGATAGGCAGTGGTAGCACACGCCTTTAATCCTAGCATTCCAGAGGCAGAGATCTGCCTGGATCTCTGTGTGTTCAAGGATACAGTCAAGCATGGTGACTCATGCCTTTAACCCCAGAAAGTGAGCCTTTAATCCTAGGGAGTGTTGGCAGAAAGCAGAAAGGTATATAAGGCATGAAGACCAGAAACTAGAAGCTTTTAGCTGGTTAAGCTTTTAGGCTTTTGAGCAGCAGTTCAGCTGAGACCCATTCGGATGAGGACACAGAAGCTTCCAGTTTGAGGAAACAGGATTAGCTGAGGAACTGGTGAGGTGAGGTAGCTGTGGCTTGTTCTGCTTCTCTGATCTTCCAGCATTCACCCCAATAACTGGCTTCAGGTTTGATTTTATTAATAAGACTATTTAAGATTCCTGATACATGCTCCACTTAGGCTCCCCTTCAATGTAGGTTGCTCCAGAGGATGGGAAGGAAGGGTTGCCCTGCTCCAGCCCCACCCTGGTTTCCCTGGAAACCTCTGCAGATCCCCATCTAGAGAGGCTATTCACCTGCCTAGACAGATCCTAAGAGGTAGGTACCCTCCCTGCTCTGGGCCCAGAAAGGATCCCAAAAGAACTTTTAGGGTCCTTGGAGTCATCTTCAGTTCTGGTGTGAGGTCTAGCAGCAGGGGACTATGTGGGGACAGTATCTCTGTCACAAGACTGATTCTGTTCAGTGTATTGGTCCAGGAACTTTAAACACAAACTTAATAATTCAGTGTCCTGAATAATGCAGGCCTAAGGCTAGTACCATCTGTGAAGATACATCCTGCTGGGTTCTGTGATTGTTCAAAAGAGCAACACGTGAGAAGCAAGATAGAGAATTGCAGTTTCTCATCTGAGCTGGGCAGCAGCCAGGGCTATGGGTAGAGGAGACTTTGGGTAGAGAGGGCTCTGCTGCCTCAGGGATCTCCATGGGCATCCTGATACTGCTGCCAAGCCAGTGGCTGGTTAACAGAGTCCAGCTTCTGGGTCCTAGATGGCTAGATGTCAATGTCTGGGAATTTGTCCTCTGAGATCCCAGGATCAGAAGTAGGGGTGCTGCCCTTACTGGTGGCCTCTTGCCAAAGATCCTACCCTGGTCTCTGCTATTCTCAAATCATATACTTCTGAAACTGTCTAACTTTCAGAAGCATGGTAACTGGGGCTGGAGAGATGGCTCAGCAGTTAAGAGCACTGGCTGTTCTTCCAGTGGTCCTGAGTTTAATTCCCAGCACCCAGTGGTGACTCATAACCATCTATAATGGGAACTGAACCCCTTTTCTCTCTGATGTCGTCTTTGGTCATGCAGGCATACATGCAAATTACATAAAAATATATGAATAAAGAAGCATGGTAGCTGCTACCAAGGCCTTGACTCAACCTTGCTCAGACCCAGAGCCTACTCAGAGAGGCCTGGGGCTCCACTCCAGGTTTAGAGCCAGAACCTAGTCAACAAACAGAAGGGACATCTAGCTGGGTGGTGTCCTGGAGCATCTCAAGTCTTTCTGCAGGTGTGTGGTCTCAGTAACCTGGCACTTAACACCAGTGGTTACTTCTTCCAATCACCTGAGAAACTTTAAGCTGCATACTAGAGACTCCCAAGGACATGGCTCCAAAGGCCTCCTTACCCCCCTCTAAGAAGTGTGACCTTCCTTTCCTCCACCCTGAACGACCTTGTCAGTTCAGCCTGTGAACTCAGGGACAGAGCACACAGACAGCTTACAGAAGAGCCACTTCTGTCCCTAGACAACTGAGGCTCACAGATATAGCTGGGTGGTTGCTGAGGATGTCATTGTGGGGAACTAAGGCTGGATGGATCCAGGCAGCTCCTACCTTTCTGATGCCATGGAGGCCTGGAACAGCCAGCCTGTTTCAGTATGATCTGTACCACACCCTACTCCCCTTCTGTTCCCTGAGACCTAAACCCCAGCCCCAGGAAGATTCTGAACTGAGGCAGGATTAAGAGTGAGACACTGACACTTGCTGGTAGGGCAGGAAAGTCTGGAGGGTCTGATGCATGCTAAGGTTCCCTGTTCCTGACTGAGGTCTCATCCATTATAGCTAGAACACTTAGCCAGTCCCTTTTCCCTACATTACCCATGACTGTCACTCTCTTAATATTTGGAATTTGCAATACTCCATTTCCTCCAGGCTCAGGGCTGACCTAAGCTCAACAGTTTGCCTAGCCAATAAGGCCGAGTCTCTAGTTGCCCACCTGAGACTAGAGCTCACTAGCTGCAGGGCAGACTAGAGCTACTTTGCGCTTATCTTGGGGTACAGTCAAGTAGCCTCCTTGAAAGAGGTGACTGAGCTGGCTCTTGAAGAGTAAGCTTCAGGGAGACTCTCTCCAGATAGGATGTGGGGTGGTCTGACCACTGAGCCTGGAGAAGAGTCTGCCTGATGGTGACTGTAGTGGGTAATGGAGACCTCTTGTCTTGGTGCTCCAGGCCAATCCCATAAAGATGCAGATGGGTAGCAGGGTAGGAGAGGTGAGCTAAGCCTTTTTGGAAGGCATACACTTCCTTCTGCTGCTTCTTCTCAGGTAACACACAGATTGAGGCCATGTCACATGCAAGTATTTCTGGACTGTCACATACCAGAGAAGCAGAGAGGGGGGCTATTTTGGCTCTGCAACAGCAGGACCCTCCACAAGCCTGCTGTGTTCAGATACTGATGCTCTGACTCGGATCTGGCTCTTCATCAGTGCACATGGACATAGATCTCCTGACTATTGGGCCTCATGTTCATGGCATCAGTTTCTGGATCTAGGTCTTGTGTGGTGGTATTGTGTTCCCCAAAATATTGTGCACCCTAATAAACTTACCTAGGGTCAGAGAAAGAACAGCCACAATATTAAACATAGAGGTTAGGCAGTGGTAGCACACACCTTTAATCCTAGCATTCCAGAGGCAGAGATCCACTTGGATCTCTGTGAGTTTAAAGCCACACTGGAAACAGCCAGGCATGGCGACATGAGCCTTTAATCCCAGGGAGTGATGGCAGAGAGCAGAAAGGTGCATGAGGTGTGAAAACCAGGAACTAAAACTGGTTAAGCTTTTAGGCTTTTTTTTTTTCCTCCGGAGCTGAGGATTGAACCCAGGGCCTTGTGCTTGCTAGGCAAGAGCTCTACTGCTGAGCTAAATCCCCAACCTGTTTTTAGGCTTTTGAGCAGCACAGCTCAGCTGAGAGGCATCCATTCTGAGGAAACAAGATCAGCTGAGGAATTGGCAAGGTGAGGTGGCTGTGGCTTGTTCTGCTTCTCTGATCTTTCAGCGTTCGCCCCAATAACTAGCTCCAGGTTTGATTTTATTAGTAAGAACTTTTAAGATTCGTGCTACAGTCTTGTGTTGTATTAGGGGTGTGGCCAAGTCAAAGTTGGGATGAATGAGAGGTACAGAAAAGCAGCTTGCTTAGGCAAATGCAAAGGGTGCCTTCTTCAATGAAGGGAGGGCGTCCAATGTTGAGCCCCAGCAGCTCAGCAACTTTAAATTAGCCAGGTGTGAGTCTACAGTGCAGAAGCCAGGGAACAGCACCATCCTGGGCTTCCTTTCTTTTTCCTTGTCCCAAAAAGCCAGTTGGTGGTTATCTCGGTATACCACTGACACCACAGAAAAGAATATGAAGCTGAGTTGGAGGAATATTTTTTCAGTATTGGATATTCAGTTCTGTGAGGTAATCACTCTACAAACTGTATCCCCAACCTATGGAGTTGGTTAAGAAATTTTAACATAGATTAGCTTTCTAGTAACTGGGATTAATAAAAAGAAAGGTGCTAAGGGAAAGAATTTACATCCAAGTATGGGTGTGGACTTAAGAGAAAGACATGTTTAAGTGTCTATAATAGTTATACATACAGATAGATGAATTGGATGACTTCTGAAGTTATCACTAGGGGTGGTCCCTGAGGTACACTGGATATGATTATAGCTGATAAAGTAAAAGCAGAAGTGACAAGGGTTGCTCAAGAGAATTGTTTTATTATAAACAAAGTTTATAGTCTTGTTTGGGAGATTTGCTAAAAGCTGAAGTTTATATCTTGGAAATGTTACATACTATATGCTTAGGCCTATAAGCATGGTTGTTATTACTTTAATTGTATTATTATAATTTATGTGTATGTATATGTGCCTGCTTGTCTGTATGAACACCCTGGAGGCCAGAAGAGGGCATTAGATCCTCTGAAGCTGCAGTTACAGTTGGTTGTGAGCTGCCTGATGTAAGTGCTGGGAACTGAACCCAGATCCTCTGCAAGAGCAGCAAGTGCTATTAACAACTGAGCCATCTTAATAGCCACAGCCCTTCCATTATCTTTTTAATGAGACAGGGTGTCCCTATGTAGTGTTGGCTGGCCTGGAACTTTCCATGTAGACCAGGTTGTCCTCAAACACAGAGCTCCTCCTGCTTCTACCTTCCAAGTGCTGGGAATTAAGGATCTATACTACCACTCCTGGCTACTTCATTACTATTTTAATAATCTTGTTTTAGATCTCTATATAAGGAATGTTGGGGTTGGAGCTATGGCTCAGCAGGTAAGAGAGATTGCTGCTCTTGCAGATGATTCAGATTCAGTTTTTGGTACCCACATAGGAGCTCACAACCATCTGTATCTCTAGTACATGCAGGCAAAATACTCATACACATGATTTTTTAAAATTAAAAACAAAGAAAATTTATCATTGTCTTTATGTAGGCAAACTTTTGTTAATTGTCCTGGAATTCTTGACTCTCAGTTCACAAGGATTTCAACCAGACTCCAGGGTAAAGTGTTCCTTTTTACTTCTGTGTCTTAGTTAGGGTTTCTTTTCTTCTTCCTCCCCCCTCCCCCTCCTCCTCCCCCCTTCCCCTCCTCCTTCTCCTTCTCCTCTTCCTCCTCCTCCTTCTTCTTTCTCTCTCTGTCTCTCTCTCTCTCTGTCTCTCTGTCTCTCTGTCTCTCTGCCCCCCCCCTCTCCAGGGCTTCTTTGTGTAACAGCCCTAACTATCCTGGAAGTAGCTCTGTAGACCAGGCTGGCCTCGAACTCACAGAGATTCTCCTGCCTCTATTTCCCAAGTGCTGAGATTAAAGGCATGCACCACTACCTCCAGGCTTTAGTTAGGGTTTCTATTGTTGTGAAGAGACAGAAACTCTTATAAAGGAAAAACTTTTAATTGGGGTGGCTTACAGTTTCAGAGGTTTAGTCTATTGTCATCATGGCAGCATGCAGGCAAATATGGTGCTGGAGAAGAGCTGAGAGTTATACATCTTGGTTGGCAGACAACAGGAAGTGAACTGTGTTACTGGATGTAGCTTGAATATAGGAGACCTTAAAGCCCACCCCACAGTGACATACTTCTTTCAACAAGGTCATAGCTACTCCAACAAAGCCACACTTCCAAATAGTCCATGCCCTATGAGATTATGGGGACCATTTTCTTTCAAACTACCACATTCCGCTCCCTGGGTCCCATAAGCTTACAACAATATCATAATGCAAAATGCATTTAGCCCAGTTTCAAAAGTCCTCAAAGTCTATCACAATCTCAAAAATATTTTGAAGTCCAAAGTTCAAAATCTTTTCTGAGATTCATGTAATCTCTTAATTGTAATCTCCTACAAAATCAAAATAAAAAAAAACAGATCACATACTTCCAACATATAATGGCACAGGATATACACTACTGTGTGTGTGTATATATATATATGGAAGCATAGTGAGGAAACACTGGACCAAACAAGACCAAAAACCAGCTGGGCAAACTCCAAACTCTGCATCTCCATGTCTGATGTCAAAACATTCTTCAGATCACCAACTCATTTCAGCTTTGTTGACTGCAACACATTTCTTTCTCTTTGGCTGGTTCCACTCCCTGTTAGCAGCTTTCCTTGGCAGGTATCCCATGGCTCTGGCATCTCCAACATCTTAGGGTCTCCAAGGCAATCCAAGCTTCAACGTCACAGTTTCATACAATGTCTTCTCTGGGTTTCCATGCATGGACACCCCGATACATACCTTGACTCTAAAGCCAGAACCATGTGGATGAAGCTGCCAAGTCCTTTCTGGGGCTGAACTCACTCTCACATGGCCCTCTCACTCAATTATAGCTTCATCAGCTTTCTGTTTTCCATGATTTTCTTCACTGCCTAAAGTTGGCTGTCCTAAAATTGGATCTATAGACTAGGTTGGCCTCAAACTCAGAGATCTGCCTGCCTCTGCCTCTGGAGTGCTGAAATTGAAGGCCTGTACCATCACATCCAGCTCCAAGTTTTTCTTTAATTACTATTCACAAGTAGGAAACTTGGGTGGGATCTTCAGTCACTACTCCCTTTATTCCATTTCTTAATCTATTTATCTCCTTGAACACAAGATTTAGCTCCATTCCACTTCCTGGTATGTCTTTTCTCCTCAAATTGTACATTTTGTATTTTAGCTGCTTAGCTTGCTCTTTTTCATTATATATCTTAAATAGAGTTGACACTAATAACCACATGGCAGAGTCTATACTAGGCTATTTTGAGATTTCCTCTGCCAACAGAATTAATCCAAATTTCTTCACTTTAGCCTCAGGCAGACTCTTTAGACAAGGGCAAATAGCAGCCACATTCTTCACCAAAATGTCACAAGAACAATCTCTAGGCAACATACTAAAATTTTTTCCCTCTGAAACCTCTTGAGCCAGACCCCACAGTTAAAATATTCCATTCTCAGCAGGGCGGTGGTGGCGCACACCTTTAATCCCAGCACTCGGGAGGCAGAGCCAGGTGGATCTCTGTGAGTTCAAGGCCAGCCTGGGCTACCAAGTGAGTTCCAGGAAAGGCGCAAAGCTACACAGGGAAACCCTGTCTCGAAAAACAAAACAAAACAAAACAACAACAACAAAAAAAATTCCATTCTCCAACTAGTGATTAAAGCATTCCATGCTTTCCTAACCCAAAGTACCAAAGTCCAAATTCCTGCAAACAAAAACATTGTCAGGCCTATCACAGCAATACTCCAGTCCCTGGTACCAACTTCTATCTTAGGGTTTCTATTGCTGTAAAGAGAGAAACCATGACCATGCAGCTCTTGTGAAGGAAAACATTTAATTGGGGGCAGGCTTACAGTTTCAGAGGTGTAGTCCACTATCATTATGGTGGGACATGGCAGCATGCAGGCAGACATGGTGCTGGAG
The DNA here is from genome assembly GCF_903995425.1 of Onychomys torridus. Taxonomy (NCBI): domain Eukaryota; kingdom Metazoa; phylum Chordata; class Mammalia; order Rodentia; family Cricetidae; genus Onychomys; species Onychomys torridus. The sequence goes on along the minus strand of NC_050452.1, from coordinate 70,663,937 downwards.
AAGGAGCTGAGAGTTCTACATCTTGATCTGTAAGCAACAGGAGGTAAACTGTGTCACTAGGTGTAGCTTGAGCATAGGAGATCTTAAAGCCCACCCTCACAGTGACACAGTTCTCCCAAATAAGCCATATCTACTCCAACAAAGCTAGACTCCTAATTGTGTCACCCCCTGTGAGCTTATGGGGGTCAATAGCATTCAAACTACCACACTGTGTTCCCTAAGTTTTCCTCATCTTTCATCTTACCTCACAGAGATGCTTGAGGATCATAACCTTAGAGTGGATTTCTTGGGCCCTGCTCCTACTGGGGCACCCTCCTAGATGTAGAATAGTACTCATTTGTCTCCAAAGTCCCTCTAGGAACCTTGGATGATTCAGTAAGGTGATGGAGAAATTACCCAACACCAGCCTGCTGACCCCTCATTGCCACGGCAGAGTCCAGCTACTTTCTTGTCCTCATCCACCCTATCCACCAGCAGGTGTGACTCAAACCTGCCCATTCAGTCACTCATTCATTCATCAATTCACTGAGTCATACAATACATTGTAGGTGGAGTTTCTCTGTGTCCTGGCAGCTGGCTCCTAAATAACCACTCAGAGACTATTTAGTAATTATAAATGCTTGGCCATTAGCTCAGGCTTGTAACTAGTTAACTTACATTTTAAATTAATCCATATTTCTTATCTACCCTCTGCCACATGGTGGTACCTATTCATCTTGCTTCTCTCGGTGTCTCCTTATGACTCTTCCCCTTCTTCTTCCCAGCATTCTCTTAGTCTGGTTCTCTCCACCTCATCTTATCCTGCATAGCTATAGGCCAGTCAGTTTCTTTATTAAACTAATCACAGGGATATATATTCATACAGTGTAAAGGAATATTACACAATACATTTGTATCTTTTTCACAATTAGCCTATCATTTTCAATTTATTTTAGCAATCTTTGGAAAGCAGAAGGGAAATTTACCTGGTGAGGGCTTCATGTTGGGTTTTTACAGGATAGGAGGTGAGAGGGAAAGGAAAGGCTGAGTACCTCCTACAATGAGCTGATTCTTCCCATATCACAGCATTGTCATTATGGGTCTAGAGCTCCAGGATCCAAACACCTCCCTCCAGACCTTCCAATGAGTTTCCAGCCACAATCTTTGGGGAAGCTTTCAAGCTAAAGCAGGTACAAATGAGAATGGGTTCAGGAACCTTCCTATGGGTCATATCCTTGTAAGACATCAGTCCAGAAGTAGGAGAATTTGAGGTCCTCCAACAGGTTCTGGCTTCAAGAAGGAAGGGGACAACCTGGACTAGGGCTCTACCCTACCCCACACCTCTGCTATTAGCCCAGGCAAGCTGGACTTACGCCAAGTGCAAAATATCACCTGTCCACTGGCTGGAAACATACAGAGCAAAGAACTCAGGTGATGTGAAATGGAATGCCTGAGATGGGTATTTCTGAGCTGGGGAAAGAGGCCAGCCCTATACCAGACTCTAGGCAGGGGAAAGATGTAAAGCTGTTTTCTGCTTGGAGCTAAAGACATGGTCATTCAGACCTGCTGCCATGGAAGTCATGCTGCCTGAGGCTGTTAGGATGTGTGGCTTTGTTGGAGTGGGTATGGCCTTGTTGAAGGAAATGTGTCATTGTGGTGGTGGGCTTTGAGGTTTCCTATGTTCAGGATACCGCCCAGTAAGTCAGTCGACTTTCCATTGCCTGAAAGATGTAGGACTCAGTTATTCCAGCACCATGTTTTCCTGCATACTGCCATGCCCTCCATCATGATGATAATGGACAGAACCTCTGAAACTATAAGCGAGCCACCCAATTAAATATATTCTTTATAAGAGTTGCCATGGTCATGGTGTCTCTTTACAGCAATAAAAACCTTAACTAAGACAGATTGCCAGTCAACTTAGGTCATGAGGAGGCCTGAATTCTCTAGTCCAGGGGCAATATCCTTTTCATGTTCTTCCTGAGGACTCAGCTTACTTTCTAGTCACTGTTTTTTAGTCTGTCATGTGCAGAGTAAGGCTCAGTATCCTTAGCATGAGAACTAGGACCCTAGGCTACTCCTACATCATTGCTCCTAGAGCATGGTTTCTTTTACTCCACACATTGTCTCTGTTGGGATTTGTATGTGAATAAAATAATGTGCAAATGTTAAGCCCAGCCAAGGATCCTCACAGCCTGGTGTCCAGTAGAACTGACACACTCATCAGGTGGGCTCAGACAGCAGCCTATCCCCTCTGCCCTGATTGGCATGGGTGGTACTCCTACCTGGAAACCATTATCACATCTATGTAATCTTGGCTGAAGGTAGGGTTAGGTCTGGGGTTTTGGGTTGAACCTTTTAGTCTCATTCAAATGCCTGAGGATCACAGTGGTAGCCTCAGCCAACTGCCCTATGTGAGCCAGAGTCCCCTTCTGGCTAATATAAAGACACCCTCACTTGTTCCTCCTACACTTGGCAAGACCTCAGTGATGTTCTGCTATCCCTGTGCACTTGGCAGGGCTCATGCTCAGGGAGCTGGATTCCTTGAAGCCCAGCAAGGATGCTATGAAGGCTGGACACATCAAGATTGTACTGAGCATCAGAATCACTCATCCTTTTGTCATGAACTGGGGTTCTCTCTGGGCTCTGACCCTTAAGTGCTGTTGAAGGAGGTGGCAGACCACCAATCAGAGCATTTGTGGCTCCAGACCCTGCCAATAGCTATTGACCAATCTGCCTGAACTTGGACACCTGCAATGCTAGTACTAGAATCATGAGCTCCACCAGGTTGTGTATTGGCACAGAGGTGTGGGATGTATCAAGCCTAGGGAGGCTGTGAGCATCATATAAGGGGCTGCTGGGTCTCTGTGGGGGCCAACCTGCATCATCTTTTAGTCCCCATGTTACCAGCAAGTCTGGATATACCCTACCCCACCTTGGGGCTTTTGCTGACTCTGCACTCCAGGCCACTTTCAGAGACCTTCCCACCAGTTATAGCTATCCATCTACTTTTTAGGTGGGCTTTCTGTTCATCCTTCTTGCCTGGAGGTCAGGGTCACAAAAGCGGCCCATACCTGCACCCCAGGTCCCTTAAAATATGGGAGATTATCACTAATGAGGGTGTTTACAAAGTAACATGAAAGCATTGGTTCTACCCAGCCATGTGCTAAGGCTTTGCTAGACAGGCCTGTCAACCTAGAAATCAAAGACAGTTCTTAGCTGGCAATCAGGTAGATTACACCATTCAGGAGTACCAAGAACTTAAGTGTCCAGGCTGTGATTTGTTATCTGTACTTTTCTCCACATGTGGGTGTTTCCAAAAACCCATGCATGAGCCCCAATCCCTTTTGTGTTCCAGTCCTCTTGGGTGGAACTTCCTTGTCTTGTCTTGCAGTCAGGATCTCTTTTCTGTTCCCTTGCTCATTCTGCAATGACCACAATCTACAACTCTGGAAGTCTGGGCAGATGACCTGCTGCCCCTTTGGTACAGCTGTGGTTCATGCCCCAAATGAGGGCTTCCAAGGGTGAGGCCAGGCACTGTGGGGGACTTGGGTTTCCCCCCATCCCCAGGGAGGGGAGGTGTTAAAACCAATAAACTGTTGGAAGAATTTGAAGTCCAACATTCAGACCAGGGGTAAGAAAGGTTTGCGAGCACTCCACATTGTGAAGATGGCAGATTGGGAGCTGGATATACCTGGAAGAGTGGAACAGAAATGCAGATGGACACAAGGCCTGGCACAACCAAGGAACCAGCAAAGTCCCCAATACTGGCCTGTTAGAAACTTCTTCATAGTTCCAAGGACCTCCAGAACCTAACTTTTCCCCACCACTGGAGGCTGTTCACTGGATCCCACTGACTGAGGCCACAAACCTTGGCTTCAGGTCTAGTGTAGCACTGACTACTTGGGCCCGTCTAGATATTCCCCAACACAATCAAGGAGCTCCATAGTGCCTGCCTGAGCCCCACCAAGCCCTGAACTGGGAATCCTGAGCAGCTCTGACATGAAAGATCTCCGCACCTATTCAGGCTGCTCATTACTTTTTAAAAGAGCTGAACACTAAAAATAGCAGCAGCACACAGGAAATGGGAGTCATTAAACGAGGGACTGGCAGAATGAAGCTTACAGGGCCAGATTAAAGAGGGTGGTAGCTGGTGTCAAGCATTACCTATGGGGCAGGGTGGGCAGTGCCCCCACCCCCAACTCAGACTCTGGGCCTGCATTGAGCTAGGCTGACTGGCAAGGAGAGAGGGCTAGGTCTGCAGAACTGGGGCTCTGAGTACCAACTGATATGGTCATGGAAACAGGGCCATCATGGTGTTCTGGGCAGCACTGGCAAACTTCTGGCTTTGTGGAACTGGAGTCCAGTCCACTTGGCATCCACTCTGGTGGTGGTATCTAGGATTCCCAATACTATTCTACTAGGACATCATGCTTGCTTCCAGGGTCCTCTGAGCAGTGACCACAGCTAAAAGAATAACATCTTCCCCTGCAGTAGACCCATGAATTGACTGAAGTGATATGATAGACCTGAAGTGGAGCAGCTCATGGTAACAAAGGACAACCTCTATAATATACATGCACTTTAACTGGTCACTAGATTGGCAGGGAATGGCCCTTATCCCGGTGGATTAGACCCATCGCCTGGATTAGCAGCCACCTGACCACCTCTTATCTGCTCTGTTAGCCCAGCCATATGCAAACCCTCATTTCTGCAAGTCAAGAGCAATGGACAGGTTTAGTAGCTAGTGGATCTTCAGTCAAACGTACACAAGGTAACTTGTACCCATGGAAATGCCACTGGGACTCTCACAGACAAGTCCCCTTACATACACATCTGTTATAATCAAAGGACTACCATGTTCTATAGGACTTGCATCTTTACCTGGGTTCCAGCTGGCATCATATGGATTTGATGACTTACATTCTAGATAAAGAGGCCACACAGGAATGAGGCAAGTGGTCTGTCAATAAGATGATTCCTTAGGCCTGTTGACAGATGCTATCTACAGACCCCCAGAGGAAGGTGAATTAGTCATGTCTGGCTGAAGTCTCCATCCATGAACTGTAGCCCAGAAGCCCTATGGTGAAGACTATCTGTCTATGATGGGGGCAGTTGAAGAAATTATGTTTAGTTCCCTGAATAATAATGCAAAGTTCTTGCTCTAATCCAGCTCAGATCCAGGACAATCCAAGGGAAAGAGGAACTCCAGTCTTGAAGGCAGAAGGGGCTCTGAGCTCTACATCTGTATGGATCCAATTTGACATGACTGCAGTCATGGTGAGGTGTCTCTGTCATGATTTTCCAAGTGAACCTGGTTGGCTTTCCCTGCCTGCACAGTTCCCCAACAAATTGCAAACAGAACAGATCATCAGAGGGCTTTACAAGCAGACCCTCATAGCAGGAATGTGCCTAATTTTAACATTAACTTAAGATAAACCTTGGACATCCTGGTTTGGTCAGTGTCATCCTAATCAACACACACTTATATACTTTAGACTCAAATCCTAGGATCTGGGGATCTTGCTGCCTCCTTTCATTGAGTCCCCAATAAACAGCATTGCAGTCATGGCTGCCTGCCTGCCTGCATGCTGGATTGTTCTGAAGCAGTGTTCCTCACTCCAAAATGCACTCTGACCATGGATGATTAGCCCACGGGGTGACATCAAGCCCCCCCCCCCCCCCCCCGATCCATGTCTTGCGTACACAGTGATGAAGGATTGACATTGTGCTCACACCCACCCTAGCATCTCTTCTGTCAGTGACTTGGGCCACTGGCTTGAAGTTTCTAGAGTGCCTAGAGAAGGAGTGAGATCCAGCCAGCAAAGCAAGTGTTTGAGAGCAACATGACCCAACTCTATAGCTCACGGAATGTGGAAGTGTCCAACATCCCTCCAAGAACTCTAGTTATGAGCTGAGATGAAGAACAGCAGGATTTTGGAGGGTGGTGTGTGACTCCAGGCCCTGGGAAAGACTCAGTACTGTGGACTAGGCTCCCTTCTGATTCGTTTCCAGAACTTTTTTTTAGCAAAGTGTTCAGAGAAGATAGAATCAGTGCTGGCCACAGTGGTCTTGGCAGCTAATTCTCAGTCAACTTCAAGATCCTATAATCCATCATGGGAAAAAAACCTGAGAAACAAACAGGTTATCAGGTACCAGGTATGAAGTGCTTTCCAAGCCAGAGACTGCACCAGCCATCAGAAAATAGTTTAATTATGTACAGATGATTGGCAAACTGATCAGAGTAGGGTGTGGATGTACCCCCAGATTTGAAGAAGTGACAGGAGGGCAGTGCCAGCGACATGTGCCATTCAAGAGGTGACAGCCACCAGACACCAAGTAAATCACACATTGTGACAGCTGTGTGGAAGGAGTATAAATCAACACTTTTCCTCTGGACAAGAGAAAGAAAAACAAAACAACAAACATCAGCTCTGAGGAATGTTTTCTCTCCCAGCCACGGGATGGCGTTTGTCCATGATGAATAGAGGAGGGCTGGGAGTAGATGGTCCAAGCCCCTGGGGCCGTGTCACCTGTCACACCTGCTATGGTCCCATCTGTGCATTAGTCAGGCAAGCAGCATTTGGGCTTCATGAGCAGCTCCTGCAGCCACAGCCATCATCGGCCTCAGAAGAGGGGCCTCGAGCCCTGGTTCTCAAACTCAGACCATGCATCATTCAGCTCCATGAAGATCATCTTTGCATACTGCTCATATGGCTGCCCTGTGGCCTGCAGGCAATAGAGGAAGAGTCAGACTGATCACTCAGCCCACTTCCCACCAGCTTCTTTCATGTGATATAGCCAGCAGGCAGAAATCCCATAGAGGATGAAAGGCAGAGACAACCTAACCACAAGCACAGGGTCCAGAAGCCCAAGGCCTAGAATCCTGGGAACTGCCACACCATACACTTACCTTGTCTGGATGCACTACCAGCACTGCACGGCGGTACTGCTTCTTCACCTGCTCTGGAGTCACCAGGTCAGCCATACTCACAGGTGTCCAGCGGCTCTCCCCATCCCACAATACTGTGTGCATTGTGGACAGCAGTGCACGAATGTTCCTCTCTTTGCCTTCAATCCACTCCAAAAGCTGCAGACACCAGTGTACACAAAACCTCAGGAAGGAGCTGTAATTTAGGAGACCTCCCTCCCTGCTGTGTGGAGTGTAGGGTGGGAAAATCAAGGTAAGCAGCAAAGCAAGTACTGAGTCCGGGATGCTGAGAGGCTGGAGAGGGTGGGTGCATCTTTTCAATGGTCCTGGTCCTCAAGGGAAAGACCACCAGTAGGCCTGGGGAGCAAGCTTCTGTGGAGGCCTCTTGAGAACATAGTTTGATACCTCTCTGTTTATCCCTGTAGGAGAGCAGGGAAGCCATGGCTCCACCCTACTCCCTACCACCCAGATGGGCCCCAACTAGCCCTCTGTTCCAGCACTGGCCCACCCCAGACCATACAGACCAGGTGGTTCAAGCTACAGCGCCTTGTGGACAGAACCAAGATCCTTTTCAGCCAGATACAAAGACAAGACCCTAATCCCTCAATATAGCCTCCTGATCCATGCACAAGGTTCAAAGAGGACAACTGGGTCCCTGGCAATCTTTCAGGTAGTTCTTAAGGGAATGGCCACACTGTGCCCTAAAGAAATGACCAGCACACAAACTTAAAGAAATGGACGTATCTAAGATCTACAGTGGAACAACCTGATCTTTGTGCTATACTGACTCTACTCTACAGTGAATGTGCCCCAGGTCAGGACCAAACCCATGCAAATTGCTGTCCTAAAAAATCAAATGAGCACCGGGCAGCGGTGGAGCATGCCTTTAATACCAGCACTCAGGAGGCAGAGGCAGGATCTCTGAGTTTGAGGCCAGCCTGGTTTACAAAGTGAGATCTAAGGACAGGCACCAAAATGACACAGAGAAACCCTGTCTTGAAAAACACAAACAAAAACAAAAGTCAAATGAGCAGGGTGGTGATGGCGCATGCCTTTAATCCCAGCATTTGGAAGGCAGAGCCAGGAGAGCAAGATACAGGACAGCCAGAGCTGTTACACAGAAACCCTGTCTCGAAAAACTAAAAAGTCAAATAAACCTTGGTTTGGATGGGTACAGGTCTGAGCTATGCCCTCTTGCCAGCTCAAGGCCAAGGTCAAGCATGACCCTGTGTGGTGCCTGCATCCCTCACTGATCCCCAGTACCCATGAGCAGCACTTTGAAATGCAAACATTAAGTGTATATCAGATTGCCCAGGAGGATGGCCATATCTGTCCTATCCCTGGAGCCCCCAGGTGCTAGGTCCATACACACAGCAAGTCTGACTGGAGATACTGGATTTTGCAGTGTGACCTGGGCCCTGGGGGTACCCACCTTCAACTTGAATGGGTCTGTGTCTCTGGCAAGGTCCTGTTTTCGCATCTCAGCCATGGTCTTTGGTCCCTTCTTGTCAGACTTGGAGAAGCCTTGATTAGGCAACAGATCTTCAAAATCATTTTCTGAGACCTTCGGCTTTTGGGCTGGGGAAAAAATAGATACTTTTTATAGACACTGCCTGCTTTTACCTTTCTCCTGATACCTGGATAGTAAAGAGGAAAAACATGGACTCAAGGCCATCTGTTAAAGGCCACCGAGAATTGGCAGAAGGGCCAGGCCTGCAGAGATGCCTGAAGACAATAGCATACGAATCCAAATCTGCTTTCTTGGGGCAGCCTCAGCGAGCAACATGAATACAGCTGTCTTAGATGGCTCTGAGGGGAGGAATAAAGGGGGTCTAACCCACAAACTTGTAGGTAGTTGTATAAATCACCAGGCAGATGCAGGACTTACCAAAGCTGGGCACACGGACACCCCTCTCCTCTCGAGCCCCAATCACACTGAAGTGAGACCTTAGCTGTTCAGAGGCTCTGGGGGATGGCTTGGCCTGGGGGGTCCGTGAGGTTCCGGGGGCCATGGAACGACTTGTCTGCCAGGAGCTGCTGCTTTTGGAGGCTGAGTTGGCAACAAAGCCCCCTGCAGGAAGTCCAGAAGGCAGGCCTGGGGAGACACCACAGGACACTTGTAAGTCACTTAGCCAATTTATGAGTTGCTTCTTCTGTGGCTGAGGATACTGAGTTGCTGGGACATGTGCTCACAGAACAAACTGCTGTCGCTTAGTCAATCTGTTCTACACAGTAAGCAGTGGGTCCTGAGTAGCCAGGGATACACAAGTATTGTGTTGCTCAAGCACTTTCTGAATCAAGGCTAGATGCCAGGATATGCTACATGCACACCTACAGGGGCTTGGTATCCCCATCTGTTGAATGGTCTAGAGGGCTGTCCCACTGTGTGGACACTTTCTCACAAAACTTCTCAAATGTGTGGCTGATTCTTTAACTATGCTGTGGGATGTCCTGTATGTTGTGAATATATGTTGCTATGATTGATTGAGAAATAAAACACTGATTGGCCAGTAGTTAGGCAGGAAGTATAGGATAGGCGGGACAGAGAAGAGAGGCTGGGAGGTGGAAGTCTGGTAGAGACACCAGCCTGCTGTCCAGGGAGCAACATGTAAAGGCAACAGGTAAAGCTACAGAATACATGGCAACATATAGATTAACAGAAATGGGCTGAGTTTAAGTGTAAGAGCTAGACAATGGTAGGCCTGAGCTAATGGCCGAGCAGTTTCTGAGTGATTATTTTATAAGCAGTTGTGGGGTCCATGGGACTGGGCAGGACTGGAGAAAACTCCAGCAACATAACTGAATTCAGAGAAGTTGCAGGACTCATGCCAAGAAGTATAAAGCATCTTTACATAATGTCCCCAGCCATGAAGTTCCCCTGTGATGGTTGTTATTTTGTCAATATCTAATATCACCCAGGAGATGACCGCTGGGCATATCTGTGGGGAATTATCCCCTGCCCTTGCCCCAAGATAGGGATTCTCTGTATATTCCTGGCTGACCTGGAACTCTATGTAGACCAGGCTGGCCTCAAACTCAAAGATCTGCTTGCCTCTACCTTCCAAGTGCTGGGATTAAAGGCATGTACCACCATGTCCAGTGTGGAGGATTATCTTAATATTAATTGATGAGGGAAAATTGATTAATTGATACTAATTTATGTGGGAAAATCATCTTAATTGTGGGTGAGATCAGTCTGTGAGCAGGGGATCCTAGGTTGTATAGAACAGAAAAGATATGCTAAGTATTAACATGCATAAACATTCATCTTTCTGTTTTCTGACCATAAATGTCATGTGATCAGCTGATTCAAATTCCTGCCGCCTTTTTATTACCAAGAAAATTTCACAGTATGAAAGGGACTGCTGTTTGCTTAACCTTCTTCCACAGAAGAGCATCTATTCAGACTTTATTCCCTTGGCTATTACAACAGCTCTTCTCTGAACACTTGTTTGATTTCTGTAGAAAACATAAGCTCATTTCTCTGGAATAAACACTGGGGTCCTATGGTGTCTTCATGTTCACTTTTGTAAGAAACAGAGCAGCAGTGGCTGCATCATTTCACATCCTTACAAGTCTGTGGATATACAATAAACCCAGTTTCTATGATCCTTGGTGATGCATGGCTGCTGCCTAAATCTTCTAGCAGCTGATGACTCAACAATGTCTCATGTGCTCATTGGCATGCCAGAATTACTGCCGATGGAACCTTCATCCCTCTTCTCATTTCCCCACCAGATTACCTTTTGTTTTTCCATTACAGTTATGTATTTTATATAAGAGGGTCCTCTGTCAAATAGTTTTGAAAATGACTTCTTTCCACGTTTTGCTTGGCCTTTCCAGTTCAAGGTCTCAGATCTGTGTTCTCTTCTGCTAGTGGAGCTGTTCTGCCTTACATTCTACCTGCAACAGGCTGTGAGGCTCAGGATACAGCCAAGCCTCCTTCGTTTGCCTGTACAAGTCCAATGGTGGCTCTAGCTCCATCTGTTAAAACTTTCACACCTCTGTCTTCTCTGGGGGTATACTTGGGTCCTCTCTTCCAATTCATTCATTGTTGCCTGGCTTTTGCCAACACCAGTCTTGGTTTCTGTAGCCAGAGAGTGTAGCTCAAAGTCATGGTGGAGCTTCTATACTACTTCCAATTACAACAAGCCCCAATCAATCATTCTAGTCTGTTTTCTCAAATAAACGTGACAATGAACTTGGCTGATCTACAAAAATCCTTGCAGGAATTTTGGTAGCAAGAACATTAGATCTACAGGTCAATTAATACAAGGCAAAGGGGCACCTCTGCTAAGCCAATCCTGTGATCTACGAACATTTGATGCCAATTTCAACTGCCATGTTTGTACTATAGTTTTACCACACTGGCACTATGTGTTTCCTTACATTTATAGTTAAAAGCTCTTTTGCTGCTATTTTGAGACAGGGTCTCATGTAGCCAAAGTTTGAACTTCTGATCCAACCCCAGCTTCCTGAGTGCTGGGATTACAGTTATAAATAAGCCTCTACTTATGCTTGGTCTGAAAGCTTCTTTGCCAAAATTGACTATAAATAGTGTTGTATAGCTGAATAACTTTGGTGTCCTTGAGCTGTTCCTACTAAACCTAACTATAACAGACTACTGTTTGGTGATCTTAGGTACTGTGAACTTAAAACTATAAAGTTCTAAGCCTTGTGGATTTCCTCTGATCTGACAGGCAATTATGCTACCTGCAAACAGAAACAATTTTACTTTTTTCCTTCTATCATATGCAATTTCTACTTCTTTTCCTTGCCTCAAGTTGGTACTGGGTCTCCCAGTAAGTAGAATGTTATGGGGACATCTGTCTTGCTCCTAGGTTCAGAAGGCCTTCCCAATTTGTCATATCTGATACTGTTTCTGTGTCTGCTCTAAAGACATCCTCATCATTTGCTGCAGTTTTGTTGTTGTTTTGTTTTTGGTTGTTGGTTTGTTTTTTGAGATTGGGTTTCTCTGTATAATAGCCTTAGGTGTTCTGAAACTCATTCTGTAGACCAGGCTGGCCTCGAACTCACTGAGATTCACCTGCTTCTGCCTTTTGGGTGCTGGGACTAAGGGTGTGCACCACTACTGCCTGGCTGCTGCTGGGTTTTAACAATTATCCTTTCAGAAGCACTGGTAAGAGCATGTCATTGTTCTTTGGCTTATAAACATGGTAGATGCTACTCATTGGAAAGGCAAATCAGACTAGTGCTCCTTGAATATGCCCCACTTGGTGGTAGTTACTGCCCTTTAATCCTTTGAAAAATTTTGTGCCCTAATGTTCTAAGGGTCTGTGTTTGTTCTTGAGGGGATTGTCTTGAGGCTCTCTTTCCTAAATTGTCTGATGTGGCACTTTGGAAAGTCAGTTTCCCCTCTTCTAAGCTTTCTAAGAGATTATGCGGAATTGGTCATATAAACATTTGATAAAATTCTCCAGTGAACTCATTGGAGCCTGGGAATTTCCCTTTTCTGAGGTATTTATTATGAATTCATTCTTCATAGTGACAAACCATTCAAGTGCCTGGCTTCATGCTGAGAGTTTGGTTGGTAATGGCTACCTGTGAGATGTCTGTATATCTTGATGCTGCCAGCTTCCCAGCACTTTTTTTTTAAAAAAATATTTATTTATTATGTATACAATGTTCTGTCTGCAGGCCAGAAGATGGCACCAGATCTCATTACAGATGGTTGGGAGTCACCATGTGGGTGCTGGGAACTGAACTCAGGTCCTCTGCAAGAACAGCCAGTGCTCTTAACCGCTGAGCCATCTCTCCAGACCCCAGCACTTGTTTCTATCCCTTCACCACTTACTGTACACGTATATTTCTACTCTCAAGGCACTATGTTTATGCAATTCATTTAAAATTGTAAAATATAAGTAAGAAACACAGATTAATAGTTACCTATGATAATGAAACTTATAGTCATGTTAGTTAAGTTTTTTAGATATACCAAGATATATTTCAATTAGGTAGGTAATCTTCAAACACTTCAAAGACCTACAGAATATGGCATTTAAAATGTTTTAAGAACTTATACTTCTCTGGACAGTGAGACATGTCTGCTCCTGGCAGCACCAATTACTTAAAAGAGATGATGGGCATTGAAGAAATTCATTATGGAGTTTGCTTTCTTTGTGGCAAAAGTTAGCCACTGGGCAAAAATGTGCCCTTTCCTCGGCTGCTTGACAGGATTCTGTATAAACTGGACATGAGGGTTGGGGATTTAGCTCAGTGGTAGAGCACTTGCCTAGCAAGTGCAAGGCCCTGGGTTTGATCCTCAGCTCCACAAAAAAAACCAAAAAAACAAAAAAACAAAAAAACAAAAAAAAATTGGGCATGCAGGAACCATAGGAAGGTGACCATTGAAATTTGCAAGGTGAGACAATCCTTTAGGTTCCTGCTTCACAGAAGAAACTGCCAGACATTCTACAGGACACTGGGAGAAGTGACTGACAAACTTTGCCAGAATGGGCAGAACAGTCCTTAAAATTTCCTGCTTCACTGAAAGCTATGAGAGACTCTAGGCCTATAGGCTGAAGAGAGATGCCACAACATTACAGAGAAACTGTGGATGACTATCCAGATAGTCAGATGTCCCTGTCATTTCTAGAATTATGGAAGTTGCTTGCAATGCACTTCCTGTTTATTTAGGTAAGTAATATAATATTCTTCTGAGGTCTTTGATGGAGTTGAAAATTAGATATAATTATAGTTTTCCTTGGTTATGATAAAAGGTAAATTAGACATGAAACTTTAGACTCATAAAAATAGGGTAGATGATAAGAGTATTTTAATTTTGCCAAATACAAATAGACTAGATATTAAAACTGTAATTCTTGATTGGTAACTGTTTTGTTATATATATTTTTACTATGTTAAAGTTAAAATGTTCCTTTTTGATTAGACAGAAAAGGGGAAGTGCTGTGGGATGTCTTTCTGTACGCTGTGAATATAAGTGTTGCTTCCATTGGCTAATAAATAAAGCAACTTCAGCCTATGGCAAGGCAGCTTAGAGGCAGGTGGGAAATCCAAGTGGAGATACAGAGTGAAGAAGGGTGGAGTCAAGAGACACCAGTCCACCACCAAAGGAGCAACAAGATGCCAGTAGACCAGTAATGCCAAGTGGCAACATATAGATTAAGAGGAATGGGTTAATTTAAGATGAAAGAGCTAGCTAGCAAAAAGCTGAAGCCACAGGCCATACAAGTTTGTAATTAACATAAGCCCCTGAGTGATTATTTCATAAGCAGCTGTGAGACCACAGGTGGGAGAGATTGTTCCGGTCCAGACTGCTGGGCAGGGCAGGACTGGAGAAACTTCCAACTACATTTTATAGACCTTGGCCATCCCTGACACTGATGGCTTGTGCTGTAGTTCCTTTTTGGTCAGTCTCAGTAAATTTGTTTACCACTATTTTCAAAGAAGTGGTATTTTATTTCATTGATTTGTTGTGGAGAAAGAATCTCATGTAGTTCAGGCTAGCCTTCAACTCATTTATGGAACCCAAAACAACTTTTTGTGTCTTTTCTTTTTCCTTTTTTCCCTCAATAAAGGGTTTCTCTGTGTAGCCCTGGCTGTCCTGGATCTATCTCTGTAGACCAGTGCAGTCTCAAACTCACAGACCCACTTGTTCCTGCCTCCCAAGTGCTGGGATAAAAGTCTAGCTAGTTCATCTTTTCTAGAGGATGTAACCTACACCCTCTAGCACCTCTAGCTGTTATGTCCCAGGTCCCTCTATGATGTAAGATATCTCATTCAGCCCAGTCAAAACACTGCTATTTCCTGGGCCTCCCCTCTGACACATGTGCCACTTAAAGAACTGTCTTCCTTTGTATTCTTACCATCACCGACCTTCTGATTTCAATTTTATCTTGTTAAAGGAGCCTGCACTTTGTGCTGCCAAGTATAGCTGATGCCATACCCAGTACTCAGCAAAGCCTCACCAACTCTTAGACTGTCCCTACTTCCTGGACACACCATAACCATGGAGTGAGCTGCTGCGCTCACTGCATGGCCATGAGGGTCATGCAGCAACATATTTCCAGCAACTCCCAGTTTTAGTCTTTCAGTCAGCACGCATTCAGAATGGAAGTAGACACAAACTCCCTGGGTCTCTGGACACAAGAGTAGCAGAAGGTGAAAATGAGCCTCTTGGTACATAGGGTTGGCCCCTCATTACCTTGGAGGCTAGAGCTGAGGTCACTGAGATCAGCAAATGGGTCAAGGCTCTGAGACTTGGTTTGGCTGGGGTGGGGACCTAGAGGGGTTGGGTGACTTCCAGAAGAGAAGAGGGTACCTGGAAAAAGGATAAAAGCCATTAGACTCGCACAGAATGAAACACAGTCTTCCAAAGTCCCTGATCCTCCCTTTCAATACCAAAGGCCCCACTTCAGGTTTGATAATTTTTTTAGAACATTGGGAGGAACACATAGAACAAACTTGGTAGAGGCTGGCTCCAGCATCCACATTGCTTCTCAGGGAAATTACTGAACATTTGGTACCAAGAACCATAAAATGTCCTCAACATTTTGACTTCATAGTACCATTTGCTATAATCTATCTAAAATTTAACTGTCCTTTATGATATAGTAATATAAATTTGAGACCAGTCTAAGCATACAATCTTGAGATATTTATTGCACAACTACTCAAAGTATTATCCAGTCATTAAAAGTGATGGCCATGGAGATGGATAGATGGC
The DNA here is from genome assembly GCF_903995425.1 of Onychomys torridus. Lineage (NCBI taxonomy): Eukaryota > Metazoa > Chordata > Mammalia > Rodentia > Cricetidae > Onychomys > Onychomys torridus. The sequence goes on along the minus strand of NC_050452.1, from coordinate 70,648,320 downwards.
TTGGCAGTTAAGAGTGCTTGCTGAGTAAAGACATGGATAAAAGGGTGTGCTGCATGACTCACTGTGTCACATTACAGCTTCCATGGCAAGATTTTTCTTTTCTTTTTTCCTCTTAAAATGTATTTTAATTTGGGGAGGGAGGTTGCAAGGGTGGAGAGCAGATATGAAGATATGGGGAGATGAATGGGATTGAGATGCATGATGTGAAAGACACAAAAAGTATGGAAGCACACGAATTATGAACCAGAGGCTGTGGAGCCCCCAGCTGGGTCAGGCCCTCTGGATAAGTGAGACAATTGAATAGCTTAATCTGTTTGGGAAGCACCCAGGCAGTGGGACCGGGACCTGTCCTTAGTGCATGAGCTGGCTGTTTGGAACCTTGGGCTTACACAGGGACACTTTGTTCATCCTGGAAGGAGGGGACTGGACCTGCCTGTACTGCATCCACCAGGTTGAACTGAATCCCCAGGGGAGTCTTGGCCCTGGAGGAGATTGGAATGGAGGGGAGGGGCTGGGGGGAAGGCGGGGTGGGGGAGGGAGGGGGAGGACAGGGGAACCCATGGCTGATGTGTAAAATTAAAACACAAATATAATAATAAAACAAAACAAAACAAAAAAGTAAATAAAGAGTGAAAAAAAAAAGAGTGCTTGCTGTTCAATCATGAAGACCCAAGTTCAGATCCCAGCACCTATGTAATATAGAAATAACCTCTAAAAGATGGGAGTTATCTATATATAAAGAACAGGTGGATATCTCTTGAGTTTGAGGCCAGCCTGATCTAATGAGTTCCTGGACAGCCAGAGCTACATAGCTAAGATCCTGTCTGAAAACAAAACAAAACTTTGTGGCTCCGCAGGTAAGAGTGTTTGCTATGTAAGCCTGATGACCTGAGATTGACGCCTGTGAGGAAGCGGGGTGTAGGATGTGCATCTGCAACCCTGGCACATGATGACATGATAAGTGGAATCAGAGAATGGAGTTACCCAAGTTGTCTTCTGACCTCTGCGTGCCTGCCATGACAGGCACAATGCCACCCATAACCCCTTTTTATAAACACAATGTAAAATCCTTTCCAAAAATTAAATTAAAAAAAACTTTTAGCCAGGCGGCAATGGCATACTCCTTTAATCCCAGCACTCGGGAGGCAGAGGCAGGCAGATCTCTGTGAATTCAGGGCAGCCTGGTCTACAAAGTGAGTTACAGGACAGGCGCAAAGCTACACAGAGACACCCTGTCTCGGGGGGAAAAAAAAATTTTTTTTTAAAGAAGAAAGAAGCCAGGCATGGTGGTGTACACTTTTAATCCCAGCACTGGGGAGGCAGAGGCAGGCAGATCTCTGAGTTCAAGGCCAGCCTGGTCTACACACAGAGTAACCTAACCATCTTGAAAAGTCAAAAAGGGAGTAAAGAACATGAAATACTCCTGCATAAAACAAAAACAAAAAACCCACAACCAAAAGCATACACAGTTACAGTCAGCCTCATTTGTAATATAAGAAAAATGGAAACTGAAAGCACCTACAAGGTCTAGCAAGGGGCTCAGCAAATGGACACTTGTTGCTAATCCTAATGACCTGCACCTGATCCCTAGAGTTCACACGACAGGTCATTCATCCTATCCTGTCAAATCCCATAGCTTGTCCTCTCTTTTCCACAAATGCATCGTGACATGTGCCGAATCATATACACATTCAAATAAATGTGCAACTTTAAAAAAATACATACTAAATTAGTAAAATGTTTTAAAATTTATAATCCAACTCTGATGAGAAACAAGATAGGAATTCTTGTTCCTGAGCAAATAAATTGAGGAAATAATATTCAGAGGGGGGATGTGTGTCAAAGACTTTGCAAACATGACTGTTGGATCAGAACGTGCCAGCAAGATAGAACTGTAGGTGCACAAAAAGTTCAAATGGATATTCACAAATATGAATACTCCTCGTAATCCATGTTACCAATAGGGCATATGCCAGTAGCCATGGCACACATGTGGCAGCTGTTCTTAGGGTCTTCAGAAGACACAGGAAAAACATAAAGGTACAATGTGGGCAAACAGGGCAATCGAGTACACACAGGCAAGGAATTATGTTCCAAAACATATTTGCCTTCATGAAAAAGGAACAGCATGGAAGACTAGGTATAGGTAAAAGGGCTGGCTAAAGAAACCCACCCTGACCCTGGAGCCCAGAACTAGGGAAAGATGGCTCGGATAAGGCCAGTGAAAGAAACAGTTTGACTCAAGTCAGAGCCATCTCTGCCCCTGGCCAACTGACTTGTGAAACCAACCAATCACAGAGCGAGACAGTAGAATCCTGGCCCTAGGGCCCAGGACCAGGGAAAGAAACACAGCCTGGGTTTGAGACCTAAGCCAGAAAAATGAACACTTTATCCCCAAAACCAGAACCAAAGAAATATGCCCTGACTCTGAAACTAGTGCCAAAATAACACACTTGGTCCTCAGAATCAGAGTCAGTGAAAGAAATGTGCCCTGGCCTTAGAGGTGACAAAAAAGCCAAGAAAGGCCAGTGAAAGAAACAGTTTGCCCCTGAAACCAGGGCCATCTCTGTCCTTGCCCACAAAACTGGCCAATCCCTGGGCAGAAAAAACTAACCAATCACAGTTGACTCCGCCCCCTGCACACTCCATATAATAAACCGCCCCGCCTGGTCAGTTGTGAGCTGTCCTCTCCAGCATGGTAGAGGGAGTTACTCTCCTGGACTCCTTCTTCACAAATAAATCTTTCTCAAAGGAGTTTTGGGTGTGAAGACCTTCATTCACTGGTGCACAGAAGAACCTTGCTGAGACGTCCCACAGTGGATTGAGTAAACTGGAGCTGAAAAGTAACACTTTTCTCCTGAGCTGGTGGAGATTTGCTACATTTTTGCAATTTCTTAGGCTGGAGAAGCAGAGCTCTACTAAGAAGCCCCTTTAAGTGGGGGCTGATCAAAGCTCAGTTGTAGCAGCTCTCCAAGAGAGAAGCAAGATTTTTCTATCTTGTGGGGAGACCATCCCCCATTATACCAGCTATGGCCTGACTTTCCCGAATAGTCAGGATACCCTTCCCTGCTGAAGCAGTTCCAGGCCTGACTTTCCTGAGAAGTCAGAAAAACTTCCCCTCTAGGGTTGGGCTGTCTCTTTGCAGCTCCAGTTATCAGAGCTGTGCTAAACAGCTCCAGGTGTCCTGGACACCTCTAAGGCAGAGCTGCTTTGAGCAGCTTGAGGTGTCTAGGATACCTTGCCCTCCAGGGTTGGGCTGCCTCTTTGCAGCTCCAGCCATCAGAGCTGTCTTAAGCAGCTCAAGGTGTTACCTGATTCCCAGGTAGTCAGGACACCTCTCCCCAGAGTAGCAAAACTCACACTTTGGTACCAAAACCTAGAACCAAACCCATAAAATTGCAACTAATTTACTTACACTAGGAGGACCAGACACTGCTGCCACTCAACAAAGGCTGAATAATTATAGTGTCTGTGTTCCCATCAAACAAATAACAAAAAACTCTGTAGTCACCACACATTGGCTGACTAGACTGTGCAGGAATCTGTAAGCAAGCCCTGCTTCAACCTCTTCTCAAAAGGGCATGGGGAGACTCCTTGGCCACAGTTTTAACCAATCTTGAATGCCCAGAAACAGTGGGGTTGGTGCTCATACCTTCTGGTACTGGCATGGAGGCTGGACCAGGCATAGCAGTCTCAGCCCAGGTATCCCATCCTCCTAGCAGATCTGGGTGGCTTGACGAAGCTATCACCTTGTTAGGCTCGGCTGAGAGATCCCCTGGAAGGAGCCAGAGAAAAGCAGGGTTTGGTGTATGTGCCTTCTCACTTCACATGATGCTTGGGAACCTCTCTCATCCCCGGCATGAGCAGAAGGCAACCTGCTGACCAGCATCCAAATTAAGGGACGAGTATGGTAGCTGATATTCTGAACTCACAGGATTGGTGATCGAACTGGCTGGGCTCAGCCATCATCATATGGCTTCTTTTCTGATAGTCTTGAGCAAGTAGCAGATAGCCACTAAGCTAAGCAACAGACGTTAGCAGGCAACATCTTCATAAGACAGTAATGACAACACTTGTATGTTGCCTTTCTGAAAGGGCATTCGGAACCTTTCTGCCTTTCTCTAAACCTGCCATACATAGCCTATGATGGGTAAGGTCCTTTTACCCACAGCCATATTTACTCCCTAGAATCTAGAGCTTGTCCTTGTGTCCTTTGCTGGTCATGAACCCACCCCAGCACAGCACAGCCGTATGTTAAATTTTCTACCCATAAGTCATTCAGGGCAGTCAGCTGTCCTCCAGAGCATGCCCCAGACCATGTACTCTCTGCTAGGAAAAAGAACCAAGCTTACTCTCCAAGGTCTGGCTAGAGTGACAGCCTGGCCTCTCCTTTCCTACCCCACAACATCTGCCTAAATGGGCCATGCCTGCTGCTCCAACATGACCAGCCTTTATACATCCTGTTCCCTCTTCCTAAAGTTGGACTTTTCTGTTCCCTAATTTGTCATTCCTACCTCTTGGTCCTCTCATTCCTAAAAGCTTCTGGCAGAAGTAGCTGTTCTAGTCACAGCCACAGCCCCAAACTAGAGAAACATTCACTAGCAGGGCCTGTATACAGCAGTGGAACCTGTTCCAGATTTGTGGAGACAGATTAAGGAGGTGAGAAAAAGACACCAATGTGTCCTGCCAGGCTTTGAGAAGCTCTAGGCTTTTGGAAAGTCACCAAGTGGTATGTTAGGCCTAGTGCACCAGAGCTGTAGTAGACAGAAGGCCTTTATGACCATTGGTCTATCCCTGAGCCCTATCCCCAGAGGCCTGCAGGAAGTAGGAGCTCCTAGGCCTTTCTGGGCATAAGCTTGTGGCATCTATGTAATATTCATCATGGACATACTCACCCAGGGGCAGGAAGGTAGTGCTGCAGGATGGGGGTGGGGCACTGTGGGTGGATGGGAAGGGTGTTGAGGAAGCTACAGAGTCAGGGTTGAGAAGCTCTCCAAAAAGGTCAGGCTTGGTGCAGGGTTGGGTGTCCGAGTTGGATGACAGTAGGAGCTGGTCAAATGGGTCCACTAGGAGACAGAGGCAGGGACAAACATTATACCTTAGCCTGCATCCTGGAAGCCGCTGCCCTGCTCTCAGGCCTTTACTTTCCTCAACAATATGGACTCAGAACATCCAGCAGCACCCCCAAGGATACATGGCTCTCCTAATGACCCACAGCTTACGACTGTCCCATGGACACAACATCACCCCTGAAGCCAAAGCTGGCGGTCTTGGCTTGTGAACTGAGACCAGTAGGAAGTGATGCAGCTACACAGTTTCTTCAGAAGGCAGCTCCCTCCCTCCAGATGTCAATATAACAGTGATGATCCTTTTTCTACACAGCAGGAATGGTTAACCCTTGTTTATTACTATAAAGCCAATTTTCTGCATAACTGAAATGCATACCAGTGTCAGGGACTCTTTTTTGTAGGGTGCTCTGTACCCCAAGAAGAGAAACTGGGCTTGCCAGAAGCAGAGGAGCCTCACCACCAAGCAGGTCACCAGGAGGCCCCACTTGAACAGCATCAGATGGTACCAGAAGGCAGCTCAACAGGTCAGTGTTGCTGGAGGGGACCCTGCAAGCCTGTGAGGGGGCAGGAGGCCCTGAGTCTCCCTCAGAATGCAGGCCCAGGAGATCAACACCCTCTTCCTGCTGTGCAGGCTCCTGAGGGGCAGCCAGCATGCCCACATCAAATATTAAGTCTTGCTGTCTGGTCCCAGCTGCCAGCCTTGGTGTGTCTTCTCCAGACCCTGGCTCCTTCTCCTCTCTGGGGAATGGAGGGTCTTCTTCATCTGACACTTCACTTCCATCTCTGTCTGCAATCAAGACAGACTGACTCTCCTTAGGAGAGGGATTGTCTGCACCAGACTCTGGTTCTTTTTCCTCTGTGGAAAGAAAACCATCGTTTGATTGAACCACAAGCTAGGATAGCAGTAAGGGGGTGGAACAAGCTGACATAACCAGAAGCTTCAGCAGGGCCCACGTTGCAACCATACAGAAACACCAGGATCCTCATGCCCCACCCCAGTGGCCAACCTTGGGCCTCAGAGCACATGTCTTTTTGTTTTGTTTTGTTTTTTGTATTTCAAGACAGGATTTCTCTGTGTAGCTTTGCGTCTTTCCTGGAACTTCACTTGGTAGCCCAGGCTGGCCTCGAGCTCACAAGATCCATCTGGCTTTGCCTCCCGAGTGCTGGGATTAAAGGGGTGCGCCACCACCACCCGGCAAGAGCATGTCTTGAGGCTTGAAATTTACAGACCACCCTGGAGCCACAATACTGGCTTCTATCTAACAACAAAGAAGCCAAGATTCTAGGACTTTTCTCCCTTGCTGAGCCCAACCTCAAATAGGTCTACTTGCTAGCCTCTCCACCTCTATGGAGAGCCTTGATAAACCACAACCTAGCAGGGGACATACCATAGCACTTCTTGGGGAAATGTCCTTTGCTAAGTGAGTGGTAGTGATATATACCCTGGGATATGTCAAGAAGGTGAGTGGTTAAGGTGAAGATCCTAAGTGTTTAGTTGTAATAACTAGGCTATGAGACATGAAGGGACTAAGATGCCCAGTAGAAACTGGAGGCAGTAAGAAATAAAGTAACTCCAAGATGGAGATGATCAACCACCATGGTTCAGTTTATCCCTCTACTGAGGCTCCTCCTCTGCTCCTTGAGAACCTCTGGGCCTGTTAATAAGACCATGAATATAGAGACTTGGTCAACAAATAACTTCAAGTCAATAATGAAATGAAGCTGATACCTCAGGAATATGTGTGTGTGTGTGTGTGTGTGTGTGTGTGTTTCTATCTTAAAAGAATATACAAATTGTTCTTAAGTGCCAGGCAATAGCGTTAAATGTGTAGCTCAATTGTAGAGGATTTGTCTGACATGCATGAGTCTGGAGTTTGATCCTCACTGACACAATTCTTCCCACAACAGGCCAATGTGTAGGGTCTGCAGTCCCTCTAAGGAGACCTCAATTCTGCTTGTCCCCATGAATTTCACCCTAAGTACCTGATCTCAGCATATGGCCCTTGCAGAATGCTGCAACTGTGTAGTTAATAGAGCCTGATGCCAGAAATTAGTGGTGACAAGTAAGTTCACAGGCATACGACAGACTAGACCCCATGGAAGAATGAAGGATTAGCTGTGCCCTATGCCTACCCTGCCAATCCAGCGTGTGAAGAAAGTGGTTGGTGTCCGTGCTGCTGCTCTGCGGTGAATCCGACTCTGTGATCTCAGCCTCTGGAAACCCTGCCTCAGCATCATACTGAGCTGTAGAGCCCGGCTGCCGGGGTAGTTCTGGCTTCCCTGCCAGGAAAGGGCTGACATCAGGCTACCTGTGCCAGGCACAACACTGGGCAAGGAATAGCCAGAGCAACAGAGCAGGTAAGCCATAATGACATCTGTACCAGTTCCTTGAAAACAAGGTCTGGCTGAAAGTAGATTTCCACCATCCTTCTATTCAGATGCTGTGCCACACCCATGTACACACACAGCACACTCATTGAACATACCACATACATACACATAGATGCAAACATATATTCCTTTTAAGAATACTTAATTATCTGCAGATTAAAAATACAAAATGTACAAATCTTGACCATAGAGAAGCTACAGGCAGCAGGTCAAGCCCAACCTGCTAAGGCACTCCATTTTCTGTAGGAACTAGGCTGACATAAACAGAGGGGACACCTATGCTGAGTGGAGTCATGCTCAAACTTACAGGTCTTAAAGCTTCCCACTCTCAGTGTGGCATTTAAACTGTCATGTCCAGAGGATATGACCTGAGTCAACTCATGTTACAAACCTAACTCTGGAGGAAATCCTTCCCAGTCACAACTTCATGTTGATCCCAAAAGTAGATCCAAGGCTCATGTACTCAAGAGAGCAACACCACACTCTAGAGCAGCGGTTCTCAACCTTCTAAATGCTGTGACCCTTTAATACAGTTCCTCATGTTGTGGTGACCACCACTCACAAAATTATTTTTGTTGTTACTTTATGACTATAATTTTGCTACTGTTATGAATCGTAATGTAAATATTTCTGGAGACAGAGGTTTGCTAGAGGGGTCATGACCCACATGTTGAGAACAACTGCTCCAGAGTTTGTTTTTGCAGAGCAAGAGAATAGACTTCCCTGCTAGGCCCATGTTAGGCCCAGGTATTTCATGTGGCTTATGAAACCATGAGAGGCCTCAGATCATAGTGCCATGTGTCCCCCTTCCCTGGTACCATAGCTGCGTCTTTATCCAACAGTGAGTTTCTGCTACCTTCTGTAGCACCTAGGTAAGCACAGAGCAGGTAGGGGTGCCCAAACCAGGGAGAAAGGTACAGAGGTTCCTGTATCTCTTTCCTAGAAATGTAAGTCACTAGAACTGGGTCCTGAGCAAGTACACTGAGAGCCAGGGCACATCTTACCAAACTTAGACAGGATGTCCTGCTGTTCTTCCCTGCTGGAAAAGAGGATCTTGGGGTTTAGGCCCCTCAGGCTGGTATTCTCCCAAGGTGGAGCTTCTCGGCTGGGCCTGTCTCTAGGTTCCACCTCCACCTCCAGGTTGACCTGGAACAGATCTGGGTACTTCTCCTGAATGTCACAAGCATCCAGGTCATACCTACAGGTACCGAGAGGGAATAAGTGAGTACGGCCAGGGTATTTCCGAAGTCCTTCAGCATCCACAGAAAGGATAAAGACTGATGGTGAGACAGTGGACACATAACCATCCCTACCCATGGGACATGGGCACTTACAGCAGGGCTGTGCACCCAGGATCACTGCCCAGCTCCCCTTGTGTCAGGGCAGGGCTTCCTTAGTTGTTAATGTGGCAGACTACTGAGCTAGACTTCTGTGTTCCCCATGTCTATGGGAGGGTAGGTGCTCAGAATAAACACAGGACAGCTGCCATAGCATGACTCTTACATCTAGGAAGACAGGCCCATAGCCCTGACCAGAGGCCCTAGGCCCCACGCCTCACCCGCAAGTAGACACATACTGCAGAAACTTGATTGGTTCAAATCAGGTACTCTGAAATCTTAAATAGATTTTTTATAAAAATATGTCCATCTTGGCAAAAATCCGAACTAGATAATCATAAATCCAAGACTTCTGGAATTCAGTTATTAGAAGCTAGGAACAAGACTTGCTGAAGGTCCAGGGAGGCAACCTGGGCTGTGAGAAGAGGGATAGGCAGGAAGCAGGAAGCAGGAGGTCATAAGGTCTTCAGACATCACAGGGACATGGGGAGCAAGGGATGCTGAGCAGGCCACCTTGAAGGCAACAATCTTAATCACTTTACAAACTGTCCCTATGTGGTAGCTCCACACTGCTTTAAGAAATTCTACATTCCAAACATCCCAGAGTTACAAATATACCCTGGTTTTACAACTTATTTGCTATGTAATATCTCTGTACATTCTACTACATTTTGTGCCTATCAACACCATTGCCATAGCCAACAAAATCTACGAAACACACACAGCAATGGCAACTCATTTTCAGGGATGTTCCTGGGTGCCAAGGGAGGCCATGTGCTCCTGGTCCCAAGTGTTTCTCTGAATCTGTGACTATAGTTATCAATACCACTGTGTAAGGAAAGCTGGGGAGGAAAGAGTGGTAATCTGGGTGGCAAAGCAATGGTTCATTTTGTTTCTTACCATTATTAAATAAGATGCAGATAAACCTGCAATGCTTAAGACCCCTAGTTTACTACTTCCTGCCTGGGATACAACCCTTTGCATATTGGAGAGCAGAGGACAGAGCAAGGTGGCTCTGTGACAGGGGTTTCCCCTCCATATGTGTCTTTCAGTTGGGACATAACTCAGTCACCACATGGAGCTAGGCAGAGACAGCTTACATATAGCTGATGGTTACAGGGAGGAAAGGCCAAAACTTGCCATCAATGAGGATGGAGGGACAAAGCAGGAGAACCCACGGAGAGTGTTCTGTGTACTTGGCAGATTCAGCCTCTAAGACAGGTTGATGACAGTTCTGGACACAGCTCATTTCTTGCTTCCCTGCCCAACTGACCTTGAGAATGCCCAGCCTAGCCAGCAGGGCAGTGAGGGCACAATGAGGGTGTGTGAGTAGGGGGCTAGGAGCTGGTCTTCAAGACAGAGCTCACAGGCCATGGCGGTTGGATACCAGTATGTCTAGGCTCCAATGGGAAATGAAGGGGCTTCTCACACATGTAGTATATCATAAATAAAAATCTGACTTGTGTCATGACTGTAGTATAATGCACTGAAATCCCCCTGGGACCCTCGCTCAATCACAGGACCTCACCTCAGATCTCGTGTGTATCCCATGGCCAGACTGACCTACTCAAGCTCATCTGATGGCGTTGCTCCCAATTCTTTTCTACAGCTACAGTTCAGCTGCTCTGGAGAGCAGTCTGCTGTACATTCATGTATGCTTCTCTTGTCAACACCCTTGCCTTACTGCAGGCTTATCTAGTCAGTATTCGGTGGTCTGAAGTCTCCCCCAAACTCAGGCAACAGTACCATACACTGGATACCTCAAAAAAGAGAAGTAATTTTTTTTTTTTTTTTTAAAGTTTTTCGAGACAGGGATTCTCTGTGTAGCTTTGCGCCTTTCCTGGAACCTGCTCTGTAGACCAGGCTGGCCTTGAACTCACAGAGATCTGCCTGCCTCTGCCTCCCGAATGCTGCAATTAAAGGTGTGCACCACCACATCTCAGCTGAGAAATCAGTTTTTTTCAGTTACTGAAGTTTAAAAAAACTCAAGTCATTGTATAAAAGATCTATATAACAATTTATTTACTGTTCTGCTTGCCAAAAAAAGAAATGACATAAATGTAGTTCACCCATTCTGTTAATGGGTGCCCACAAACACACAAGTGGTCTGCTGATGCCTCACTGACCTTTCAGCACACCACAGTGCTACTTTTCAAAGCACCTCACCTTGGTCTGCAATAGCTGCTCCTGACAGTGACTAGATCTTTAGCCTGTGTTGTGTGCTAGGTGCCATCCCACTGCTATTAGCCTTTCTAGTCTTCACATGTATATTTCTAAAACATGGCCCTCTAGTCTTTTTAGTTGGGTTGTTTGTTTAATCAACATAATAGCATCATCTTTCATGTGGCATATTTTTACATCTGGAACTGGGCGGACACACTAGGGTTGAGTTTGCTTATTTTCTGTCCATCTCCTCTGGTTCTGTTTCTTCATTTCTCAATTCTGGTCTTACCTAAATTAATCATATTCTGTGTTCCATCTTTCTTCTCCTCTATCTTTATTAAGCTTTTTATTGTGTTCTGTGGAATCAAAACATATTTCTTTGGCCTACGATTAGCACATTGCTGACTTCCAGGCCTCAGAGGCTAATAAGAAAACATTTCATTGGTTATCTCTCCCGACTCTTTGGGGCTGCTGTCATGGATTTTACTACAAACAAATCTTTTTTTTTTTTTTTTTTAAAGACAGGGTCTCTCTATGCAGTCCTGGCTGTCCTGGAACTCACTTAGTAGGTCAGGCTGGCCTTGAATCCCCCTGCTTCTGTCTCTTGAATGCTGGGACTATAGGTGTATGCCAACATGCCCAATTCCAAACAAATCTTAAAGCCTATGATAATAAATGATTTATTATGTTTTAGGTAGTCAACATACACTTAATTTTACCTATTAAAGGACCATCCCAATTTTCCTCATATCTTAATAGCTAGTTTTAGGCTTGCTTCTAGTTTGTTTGGTCTGCTCTTTGGTAATAAACTACTCCACCCTATTTCCCTGAACATATCTGCTAAGTTAATCACCATCCACAGGCGCTTTCCCTAGATACAGAATCCTCATACTTTTCTTCCATCACTCCTAAGATGTTACTGCACTGATTTCTGGCCTCTAGCCCTCAGTTCACTATGACAATCATAACATCTGCCTACCGTGTGCTTGTTACTGTCTGGCTTTTATCAATTTAACTGTGTTCTGAGGCAGAGGTCTCTCTTCTAGTTATTAGAAAACCCTGTGTGGTATGCACAGACCTGACCCCTCATTGGCTTAGTTGTCTACTGATTTTCCAGGAGCTGAATCTGTTTCTTCTCCTTTGACCCCAGATCTGGCATTTATCTATCTTTTCAGCCTTCCTTCATCTCCTCAGTGCTCAGTTTAAAGAATACATTCTTTACAATTTACTGTTCCTGTTCTGCTGCCAACACATTCCCCAAATTCTTCATGTCAGCTATGTTTCCAGTTCTAGAATTCACATCTGTCTTGTCTCCAGATTCCTGGTCTGCTGAAATCCTTCACTTTCCCCCCAATTTCTTTTTAAAAAATTCTTTATTATATTTTAATGTATTTATTTTGTATGGGTGTGTGTATACACGCACATGAGTTAGCCTGCAGGAGCTGGTTCTCTCCTTCCACCGTTTGGGTCCCTGGAATCAAACTCAAGTCAAGCTTGGTGGCAAATACCATTATTTGCAGAAACATCTTGCTGGCCCTCCCTTTGATTTCCTTAATGTGTTGTCTTGATCCATTTTCTGCTACTGTAATAGTATCATGACTGATTTAGAGAGAATAAAAGTTTATGCTTTTCATGGTTCTGAAGGCTAAGAGGTCTGAGACTGGTGGCTGTATCTGGTGAGGGCTTCTTGGCTGGCAGCAGCTTTGTAGAGTCCCTAGATGGCACTGGGCATCATATGGCCAGACAGAATGTACTAGTGTAGCCCTTTCCTCTTATATAGAGCTAATGGGCAGGGAACTACCTTCATGACCTCATTTAATCTTAATAGCCTTCCAAAAGCCAGACCCCCGCCCCCACATCATAATCAGATGAAGTCCTCTTCCTCTTAATAACTCTAAATGGGGATTAAATTCCAGCATGAATTTTGGTGGAGAGACATTCAAATCATAGCAATACTAATCAGAACTATTAAAAGTTCTTGTTCATTAACTCTAATACCTGAATCATATAAATCTTTCACCTACATTTTCTTGGTCTTCAGTCATTTGGTCTTTAAAAAAAAAAAAAAAATTAACCATGCCTCCATTAGTGGCTGAAAATTACAGAAACTACTGTTTGCAAGAAAAAGAATGAGGCACCTATGAGACAGAGGCAGGGGCATCAACATGAGTTCAAGGCTTGCCTGCGCTACATAGTTGGTATGAGCCTAAGCTACAGAGTAAGAGACCTTGCCTCAAACAGAGTGAAGAATCAGCATCAGAGACACAAATGCAAGAAACGAGCAAACGCACATGTACATGTAGTCTCTGGAGTTGTGACCTGTGGCAGACCAGCTCTAGTGCTTCCCTTGGGCCAGTGGAAAGAACAAGAACACAACATGGCAGGTGGCACAGCCCCTGGCAATTTTCTGCTCACTCCTGGAACACTCATTCCCTTTCTGCCTAGGGCTGGTAAGTGTGCTTGATGGAGAAGAGAGTCCACGAGCAAGACCCATACACCTGACTCTGAAAATATATCCTTATGCTTACAGGCTACACCAACAACCTTGAAGTGGTTGGTATACTCATCGCAAGCTGGGAGCATGTTGCTAGAATCCAATATACACAGCAGTATCCCACAAGTCCTCTGTCAGTCTAAAGGGATATTACTCAGTAGTGTGTGTTCATATATTTGTCTGTAAAAGCAGGCCAAGCTTCTAGAAGGTAGGACCAGCACACTACCTCCAAACTCAATATCCAGCAGAGCCCTGTACACAGAGCAAAGAATCAAAACAGAGTAAATTTTGCCAACTCACTGGTTATGTCACATCTAGTTTAACTAGCTAAACTCTAAAAAGAGATGCATAGGGTCAGTCCAAAGGCATCAGGGTACAAAGTGGAGGACACTTGAGCCCTTTGTAAAGTGTGAGGGGCAGAGCACACAAGCAGGCAAGGGCCTACATCCACTTTTACAATCAGCATCATCTGGCAGGCTTCTAAATGCTAGAATTTTGGGGTTTTTTTGGACTGACCCATATGCATGTGTTCAGCTAGTGGTTCTGGGTACCTGTCCCTCTCCAACAGCAGCACAGTGCAACACCAACATACTTTGCAAATTTCACAGTGGTTGCGTTTCGAGGCACGAACCCAGTGTGGAACTGGATCTGGAACATTTTCATGGACGCCATCTACAAGAAGACCAGCAGGAGACCCATTGAGAGTGCATACTAATCCTGGATTAGCGTTCTTCCCCAAGAACATAAGCTGCTAGATGGGGTCCAACAATCTGTTCTTACACACAACTCAAGGCACAGGACAGATAGGGGATGTCTCGATACGGCAACACTATCTGGAGGCTGGTGCTCTCTGTCAAATGCTTGGTGAGAGTGGAGAAGATGCCCACACAAAGGGTCAGAGCAGCTTGGGTTGAGGCAGGAGAGGTACCAATGCTAAGCACAACAGCTCTTCATGGAGACTACAGCCTATGATCATGGGGGAAATTCTTGACGTTTCAGGCTAAAATCCCCTCTTTACGGTGACACAGAGAGTATTGAGGACTGGCCCAAATACTTATGGAACAATAGCTTTCAACTCACTGGATAGTAAGGTCAATCCAGAGACTAAAGCACATAGTAAGCAGTGCCAGCAACACTCACCTTGGCCTGCAGCCTCCCTCCTAAAGTGGATCTGGCATGGTAAATGATGATGAGCACATCCCCTTGAACTGTTATGCCCAGGGGAATGACGGCCTTGCCATCCTCAATTTTAAACTCCCTGGAACACATTAAGAAGTTGGTTTATGTAAGTTAAAATAAATAAATAAATAAATAAAACAAGAGTTCTAAGAGTTTACCCAACATTTTCTCTAGCTGTTTGTGTAGTTATTGGCAGAATATTTATTCCAATAAGTCACTATTCTTTTTGTTTGTTTGCTTGTTTTCAAGATGGGGTTTCTCTACGTATCCCTAGTTATTCTGGAACTTGTTCTGTAGACCAGGCTAGCTTTGAACTCAGAGACCCACCTGCCTGTGCCTCCTAAGCACAAGAAGTCACTCTTGCACATACGCCCCTCTTCTCCACCCTCAGCCCAACATGCATGCAGTCATCTGTACCTAGCACATGTCAACACAAAGGCAGTTTCTGCTCTAGAAGTCTGTAAGAGGAAACAAAACCATCAAGGGGTGAGACATCCCAAATCTGTACTCACTTCATTCTGTCATATTCCTGGGATGTGGTGGTGATGCGCTCCTCCCCAACATAGACCTCACAGAATGGTCGGCAGCCGTTCCTCTGCTTGCTGAACAATGGCACAGGGGTCATGACAACAGATTTCACCAGCATTGGCTTGTTATGGGGTGTGATGGGCTCCTCTGCCACCATGTCACATATATATTCAATGTACCTAAGGCAGACATGCATTTGTCACCCAAGTATGTGATGTGTCCTCAGTGGACAGACATAAGACATTTTTTCCCCTTCTCAAATAAAGTATCTGTTACTACATTTTAAAAGTATTTTTAAGGGTCTGGAGAGATGGCTCAGTGGTTAAGGGACTATGTAATGAGATATGGTGCCCTCTTCTGGCCTGCAGGGATACATGCAGGCAGAACACTGTATACATAATAAATAAATCTTTAAAAAAAAAAGTATTTTTAAATCCCTTGAGACTTCCTTTTTCATTCATGAGTTGTTTAGAAGCTTCATTTTGAAATATTTAGGAATTTTTCTAGATTATGTTGCTGATTTCTAGTTTTATTAACCCTTAGGGCCTGAGGACATATTATTGTATGTATAATTTCAGTTTAATTTTCTTTCTTTCTTTTTTTTTTTTTAAACTTAGGGGCTAGAGAGATGGTTAAGCAGTTAAGAGGACTTGCTGCTCTTCAGAGGCCCCTAGTTTAATTCTCAACACCCATATGAGGCAGCTTACAATGACCTTTATTTCTAGCTCCAGAGGACTTTGAAAACACACACACACACACACACACACACACACACACACACACACACACACTCAAACACACTTATTTAACTAAAGGCTCAAATGAAGTTGCTTTAATGTTCCACATGCATTTGAAGGAAATGTATCTTTGTATTTATGGTGAAATATTCTACAGCAGCCAGTCAGTGCTAGGGAGTCACTGATTTTGTGTGTACTTATTCTACTGACTACTGAGAGAAGAATGTTGGGAGTCAACCTTACCATAACATTTTTTGTTTTAAAATTTATTTATTTTCATTTTATGTGTCAGTGTTTGTCTGCATGTCTACTCATCTATCCACCACTTGCATATCTGGTACCCTGAGAGGCCAGAAGAAGGTGTTGGATTCCCTGGGACTAGAGCTATATAAAGTTGTGAGCCACCATGTGGGTGTTGAGAATTGAACCCAGGTCTTCCCTGCAAGAATAGCCAAGTGCTCTTAACTACTTAGCTATTTCTCCAGCATTACCATACTACAAATTTTGATTTATTTAAGACAAAGGCCACATAGATCAGACTGGCCTCAAACTTCTTATATAATTGAAGCTGGCTTTGAACTCCTTATCTTCTTGGCTCTAACGTCCAAGTACTGAGATTACAGATAGGTGCCTCTAAGCCCAGCTTTGTTGTTGTTTTTCCTTTTTTTGAGATAGAGGTTTGTTTTGTAGTCCAGGCTGGCCTTGACTCTTGGTCATCCTGGTCCTGCCTTTCTAGTTCTGAGATGACAGGTTTACACCACCATGCTTGACTCTATTTTGTCTACTGATGATAGAGCTTCTCTGACTTTCTTTTGGGGAGTGTTTCTATATGGGGCATTTTTGTGTCAGGCTCCCACTAACAGAATTTCCTCTGGCAGGGGAGGGAGTGAGAAGCAGCTATCTTCTTCAATCAATATGGGTGAAGGGATCTTCCTGTAGACTTGTCTCAACTGCCCAGGAGTCAGGAGACTATGGTAGCAACAACAATCTAAGTCTCTGTCTATCTGATGGTTAGCACAAAGGCAAGTGGAAATGGAGGCTGCCCACAACTGAGACTGGAAGCAGAGCCAAACTGGAGGAGAAACAAGTTTTCCTGGATATCACTGCACTTAAAATAACCTTTAGGTCTTGAATGGTAGAGTATGCCTTTAATACCAGCATTTGGGAGGCAGAGGCAGAAGGATCTCTTAAGAGTTTGAGGCCAGCCTGATCTACATAGCAAATTCTAAGCCAGCTAAGGTTACATAAAGAGACCATTCTTTAAAAAAAAAAAAAAGTGTGCACACACACGTGGGCTTGGTGGTACATGCCTTTTACCCCAGCATTCAGGAGGCAAAAGGAGGTAGATCTATGTGATTTCAAGGCCAGCCTGGTTTACATGTGAGTTCTAGGACAGCCAGGGCTATGTAAGGAACCTGTCTTAATTCCTCATTGGTGGTCAAAGGTTTCTGACAGTCTAATTCATGCTTTCCTTTCTTGCAAGTGGCTTCCTTCCCTCAGGCTCAGATTCTGTGTTCAGGATGAAGTAGGATGATATGCCGGGTGGTTTTCATTACCTTTTGTTTTCAGTTGTGCTTGTGTACTCAGAGACTCCTGGGTCTGTGGCTGTGGCTGCTGTGAATCCTGGAGATGCTTACGTATTCAGTGTTTCATTCTATACTTTCCCTTCCTTTGGGATTCACTTACATGTATGTTTGGCCATTTGCAACAATCTGAGAACTCTTGGGTTTCTGGTCTTATATTGGTTTTCAGGTGAGCAACACCCGGCGATTTGTCTTTCAGATCACTGGTTTACTCCTCCACTGGCTAGAATCTACCCAAGAGTCTGAGATTCTCACACTACTACTGTGCAGTTCTACTAATGTAGAATAGCCCCTCCTCCCACAAACACCCCCAAACAATCTTGTTTGCTTTCCTTGCTGGTGTCTTTGGAAGACTCATCAGCTATTTTAAATTTCCTTCTAAATTCCAACATGCTCTTTGGTTCTGTTTACTTCCCTCAAGAGAGAAAGGGCTAGACACTGCATATGCTTTCCTCACCTTGCTTTCTGGAGAATAGTCATCAAGGAATGGATACTCTGTTAAAATACACCCAGGCTTTACCCAAGCCCAATATAGTATTCTGAGTCTTCCAATGTGGTATCCAGACAAATACATCCTGACAACAAATGCAGTATCTCTTCAGTGCTCTTTAGATCTTGGGTAAGTTGATGGCATGAAGGCCCCAGTTTACAGTGGGTGTGAAAAGGGCATAGATGTGAAGTTGTCCCAGTCACTGTTAGGACAGGGATGACACTATGTCATGGCGCCTCCAGGAGGCCC
The DNA here is from genome assembly GCF_903995425.1 of Onychomys torridus. Taxonomy (NCBI): domain Eukaryota; kingdom Metazoa; phylum Chordata; class Mammalia; order Rodentia; family Cricetidae; genus Onychomys; species Onychomys torridus. The sequence goes on along the minus strand of NC_050452.1, from coordinate 70,630,100 downwards.
CAGGGTTCCTGATTGAGTCCCAAAGACACTGTCTTGTTTTATGCCCTGCAGTTGTTGCCCACATCTCCAGCCCAGCAGGCCCCAACATGTGGGAAATAGAAGCACACGTGGCTGAGAGCTAAACATGCTGAAATCCTTCCAGCCTCCCCTAACAGATGCTAGAACAGGGACACAGACATATACCTACTCTTCTTATATGGACTGAGAAACACACTGCAGTTATGATGTTCTGCCCACCAGGCAGTGAGCAACTAAGGTGGGTCCCATTCCCAAGGGAATTATGTACTGTGGGAAGAACACCTACTACTCCCACTGGCAAAATGTAGGGCCCCTTCTGGCATGGACCTTTGCCTAACACTAGCATCCATGTTGACTTTTTGTTTTATGCTCCACCCACCCTCAGCAGTTCTGCTGTCTATATCAAAGCCCACTCTCTTTCTCAGTAAGGAGGCTGATCCATGTCTTTCCAAGTACTCATTAAGACAGAGGACATTTATGATGGGCATTGTCTCTCTAAAACCTGGACTTCCAAAGGGAACTCTTGATCTAGGGGAATGGTGAATACTAAACATGAGTGGTCATAGCTAGCAAATGAAGTAGCCACATAAAAAATGGACAAGGTGGCTTCTTAACCAAATTCAGCACTAGGGCAGCTAAGATAAGGAGACTGGCACAAGCTGAGACCAGTCTGGCCTATATAATGAGTTCTAAGCTTGGCTGAGCTTCAGAGTGGGTCCCTGTGTCAAAAAACCAAAAAGAAAAACAAAGTGAATTGCTTCCTTTGCACTGCAGGTGAATGACCTACTCTATACCAACAGGAGTGTCTGAGTGAGTCTTGTATGTATTTTTGTGACCTCAGAGCAAGCAGGGTAACACTTCACATTTGAAAGTGTGAAGGTTCACAGTGCATTCCCAAATAACCTTCCAAGTCCATACAAGGCTGGATGGCTACACCAAGTTCACACATTTCCTGGAAAACCTGGTACCCAGGCACTCAACAGGAGGCTGCCATCGCAAGTCAGAAGCTATCACAGCTTGAGAGTTCCAGTTGTGGAACTGTGGTCTACACCTGCTGGGCACCTGTGGGCACAGGCCTGGGGCTGAACTGGAAACTACAGTGATCCTAACTTGGCCTGTGACAAACTAGAGGACCTGCCTTCAGGTCCAACCTAGTGAAGGCAGCACCAAAAAGCTGTAGGCATCACTGTCCCAGCGAGAGTCACCTGGTACCTTTTGTGGGATGGCCAAATGCCTGGTGGGCAGCGCTTCATGCTGAACATGTACACAGCAGCCTCTGCAGTGCTGAAGAGACGGCAGAAGCACAGGAATGCACAGACTGCCACAGCAGATGCAGCTCTCCCGTCCTAGAATGAAAAAAGAAACAGAATTCCTTTACACACAGGGCCCATGCACAAAAAGGATGAGGGCTCACAGCAGTTCCTATAAATTTCCCAACTGTCTACGTGGCTAAGAGAAGTACCTCATATTGGGCTTGTTTAAAAACATATAAATATGCTTGCCTCCCACTCATGCTGTCCTCCCCATGTTTAATCCCTCCTGGAGACCTTTCTCTTCATTTGTGGGAACTGAACCCAGGGTCTCCTGTATGCTATGTAAATGCTGTATTATCAAGACTCTTTTTACTTGTTTTGAGACAGGGTCTTGTTAGGTTGTTTAAGCTGGCCTTTAGGTTGTGATCCTTCTGCCTCAGCTTCCCAAGTAGCTGAGATTACAGGCCAATATCACCAGTTCATCCTACCATTGTTCTCATTGCAATATTTATTAGCAGTTGTACCAGATGTGATGTCACATGTCTTTAATCCCAGCACTTGGGAGGCAGAGGCAGGTGGATCTCTGTGAGTTAGAGGCCAGCTTGGTCTACAGAGTGAGATCCAGAACAACTAGGGGTATGCAAAGGTCCTGTCTCAAAAAAACAAAACACCGTTGCAGTATGGCAGAGCTGAGCCCTGAGTGTGCTTCCTGTTGGGTGCCACACTGCATGTTGGTTGTCCTAATCTTTCCCCCTCACTCTGTGGTTAGGAAAACCTGAGATAAAAACTCATTTATCTCAAGGTGCATACCCCTCTCTCAGAGGAGTGGCTTCTTGCTGTTCAGATCACCAAAAGGGCCCTTATGAGTGCTTGTTATCCAATAGAAGCAGGAACCACCAGGGAGCCTGTGTCCATCAAAGCTGGAAGCACAGAGGTCTTCCTCTAGTCAGTGTTTCCCATAGTACTCAGAACCAGCGTTGCTTTGGTTCACTGTATGCAGCCAGTACAACCTACCATGCAGTGCACAACACAGACGTTCCTGTGGTCTTCCCGGAGCCAGGCATGCATGGTCCTGCATAGAGTGTACAAACCATGGAGATGTGGTGCCCGCCTGGCTGCCCAGCCACACTCAGAGACCTGTGGGAGACAGTCCATTCAGTTGAGTTTTTGCACCAGCCCCAATGAACCTGGGCTGGCATCACCACGTTTACCATGTCTCTGCCTATAAGATTGTCCCTTGTGTGAATGTGGTTTTTTCAAGACAGGTTTCTTTTTTCTTATATACAGAGAAACCCTGTGTCTTAGGGCTCAACATCCTTAGTCATCAGAGAAATGCAAATCAAAACGACTCTGAGATACCACCTTACACCTGTCAGAATGGCTAAGATCAAAAACACTAATGACAGTCTATGTTGGAGAGGATGAGGAGCAAAGGGAACACTCCTCCACTGTTGGTGGGAGTGCAAACTTGTACAACCACTGTGGAAATCAGTACGGTGGTTTCTCAGAAAATTGGGAATCGATCTACCTCAAGACCCAGCCATACCACTCTTGGGCATATACCCAAGGAATGCCTCAACCATACCACAAAGATACATGCTCAACTTTGTTCATAGCAGCATTATTTGTAATAGTCAGAACCTGGAAACAACCTAGATGCCCATCAACTGAAGAATGGATTAAGAAAATGTGGTACATATACACAATGGAGTACTACTCAGCAGAGAAAAACAGTAACATGAAATTTGCAGGCAAATGGATGGAACTAGAAAATATCATCCTGAGTGATGTAACCCAGACCCAGAAGGATAAACATGGTATGTACTCACTTATAAGTGGATACTAGCTATAAAGCGAAGAGCAATCAGATTGCAACCCACAGTTCCAGGGAGGCTACATAGCAGGGGGACCCTAGGATGACTGTGGCTTATAATAAGTTTTGGTTTTACTCAAGACAGGTTTCTATGTATAACAGCCCAGTCTGTCCTGGAACTTGCTCTGTAGACTAGGCTGGCCTCGAATTCACAGAGATTTACCTGCCTCTACCTCCTGAATGCTGGAATTAAAGGCATGCACAACCAACCCCCTGGCAACACTGTCCTTTTTAAACAATTTTTTTAACCAGTGTGTATCCGTGTACACACACACACACCAGTGCCACAGAGCATATGTACATGGAGGATAGAGGGCAACTAATAAGAGTTGATTTTCTCCTTCTGCAGTAATATATTGTGTACCCTCATAAAGCTTGCCTGAGGATCAGAGGACAGCCACTAGATTAGACATAAGAGGCCAGACAGTGGCGGCACACACCCTTAATACCATCACTAGATGGATCTCCGTAAGTTCAAGGCCACGCTGGAAATAGAGCCAGGCAGTGGTGGCACATGCCTTTAATTGTAGTACTGGGAAACACACACAGTATTAAATCTCAGGAAGTGACATCAGGGCTGAGAAAGGTATGTAAGGCGTGAGGAAACAGGAACTAAAGCAGTTCAGCTGAGACCCTTTTGGGTGAAGACTCAGAGGCCTTGAGTCTGAGGGTTCATGGAAACAGGATCGGCTGAGGCATTGGCAAGGTGAGGTTTGCTGTGGATTGCTCTGCTTCTCTGATCTTTCAGCTTTCACCCCAATATCTGGCTCCAGGTTTTTTATTATAAGACCATTTTAGATTCAAACAACATCAGGTCCAAGAGACTGAAATTTGTTGTCAGACTTGATGACAGGCACCTTTACCTGTTAAACCAACTCACCGGCCCCCAGAACTGTCCTTTATGAATGATTCCACAAATGTGGTGGCCTAGGTCTCTGAGCATCTTTCTCAGCTGGGGTCCTCATGTGACCTCCCGCTTGGCTATGAGTGACCTATGCCACAAGACTGATTCACTAATGCTGCAAAAAGAACTACCTTTCTTGGGCTTTGGGTCAGTTTACATATGTGAAAAGCCCTGTGTTCAATGTCACCAACTGGATTATATGACTGAACAGTCCTGGAAGCCAGGAGCAGTGAAGGGGAGGAAGGCATCCTAGTTTCTTGGGAAGCAACAATCTTCCCAAGGTTTTTAACCCCATAGTCTGTGTGTGTGTGTGTGTGTGTGTGTGCGCGCGTGCACACACACAGAGTTCCCTTCAAACTCTGGCTGATCCTCAGCTCTGGCCACACCTCTAGCCCTAACCTCCCTGGCAGGTGCCATGGTCTGCTCCTTGCAGCTGTCTGGCACTGTCCCTATTAGGCTAGTGAAGATCCTTCACTTAAAACTGGACTTCAGTGGAAAAAGAATGGCTCAGATCATTAAAAAAAAAAAGGTAATAGTAGCCGGGTGGTGGTGCACACCTTTGATCCCAGCACTTGGGAGGTAGAAGCAGGCGGATCTCTGTGAGTTCGAGGCCAGACTGGACTACAGAGTGAGTTCCAGGAAAGGCACAAAGCTACACAGAAAAACCAAAAAGAAAAAGGCCACTTACCCGGTTGTGAAATTTGGAAGCCCGGTAAATCCTTGGAGACAGGTTGTAGACAGCATAGTGTCCTGGATGCTTGGCATCCAGAAACAACCGTACATCTTCTATGTTGTTTTTGATTGCTGACTCCACACCTTCTGCTGGGAATGACATCACTGAAACAGAGCAGGCTCAAGTTAGCTGCTAAAAGATTGCCCACTTGGGCTGTGCTTGTCTCCTACCACAGTATCTAGCAAAACACAGGCTCTTCTTACCCTCTTTAAGTCCCTCAGCCTGTGCAGTGGGAGGTGTACAGACTTATAACACAAGAAATCTCACAAAACTAATCACAAACATCTGGGGAAACTTTTCAGGTAACCCGATATACAACATGGTCTATAAGGGCTACAATCAGCTTTTCTGATTATTTTTTTGCCTAGATTATCTAGTTTTAAATGTGCATGGCCTGATCATTATATTACTCAGTTTGTACCCTCAGAGTTCCAGTCATGCCAGAAGCTGGGCTGACACTGGCCTTGCCCTTTTCATAGACCATGAAATATGCTATGAAATATAGCTTGATACAAAATACCTACCTACCACCAATCTGGGTAGTTGGTCTCCAAGTCACACTTCAAATGAATCCATGGCTACCAAAGAGGCAAGAGAAGCACCTCAGCTACCTCCATTGGCCCTTGTCTAAGTCCCTATAGATGTCTATTATCCAGTTATACATACCTGCAATCCTGGATGTGATGTAAGATATGTCCAGATCACCCTTTGCATAGCTGGAATGAAAAGAACACTCAATCACTACAGAAAATACTTGGCAGTTATATCATAAGAACTTTAAGTGGAGCCCAAGTCCTAGAATGCTGAGGTAACCTTGCTGGCAGGTTGTATTCCATGAGAAGTGTGTGTGTGTGTGTGTGTGTGTGTGTGTGTGTGTGTGTGAGAGAGAGAGAGAGAGAGAGAGAGAGAGAGAGAGAGAGAGAGAGAGCATGCGCACAAGATCTTGTGTGTGACTTTGCTGTATGAGCTGACAACTAATGAGAGGTGGCACACAACACCTGAATGTGGGAGAGAGCAGCCCAGAAGGGCTTTAACCATCTTTTCTTTCTAGAGTGTTCTCCAAGGTAAAAACACTGAGGACTGATCCTGACAGTAACACAGACAAGGGTGCTGTAGACACCAGTCATTGATCCCACTGCTCCAGGGGGGCTAGAGAAGAACAGAGGTTGGCAACTTGAGGCGAGAGCATACCCTGTACCCTATACAGGCTTGAAAGGAGACAGCAGATACTGCTGGAGAGAAACAAAGACATCCCAAGTGACTAAGATACATCACTGCTCACGGCTACCAAAAACCAAAAAACTTTTAGAAACCAATACCCTAAATTGGTTCACAAAACTGACAAAAATACAGATCAAATCCTAAATGACTATGCAAGAACTTGATAAACTTATTCTACATACAACTCCTCTTAAAAAAAAAAAAAAAAAACAAAAAAACCACTTATGCTGGAACAACCAAGATATCTTGGAAAAGGGGGGGGGGTAAATGGTGTTGCATAACTATTTTGAGTAGCATACTATAGCTGGGCAGTGAGGTTAGGATAAGAAAGTCAGAGGCAGTTGAGGAAGGCACACTTGGCCTCAGCAGAGTCAACAAGGGGTCAATATGGAGGGTCAGGTGGAAGAAAGAATAGACATACACTATAAATTCACCGACATAAAACCTGATTATGGCAATCTCAACAGTTTAAAATGTCATTTGAATTTAAGACAGGCTAACTTAGGATATAAAAGGCTCTCTGAGACAACAAACAGTTTGTACTAAAGTACAGCTTTATCTGGTACTTAAACTTTGGTGGGAAAAGGCAGTTAAACAAACAGGCCACAGATCAGAACTAACTAGTTCCAATCTGTTTCTTCACAAAAACAAGTAATAACCCAATAGTAACCAAGATACCAGGTATCAGTGGTAGATGTTTTCATCCCAGTACTCTGGAGGCAGAGGTAGGCAAATTTCTGATCTTGGTGAATTCACAGGCAGCCTGGTCCACATAGTGAGTTCCAAATCAACCAGGGCTACAAAGGTAAACAGTGTGGAGGGTGCAAATATAATGCAGACAACAGCATAAAAATAACTTAGCTGACCCCTCAAGGAAGATCAACAAGCCCCAGTATCAGGTTAGGTATAGGAAAGCACACACCTAGTGGTGTACAATCGGCACTGAGCATCACTTAGGGCTCCACACACACTATACCCTAACCTCTAGCCTGTTCAGGGAAAAGTACAGGGGACTAGGCACAGGTTCAATGGTATACACATCAGGTTTGTACCTAACATAGATCAAGGTGGCCCAGATCTTGATTTCTAAGGCATCAAGCAGCCTCAAGCAACTAAGAGAACCTGAAGTAGTCACTTTTGCCACCTGTCACCACACTTGGACCTTTTCACATACGATAGAGCCAAAAAATGAAGGCTATTTGCTGCTAATCTAAGTAAATTTAATAAATAATAAATACAGGAGTTATGTAACTCTTATCAGTTATGTCTACTTTGTAGCCTACAGGTTACATGCAGCCAAAGATAGCTATGACTATAGCTCAACAAAAAATCATATACTTACTGAAAACATCATGTGTTGTTGTTGCTTTAGTTTTAAAGTTTATTATAAACTCAACTAGTTTTGTGTGTGTGTGTGTGTGTGTGTGTTTGTGTGTGTGTGTGTGTGTGTGAGAGAGAGAGAGACAGAGACAGAGACAGAGAGAGCGCGAGCACACCATGCCATTTGAGACAGGCATGGAGGTCAGCAACATGGCAAGCAAGCAGCTGTATGGTGGGGAGTGGAGCTTTAGAGAAAGTAAAAATGCCCAAAGTACTAAATAAAGCTCTAGAAAACATCCAAAAGACAGAAAAAAAGGAAAAGTCATGCCTGAGTCTAGACTCAGAAAGACAGACAGACCCAACAGAACCAAATGGTGATACTGCAGTGACTGCCTCATTAGAGTTCGGAGTAAACAACTACTGGATTCTTGGCCTTTCTGCCAAAAGTCAGTCATCACTGGACTATCTGGATTACAGCCTAAAAATCAATATAATAAACCCTGCATAGAAATATATAGTATTCATTCTGTCAGTTCTGTTCCCTTAAAGAACCCTAATATAGACAGAGATCATGTTACAATATCAAAAGGTTGGACATGCCTAGTGGTTTAAGCATACACTCCAGGCAGAAGGTATAAGCATATGTATGCTCACATATCCATATTTCTACAATGTAGCACACCCACCATGTTTCATCAACTGTAGAAGTTTGGGGACCATAAGTAGTATGATCCAGTGGTGCTTACTACAGCAGCAGACATCCTTGGGCAGCAGGAGCATCCATACTGGTAAGAGCCAGGGAGACTGCCCAAGCATCTCAGTCACAGTTCCCTCCAGAAAAGCTGACGGAGTAACCTTTAACACAGTACTGTGTTCTGGAATACTCACCAAGGCTCTTGGGCCATGATTTGACTTTCTTAAGCATATATTCACACCCACTGTGGCCCAGGTCTCTCATAATGACTGACTTCTAGTAATCAGAGTACGCTGGAAGGTGCCACTTTGCCCTGCAGTTGCTTCATCTATTTGGCACCAAAGAAAAACAGTGCCATCATGCCAGGTACTAGCAGAGCTAAGGAGATTCTGAGATGCTGCTATTGCACAAAGCCAGCTCTGTTGGGGGTCCTATGGACAGGGGCCTCAGGTTTGTGCTGGTTAGTTTTTTTGTTTTTGTTTTTTTTTCTTTTTTTGGTCAGCTTGACACAAGCTGGGATTATCTATGAAGAGGAAATCTCAATTGAGAAAATCCCTTCATAAGACTGGCCTATGGGCAGGTGTTCCTGGGCTACATAAGAAGGCAGGCTGAACAAGCCATAGAAAGAAAGACAGTAAGCAGCACCCTCCATGGCCTCTGCTTCAGTTTCCACCTCTAGAATTTCCTGCTTTAAGTTCCTATCTTGGCTTCCTTTGATGATGGTCTGTAACCTATAAGCGGGAAAAAAACTCTTTCCTTTCCAGATTGGTTTTGGTCAGTGTTTTATCACAGCAATAGAAGGCAAACTGAGACAAGATCCCAGGCTCAAGTCTGTATATGGCTCATCCTAACCGAGGGTGACAAAGTTAACACTGCCTTGGGGAATCTCCATACAGGCATAGAACAGGATAGGACAGCCCTCACACTTACTTAGCCACAGACTGGATGACCTTGGAGGAAGTATCCTTGAGGTTGGTGAAGAGCCGTTCTGTCCCGCCCCGTAGGATGTCGAGAAACCCACCATAGGGCTGGTCATACTCTGCCAGAGCCAGAACTACAGGAAAGAGCCACAGTAGGTCAAGAGTATGTCCCCAAGAAGCCTCATTGCTTCCCCTGATTCCCTCAAACCCACCAGTGAGCTATCTTTCCCACTGGCAGGTGCTAGCCTGTTGTTTCCAGCCATTTCAGAGACTTAAGGAATGGCCAATATAGGCACAGAAGGCTATGTGAACAAGTCAGACCTAGTTTCTACCTGGAACTGCACCAATGAGACAGTCTCAAAACAGTAACTGCAGGACATGATACCCTTTCTAAAGTGAGTGCAGGTGAAGCCCACAAAAGTGGACTCTGAGACCAGAGGGACCCTCAAAGACTGTGGTGGAAGAGCTAACACAGATGTGACTTAGGTTCTGAACAGCCCCACAAACAGCCCACATAGCATGACGTAAAAGAAGACACCCTGCCCTAACCCTAAATGCACCACACATGCTGGGCACAGAGTAAGAACCTCAAGACCAGGACACTGGGGTGGCCAATCTTTGGAGACAAGAGCCTCCTCTCTAGGAAACAAAGATCTAGAGAAGGACTCAAGTTAGTCCTTGACATTGCAAAAAGGAGACTAGAAAATGGTTCATCCCACAGTCAGTCCATGACCGTACCTGTTCAGTCTTCCTTGCCCTCACTGGTGCTCGTAAGGTGGCCATCCCACCTGAGATGGAAAGCCACTGTTCTGTGGCTTGTTCTCTCAAGCCAGTAGGAATAACCCTCAGCTCTTCCCATTGCACCCTAGTTCCTACGACTCCCGTCTCCTCTCCTCCTCTCCTCCCAGTCGGCACCTCTAGTGCTCTGTGACCTTAAGGTATTATCTGCTAACCTTGTCTAAAGCAGGTTTGGCCTTGGTACTCAATTTCTCGAAGGCACTCTGGGAGGTCCTCTCTTAAGAAGGGTCATTTCCATAGGCTTTGAACTATGCAATGTCCAGGACTCAGTGTAACCTCCAGAGGAGCTAGAGACTATTATCAACCATGCCTGGAAGACTTATTTCATTATATCTTGAATGGCAGATGAGTTAACCTTTGCTTTGTGAAGATATATATATAGTGAAGCTAATATAACTCCTATGGGACAGAGTTACCTGGTAGCTCTAGGTTGGTTTCTCTTGGACCTTTCCCTGACAATCTTTCCCTTGGTTGATTTAAGACCAAATACTCTGTCAAATTCTGTATTCTACCCTGAACACAATGGCTCAAAAGAACTATGAGTTCCTTGGAATGGTAGAGACAATCACCCATTGAAAACTCCCAAGGAACATGGTTTTGCTATCTGCTCTGATGCATATTGGGTACCTGGTAAACAACCTGTGGGGAAAGACTAGTGGTTAGGCTGGAGCACTTACCTCCACTGTAACTGTTATTCACAGGGCCCCCAGGAGGGGGTGGTGCTCGGGAAGGCCCTGAGTTCCCATAGCCACCATTCTGCTCCAGCAGCTATAAGATTCAAAGGCATGGTGTCAGCTTCATACAAAAGCCAGAGTTAGTTTACACCTGCACTCAGCATTGCGCCCTCAGCTGATGAGCCAGCCTGTATTTGGTTTACTCCAACATGCAAGGATAGTAAGTTCCTAGGAGTCTTGGCAGAGGTAGAAATAAAACTTCTATTCATAGCTCTAAAACAACATTCAGGGTAACCTAGAGAGTAACATCAGACAAATGCTAACACCCTTATACGATGATGACATATCCAAACCTATATGGACATAGAATCTGTTCTTTCTACTTCATTTCCTCCCAATCTACTTGACCATCTTGAGTAGACATGTCAGGTGTGCAGTCCAGAACCCTAATACCTGTGGTCCTAGTGCCGTGTGTGGTTCCTCCAACAACTCCTTGGACCATACTTATTATTCTTTGAACTCAGCCCACAGTGCATATTGTCTAAGGAGCTGGTTGGCCCAGAGAAAGTGTTCATGGGTTCTAATAAGCACTACAATCATAAAACTTTTGGTGTCTTCACTGGCCAGCAGTACTTCTGTCCTGACACACTATGAAGAACAAGGCCCACAGTCCTGCTTCCTACTTTCTAGTGGTCTCCAAGACAGCCACTAAACGCTCCTGCAAAAGCCTAAAGGTAACAGGAGAGGACCCAGGTAGCCTGCCACAGAGCAATCTCCCAATGCCTTTTTTGTCCCTCTGACCTATTACCATCAACCTGATCAACCAAAGAAACTTGTCAAAAGCATCCATATCATCAACCTGCCATCCTCAGGGCACCTGAATTCTTAAAACATATACTGTTCCTAGTTTTTCTATGCTCTAGTGCCAATAGAAAGGGTCTTATCAGCAGGATCCCCTAAAGGAATCATAGACCTCTTCTACCCACTACTTCCCTGAGGATCCCTATCCACAGATGGGGATTCAGACCAGTATCTCCAAAAGTCCTCTCTTCCATGTTGTACCCTTGCCCTTCAGCAGCATAGACCTTAAACACCCTGATAACTAGTCCAGTATCAATAGATCCTGAAAAGCTCTGCTTCTAGGGGTGAAAGGACCAATAACAGGAAGCAGAAAAAACTAGAACTAGACATGCAGCCTCTGCAGAGTGATTCAAGAGAGGCCTCATTAGCTAGATGGTAGGACAGCAGAATCCGGCCTGAGCCATGAGCTATACACAGCAAAGTGGGCACAGACGTTGGATTCTTAGAGATGCCCAGGGACCTGCCTATACCTTGAAGGTGTGGCTAGACTTATGGCTGCTTTAAAAAAGCCTCCTGGACGTCCATACCACAATATTTTCTTGGACTGCCTGCTTTTTGAAAGTACAGAGCATAGGATGCCTTAGTCCAACTGCCAGCAACTATGTGTACTGGACCTGTGTTGAGCCTGGGGATAAATGCAACCACGAGGCCATGGTTGGGTGCATGCCCCCAGAAACTGTGAGATGTAGATAGTAACATCAAGGGAAACAAAACAATAAAGGAACTCTTTTGGCTCATCTAAGTGAGCATGTCCAGAGTTCGAGACCACCTGAGCTAGGACCCACAGGAGTGCCTGTTGTGGTAACCATAAGCTTGTGAGGGTTTGTGACTTTAGTAAGATAGGATGAAGGTGTCTCAGGCTAATGCCAAGAATACACAATACCTTAAAGGTCTAGGCATGGACAGCTGAGCCTCATGATGTCCTTACCTCTGTGATAGGGGCCTTGGGGTTCACATTCCTGGCTGCTGCAATTTCTTGGAGTTGTCGGACCACTTCAGTAATGGACAGCCTCTCCTCCGGGTTGACCTTTAGCATGGCACCTAAGGCAAAACACCATAAATTAGCCCCATGTCACCTACAGCCCTGGGCCTCAGCTGGACAGCACCACCTACTATTGCAAAGGCTACAGAACAAAGATCACATACTTTACCCAGAGTGCTGACTTCAGAAGCCAAGGAGAAAATGACAGAATGACCACAAAAAGTAAACAAGTCTATCAGAAATGGCCACTTAGACTGCCATAAGCTCACCAAAGGGGTGAGCAGGGGGCAGCTCCCTGGAAAAGCCCCCACTAGAAAGCTGTCAGGACAGCAGCTATGGAGGCAAATGTGGGACCCCATGGTCATGAGTGAGTAGTACTCATTGTTATTGAACGGGGGGCTCATGTCCTCAAGTTTCTAAATCAGGCAAATTCATAACAGGAACTTACGAATAAGGTCATGGAAGACTGTGTAACGAGTGTCATTCACAGGAATGGAGTACTTCCCATTAACTATCCGGAGTTTTGCTCCATCCTCAAAAGGATGCTGCCGGAAACATAGCAAGTATAAGATACAGCCCAGTGCCTGTGTGGGAAAAATGGAGAGCAGAGTGTGAGGGACAGATTAAAGAGTGAGAATATTCAAGGAGAACAGAGGTTGGATAAAAGGAGAAGAGAGGGTGGGGGAGGGGCTATGCAAGGAACAAAGGGCACAAGCTGAACAGGGACCAGCAGGGACAGGCTGAGCAGGGGCCCAGGAGACAAGGTCATCAATAGAGGGGTACAAAAGAACTGCCCCTTCTTGGTGAACCCTGGAGGGCACCAAACAGGCTGCTGTTCTTTGTTGATTTGAATGAGTCACACACCGGTTATGACATAAAAAAATGTCACTTTAGGGGCTGAAGAGGTGGTTGAATGGTTAAGAGCACATACTGCTCTTCCAGAGCCCAAGTTTGGTCCCCTGCACCCATGTCTGGCACCTTACAGCCACCTGTAATTCTAGTTCCAAGGAGATTTAATCACTCCGGCCTCCCTAGGCACCAGCACTTACATGCACACAACTACCCGGAGACACACAAATACACACAATTTAAAATTTAAAAAGTCAACCTGGCAAGATGGGCCAGTGACAGCAATTCCTTCCATGGGAAGCTTCCCACCTCCTCCACAAAGAACTTTCTACGTTTCAGCAACAAGTCCTAAGCTCTTGCTATTCAAATCGAAAGGCTCCCATCAAAACTGCATGGTTCCTATTCAAACACAGGTTTTATAGATGGGTAAGCACCCTGAGAACCTCACTATGTAAGGCACAGCAGATGCCAAGAATTGAGCTCCATGTAGATAATTCCTATAAATTGAGCAGTGTGAAAGGCATAAAGGCAAGCTAGGGATTCCCACAGACCTGACCTCCTTTTATGGTTTGTTCTACTCACCACATCCAACAGTGTGAACAGGAGGTAACTGAAACACTGGGATTTTATCCACAGGCAATAGCATATACAGAACACATAGATGTGTCCAGATGTGTGGTGAGAACCCCCCTAGGTGGGCCAAGAAATTAATGAAGATGTGTCTTCATTAGTGGGATTAACTGACTCCTATAAACTTCAAATGCGTAAGTACTTGACAGTGTCTCAGGGGGAGGGTGCTGATGATGCCATCACTGTCTCTGTCTCTAGGGAAATGATAGCTCTGGTCACAACAAGGAGGGCCCAGCTCAGTGTGTAAACAGGGGCCATGTGTGAAGTAATATATTTAGTCTATTTCTATTTCCTACCACATAACTCCTTGAATTGCTGATTGTTGGCCATCTGTATGTAACTTTAGGATGGAGCATGTGGTCACCAGAAAGACCAAGACAAAATCAAGATCAGAGGCCTCAACCTCTAACAGGACAGAGGAAATGAGGGTTAAGCTGACTGACCCTGACCAAGGTGGTAACCAACCACAAGGTCTCCACAAAATGCATCCTTTATAATAAAGTAGTAAATGTACATAAGTGTGTTCCTGAGTTTTCTGAGCTGTTCTAGGAAGCTAATCAAACCCCAGGAGGGGTTTGTGGGAAGCCAGGCTTCTAGTCAGTCCGTGAGAAGCACAGGCAAAACAACTGTGACCGCTACTGGTGTCCAGAGGGGTGGAGGTGGGCATGTTGGGCTGAGTCTAACCCTATGGTGGTCTGAAACCACATCTGGCAAATAGGCAGCATCAACATGTTAGCAATGTCTTGGTCTAAGAATGCCCCAGGAACATCCTTTTAGGAACTGGCTGTTTACTGCACATGGGGACAGACCTGAGGTCGTATAGGTCTCCCGTGTCAACTGTACTGGTGTGAAAGAAAAGTGCATGTCTATGGCAGATGAGGACGTAGTCCCAGAGAGGGTTCCTTGCAAGAGACATCCCTAGGTCTGGAATTCACGACTCCAGAAGTAGAACAGGTACAGAAATTGTCTGTATTGCCGTGTGACGCCTGTGCAGACTCAAAGTCATGCTGTTACTCCAATTGCTCAATTATTATTTTTGAAGATTTATTTTATGTGTATGAATGTTATGCTTGCATGTATGTCTGTGCACCATGTGTGTGCCTTCTGCCCCTGGAGGTCAGAAGAGGGCTTTAGATCACCTGGAACTGGAGTTATAGATGATTGTGAGCCAGCATATGGGCACTTGGAATGGAACCTGGGTCCTCTACAAGAGGAACAAGTGTTCTTAACCACTAAGACATCTTTCTAGCTCCTCCTCTAATTGCTCTGCTAATTCACCTCTGGTAGTAGTCACAAAAGAAACGAGAAAATGAAGGTGAAGAGCGGAGAAAAGCATAAGAGAAGGGAGCTGATGGGACATGAGCGCCTAAGACAGACAGCTGCTAGAAGCCTCTGCAGCTCCTGCCATGACCTAACTGACCAGGCACCAGCAAGAGAAGCACTCAGACCTCACCCAGATATCCTGCTTCTCTCCAATGGGGAAGTTGGAATACAGGTCTACAATTTCTGGTGTTCTGTACATGGGTGTGGTATTCCTCGTGATCTGGAAAAAAAAAAAAAAAAAAAAGATTTCAGGGTAAGTTACACATAAGCATTATTTTTGTGTTTTGCACAGAGGCCTACAACTTCCTAAGGTCTCTACTGAAGGCTGACAGCAGTGACTTTTCCTCCTCCCATGTGTTGTGAGGACTCTGGCCATGCAATGCTGTGCCACCACGTTCCTTAGAGATTGTGATCTCTCATGGCCACCCAGAAGTAACGAAAGGAGCCAAGTCCAAGGATTAACCCACTGGACTATTTTATTTCCTCAAGGGAACATGTCGTACCTGGCATGAGAAACCTCTTTTAGAGTGATCAAAGAGGCCATCTTACATGATGGAGTTACTATATTAAAAGAAGCTTCCAGATGAGTTCTAGTAGGGGACATAAGCCTGTATAACCCAAGAAATAATGAAGTCTGTCAGCTGGTCATATTTAAAAACAGAGTCAGGAGCTGGGTAGATAGCTCAGTCAGTAAAGTGTTTGTTGTACAAGAATCGGCCTGAGTTTGATCTCCAGAACATACATTTAAGAAAAGCTGGTATGGTGGAAAGCGCTTGTAGTCCCAGTGCTGGGGAAGTAGAGACAGATAAGATTTCTGGGGCTTGCTGGCTAGCCAGTTTAAACTAATCAGTGAGTTCTATGCCACTGAGAGACCTTTTCTCAAACAACAAAGTGGATGCCTCCTAAAGAATAACTCCTGAACTTGTCCTCTGGTCTCCATACACATATGCATACATGTGCATTCACAAATACATGAACACATGCAAAAGCATATTCACATATATACACATACAAAACTAAGACTCTGTGGACCCTCAGTAATATACCCTGTGGTGGTTTGGAAGAAAATGGCCCCAAAAGGAGTGGTATTATTAGGAGGTGTGGTCTTGCTGGAGTATGTGTGTCACTGTGAAGGTGGGCTCTAAGGTCTCATATATGCTCAAGATACTGACCGCCCAGTGTCTCAGACCACTTCCTGTTGCTTTCAGATCAAGATGTAGCCAGCACACATCTGCCTGCACACTGCCATGTCCCACCATGATGATAAATGGACTATAAGCCACTACCTCAATTAAATGTTTTCCTTTATAAGAGTTGCTATGAGCCAGGCAATGGTGGTGAGGCAGAGACAGGCAAATCTCTGTGAGTTCCAGGCCAGCCTGGTCTACAAAGTAAAATCCAGGACAGGCACCAAAACTGCAGAGAAACCCTGTTTCGGGAAAAAGAAAAAAAAAAAAAAAGAAAGAAAGAAAGAAAGAAAGAAAAAAGAGTTGCTGTGATCATGGTGTCTCTTCACAGCAACAGAAACCCTAAGACACACCATATGGGAAATTCATAGCAAACTCACATACCAACCCCAGACTATGATTCAAATCAAAGTAAGCCAATACGCTTTTGACACTGCAGAAAGGTAGCAAGGCCTCAGACAGGCAATGACTTCTTAGACAGTAGAAGGTACAAGCCAGTGGAAAGCCAACATGAGAAGCCTCTCTAAGGATGACAAGGAAATCTATGCAAGATACAGTTCCAACCAGAGCCTGTAGAAAGGTGTAAAACACCATGGATCGAATCCAAGAGATGGAGAGAGATCAGAGAGTGGACAAAAGATCAGGCCAGAGACGATGCAGAGTGTACTGTGGCCAACAAAGGGCCAACAAGCCACATACTATGACCATATACTTTAGGTGTGAGATGTACTTTCATGAAAAACTTGATTTGCATATACTGGAGAGCACGAACCCTTTGACCCAGCAGCTCATTTCATTCCTCCCCAAGTACCCACTCTGAAAGCCCACGGGATACAAGGACAGAGTGGTTGTTCATGTAGACCTGTTTATACCTACAGTACACTGAGAACAGCATGAGCAACAGAAATACAGATAAAGACACACACTGGGGATGCAAGCAGCTGCAGAAACTGAGTGAACTGAGGCAGTCACTTCAGCAGTCCAGGAATCATAAACAAAAACCCAAAAAGAGCCCCATAGGGTCAGAGAAAAGGGGGTAGCTAGCTCTGCCCAGCTCTGGATAAAGAGGCTTAGAAGGGAAAACACTAAATAAGGTCTAAGAAGCTGTTGTAAAAAGGGGCATATGACAATTGCTCTGGAAATACTGTTAAGTAAACTCAAATATACTACAAATGAGTAAGGACCAGACTAAGGAGAAATAAACCCAGGAATGTCTGGACACTATGTCTGTTCAGCACACAGAACTTAGGAACAAAAGTTAAAACAAACCCAAACTTCCAGTAGATTCTTTAGTGCTGAGGGCTCATGATCCTGAGGCTGACCAGGGAAGAGTCAGACTGTAGACAGGATGGCTCTCACTCAAGACACATTTGGGTGGAGATGCTGTGCAGATCTGTAGTTGCCACTCTAAGAATGGGTGTGTGCTCATTCGCACAGCTGCTTACACAGTATAAGTAAGTACATCTATTTGTTAGACCTAGACATAGAGGCCCAGTGGTGACCAACAGACTTGTGATCTGACCAGACTCTCTATTCCTTTCTGATTCCAAGGTAGCAAGGCTTCTCAGGCAAGAAGCTGAGCCCAGAGCTAGAGCAAGGCAGGCATGTGGTCACACAAAACCTCCTGTACTTTAAAGATACAAGTGCTCCAAAATGATTGTTATCAGTCCATTTTCCATTGCCAATAACACAATACCACAGGCTGTGTAAACTAAGAGAAAGGAGGTTTGCTTTAATTCATGACTCTGACCCAGAGCTTATATGTGGTAGCAGTCTTTTTTTCTGGCACTGTCCCAAGGCAGCATAGGGTACCACACAGCAGACAAAAGTAATGTCCATGTATCTTCTGGTCTTTCTTTTTTAGAAAGCCACCAAAACTTAAACACTAGGCTCCATCCTGATGACCTTATTTAATCCTAATTCTTTCTACAAGGGTCCATTTCTAAAAACCATAGTTGACTTAAGATTCCATATTATGAATACCCTACAATGAGGATTAAGTTCAGTATAAGTCTGGAGAAAACAAACCACATTAAAACCATACCAGATGGTAAATGTGAAAAGAATCCAAGAGCCTTGTGAAGCAAATCTGGGACATTTTCCCACCAAAATAAAGACATACTGAATCGTGACCATGGGAAAAATGGTACCCAAGTCCTTATGAATCACAGATAATACACGAGCAGGTTCTGGGGCTCCCACTTCAGTGATGGGCAGAGTACTACAGTCAGTAGCAAACAGCAAAGATGGGTTAAGAGGAGTCATCACCACTGAAGGAGACTTGCAAGACACTGGAAGCTAGGAGGAATAAATGAGTCGAGCTCTCCACACAATAGATGGGCATAATGAAGGGCTGCAGGACTATATCCACACATCACATATCGGCAGGGCACTGGAAAAGGATAACTAAGCAAAAGGAACGGGACTGGACTGATGATCCAAATAAATACTGATCTGAATGGTTTTCACTCATATTGATGGTGGCTGACAACTCTGATATACTAAAATTGAATCATACACAGTTGGCTATGAAGTGGGACAAACACTGAACAGCAAGGTCAGGGCTTTCTTCCTAAGCTCTGGCCAGAATTACTCTTGGGCTTCAAACCCTTACCAGTGGTTGGGAATGAAGCCTCATATGGAACTTAGCATGATCTTTGCAAAGGTGAGGACCCACTTGGTCTAATAAGCATGGCTCTGATGTGGTGTCAGACCTCCAAGTAGCCTAGAAACCCTGCCTTAATGAGGCTTGCATCATGTGAAGCAATAAACACAACTGTCCCTGACAGCATTGTGCCAGGTAGTTATGCCTCTTCCTCCATAGATGCATCCCTAGGAAGCAAGTGTCCGCCCGTGAAAGGCAATCTAGCCTTGTAGCTGCTTCACCTGGCAGCACCTGACAGGCTAGAAATGTAAGGCCATCTTTCAGAATCATGGTCCCTCTACAGCAAGAGTGGTCCCTTACTATACTTTACCTATCTTTGGGACCTTTATGCTGAGCACTGTGGCTATTCTTTTGCTCTGTATTGTTTTGTACATGCAATTCATGTAAATTCTATGAAATGCTAGTCACTGTGGAATTATATATACATTTTGAGGATGCAGCCTCTCTGCAGGGACAGAAGACACCTGACCTAAGCTGTGAGTCTATCAACAAAGAATATTTCTAAATAATTCTTTTAAACTAGGGAAGCAAGTGCTCTTTCAGCCACATCTGCAGCCCTCTAAATGACTTTTAAAAAATATTTCTAGGCTGGGCAGTGGTGGCACATGCCTTTAATCCCATCACTTGGGAGATAGAGCCAGGTGGATCTCTGTGAGTTCGAGGGCAGCCTGGTCTACAGAGCGAGATCCAGGATAGGCACTAAAATTACACAGAGAAACCCTGTCTCAAAAAACCATAAAAAAAAAAAAAATTTCTAAGTTTAGAATGGCAGAAAAATTCTGGAGATAGCTGCACAATAATGAGTATCTTTTTCTTTTTTGTAGACTTATTCATTTATTATGTATATAGTATTCTGCCTGCATGTATGCCTGCACACCAGAAGAGGGCGCCAGATCTCATTACAGATGGTTATGAGCCACCATGTGGTTGCTGGGAATTGAACTCAGGACCTCTGGAAGAGCAGCCAGAGCTCTTAACCACTGAGCCATCTCTTCAGCCCTAATGTATCTTAATGCCACTAAAATCTGACTTAAAATGTTAAAATTTGTTGTACGTATTTAAGACAATTAAAAATAACTCTAAGAAATCAACAGGATGAGGACATTTAAAGGCAGATTGATAAGAGCATGAGATCAAATGAATTCTCCATTCTGTTTAAATCTGTGGCCACAAACTAGCAGAATACAGCCAGGAAGAAGATGATGCTCCCAGGATACAGTAGCAGGCAATCTGTTAAGAATCTTTATTTAGAGCCATACTCAGACTTGTGCCTGAAGACGCAGAGGGAATAAAGGGAATGAGGGAAGGACTGAGAAGCAGCTCCTGAGGTGCAGACTCAAATGCATGCCTCACCTCTTCCTCCACCATGGCTCGCTTCTGGGCGCTCCAGCTGTAGTCAGGGTAATGGGAGATGGTTGTGGCACTGCCAAAGTCACACAGCTTAATGGTCCCCTGGTTACTAAGTAGTAAGTTTTCAACCTGCAAAATGCCAAAGGATGGTTCTTATGAACTTAGTGTGTACATGGAACTTAAACCTCAGCAAAGACAAACAGGAATATGAAATCAGTTCCTTAGAAAAAACCCTCTGCACCAAGGTCCAGGTTGCCGGTTGCTAGGGGCCATTACAAAATTTCTTAAAGTTAAAACCACCTACCCAGCAAACAGAAAACCTAATGAAAGACAATGAGCCTTCTGAAATGTCAGAAGATAAAGAATAAAACACGCTACTTATATCTACACTAATTTAGGAATAAATCTAACAAAGATAGACAAAAGACTTCTTGTGCAGAAGGCCTTAAAATAATTGTTTTGTTTTAAGGAAAGGGTCTTACTATGTAGCTTTGGTTGGCCAGAACTCACTATGTTGACCAGACTGGTCCTGAACTCATAGAGATCTACCTGATTCTGCCCCCCCCCCCACCCGCCCCAGATGCTAGATTAAAGGCAAGTACTACTACACCCAGCCAAATTTAAATCCATGACTCATAAAATTACATGCAATCCTAATTCCAGTCAATTGCTCTACTGGCATCCTGTTCCTCCTCCTAGGCACATTAAGTATCCTCTACATTCACCAGAGTAGAGTGTCTCAACACAGGTCAGCCAGCCACCTACTGTTCCTAGTCTGGTTCTCTGCTGAGTCTATCAAGTAGACTGTCAAGGGAAAAGTGCATGTACTATCACAGGCTGGCAAAAGGAAGAACTATGGCCACAAACTAGCAGAATACAGCCGCCAGAACACCCAGAGTTAGATTCCTGTACCCTCCAACCACAGAGGACACTTGTTCCATGGATGAGCCAGATGGGACTATTCTCAGGACACAGGCCAGCAGAGTTAGCTACAAACAAGGGAAGTAAAACAGATGTGCCACATTGTCCACAGTGGAAGGATACATAATGAGAAAGTCCCACAATGCACATTCTGTGAGACAAGACTACATAGAAATACAGGTGGATCTAAACATAATGCTGAGCAAAAAAACAGGCCCAAAAGAATTCAAATGACACCCACCAGCACAGAAAACAAACTGTAGCATCAAGGAAACCAAGGACATGATCACTGCAAGCAGGCAGTGACTGTGGCACAAGTCACATACGCACACAAGAGGTGTAAAGCCATTGAAGCTCCTGTTTCATAGCAAGAAGTGACTGAGTAGCCAGCTCTTAGGGCTCCTGAAGCAGAAGCTACAGGCTTCACCTGTGTAGACACTCAGTAGGCAGTTGATCAATCCTCCACTAATTTTATTCTTTATGTTCATTTTTTTCTAACACACATCCACCTACCACCACCAACAATAACATCTACCATACTATCTTCAAGCTTAAATAAATAAACAAAGTATTAAAGAGGTACATGTATGCTACAGCATATGTGTGGAGGTTGGAGAACAACTTTTGAGAGCCAGTTCTCTCCTTTCCTCACATGGAACCTGGGAATCAACTCAAAGTTGTTGGGGGTGGTGGTTTGAATAAGAACGGCCCTATGGGCTCATATATTTGAATGTTTGGTCTCTAATGGTGGAACTGTTTGGGAAGGGTTAGGAGGTGTGGCCTTTTTGGAGGAGGGGTATCACTGGGGATGGGCTTTGAGGTTTCAAAATTCTATGTTACTCTCAGTCTTCCCCCCACCACCACCTCTGCTCCAACTTGAGGACCAGGATGTAAGTAAGTTCTTAGTTTCTGTTCTAGCATCATGCTTGCCTGCCTGCCATCATGCTCTCCACCATGATGGTCATGGACTCACCCTCCGAAACTATAAGCAACCCTCTCAACCAAATGTTTTCTTCTATAAGTTGCTTTGGTCATGATGTCTCTTCATGGCAATAGGAAAGTAAATAAGACATCAGGCTGGACCAGGTGGTGGTGGCGGCGGCGGCGCACGCCTTTAATCCCAGCACTCAGGAGGCAGAGGCAGGTGGATCTCTGTGAGTTCGAGGCCAGCCTGGTCTCCAAAGCGAGTTCCAGGAAAGGCACCAAAACTACACAGAGAAACCCTGTCTCGAAAAACCAAAAAAAAAAAATAATAAAATAAATAAATAAAGACATCAGACTGGGTAGAAAATGCCTTTACCTGCTGAGCCACCTCACCAATCCAGTTTCAGATTTTTTTTTTTCTTCAAAAAAAGACACAATAGGGGAATAAACACTAGGCTATGGCAATATAACTTTAACGGTTTTGTTCAATAATATACTAGGAACTCCAGTGAGCCAAATATATAAGCAAAGTCAAAATGGGGGTGGGGGGGCAAAATAAAAAGAAACTGAAGAATCAGGTGCTGGTAGCTGTAAATATTCAACTTCATTAATAACAGGAAAAAGTGAAATAAACTCATATGAGTATACTCCTAAGCCAGGCTCCACAAGTTACATATAACAATTCAGACAGGCAGGTGCCACCCTCAGCTAGGCTATGGTACATGCATCCTGCCTACAGTTGGAGATACACAACAGAAGCCTTTCCATGTAAGTGACTCCCCACCAAGGTCAGAACTGCACCTGGATGGCCACAATTCTGTGAGAAAAGGCAACTGAGAAGCTTAGAATGACTGGACAATAGCTGAGCAGAAAGCACTAGGCTCTGACCAAGCATGGGGGGCACAAAGACTACTAGGGAGTTATCCCAAGGTAGGAGAACAGAGTGTGAAGACATGCAACCAGCAATGCAACCCAGCTGGTACCTTGAGATCCCTGTGGATGATGGGTGGTTTCTGCCTGTGCATGTGCTGCACTGCTCTGCATGTCTGGTAGAAGATCTTCAGAATGCTGTCGCAGGACAGAGGGCCTTTACATTCAACTCTCCTGAGAAACTCCACCAGCTGTCCTAAAGGAGACAAGTGAATTTAGTCACCCTGGAGTTGAGAATGCTATACTCCATTTGTTAGCAGGTTTGATCTGCCTCTGTGTATGACAGTCCAGGTAGGAGTGGCGTTTCTAAGGCCTTAGTCAGGGTGCATACCCAATCTGTACCACTCTAGCCATCCTTAAACTTCTGTAGGAAGCCAAAGAAAAGGGGCCCCTATAACTTTGGGTATAAGGACCACCCCTGTTCCAGGGAAGGTAAGGGCAGGGGATGGCTTAGGACATCCCTGGGACAAAACAAGAAGCAAAAACAAGCATATGAGAAAGCTTTGAAGGCAGGGGGAAAAGTTCTAGCAGTTAGCAGAGGCAGTGACCAAGGTCACTGAAAGAATAATCACAAAGCAGAAGCTCTAGGCTCATATCCACAGCACAGCAGAGACAAAGCAGAAACCCTGACCCTCACCACAGAACTATATCCTAGTAGTTCAGAATTACATCATGTTCTGCTGGTAGCTTCCTTCTGGCTCCTAACTCTTGCAGGATTAAACAATTTCCTGCTTCTACCATACTTGATTCTCAGAATCTATAAAACCCAGGGGAACAGTGATCCTACAAAAAATAGGGACCCTGGTGAAATGGGCAGGCTCCCAGGGGCAGGGGTAGATATGTCCACCTAAGCTCTATGTCAGACTGATCATAATGTTAACTTTAATTGGCCCATTCAATAGTTCATTCTTGGAAAGAATTAAGAGATTTTTATTGTTTTGAGACAGGGTTTCAAAAACTTGGCCACCCTCCTGCTTTAACTTTCTGAATGCTAGGACTGTATGCATATGTCACCATAATAAGCCACAAGACTTTTAAAACGTATTTATTTGGGGGCTGGAGAGATGGTTCAACAGTTAAGAGCATGTATTGCTCTTGAAGAGGACTTGGGTTTGGTTCCTAGCATTCACATGGTGGTTCACAACCATCCGTAACTCCAGTTCTAGGGGATCTGATACTCTCTTCTGACTATCACGGCACTAGCACACATGTGGCACACAAACACACAGGCAGGTGAAATTGTCATACACACACACAAATTTTTAAAAAATATTTATTTTTTATTTCATCTTTAAAAAATTTAGGTGGGTATATATGACAATGCACACAGGGAGGTTAAAGGACATTTTGGAAGTTGCCCTCTTTTTAACCATGTATGTCTTAAGGACTGAATTCAGATGGTCAAGTGTGGCGGCAAATGCCTTTACCCACTGAGTCATTTCACTGATCCTTAACAATTTTATTTTTAAATTATGTGTGTGTATGAATTTGTATGAGTGCAGGTGTCTCACTAAGGCTAGAAGAAAGCACTGGATCCCGTGGAGTGAGAATTACAGGTGGTTGTGAGCCACTTGACAAGAGTGCTGGGGTACAAACCAGGATCCTCTGCAACAGCAGCAACACTGGTAACTGTGGAGTCATCTAACTTATACTTTTGAATTTTTTTTTTGAAGCCTCTAATTTGCTTAGTAGCTAAGGATGACTGAACTTCTGATCCTTCTCTCTAGCTCTTGAGTGCTGGGATCACAGGTGTGCCTGGTTTTTTTGTAGTGCTAGCAATCAAACCCAAGAATTCATGCATCCTAGGAACATCTTCAGTTTTCAAGTATTTTTACAAATAATCCACATGTGACAGAGCAGGAACTGCTAAAAACAAACAAACAAACAAACAAACAAATAAACCCTCTTACTTTACTCGGAGAAAGTTTAGCCTATTCGTGACAAAGTCCGGATTGAGGGTTTACAGTGGATGCAGCAAAAGAGATCAACTTAAAGAAAAGGTCCATGGCTCAACCTAAGACTTCAAAACTGCCTTTAGTGAATTCTGCACTTGCTCTCACAGGGAGGGGACTCCCTAACTTCTCAGAAGTTCAGCAACTCTGCCCCAAATCCAGGCAAGCCCTGTCCAACACAGAAGTGTTCACCTTTAAGCACCTGGCTGCTTATCTATGTCCTCCCAAAGATGGACTCTGGGAGACATCCGCCAATTCATGTTAGTTTGTCAGCTGTGCTGGTTAGTTTTTAGAAATTGTCTCCAATAGTTTAGCCCATAGACAAGTCTGCAGGAACATCTATTTTTATTATTACATTTTGTATTTATCTATTTATTTTATATCCCAGCTGAAGCCCTACCCCCAACCCCACAATCCCCTCTTCTTCTGTCTCCATCCAGAAAAAGGCAGGTCTCCTATGAGCATCAAAAAAATGTGGCATATCAAGTTGCTTGTAGTAAGACTAAGCACCTCCCCATGTATTAAGGCTGGACAGTATGAGAAGTAGGGTCCCAAAAGCCAGCAAAAGAGTCAGAGACAGCCCCTGTTCTGAGGGGACAATTTTTTACAATAATGTTTGATCCAGTCCACTGTAGGTGGTGCCAACCCTGGGTTATATAAGAAAGCAAACCAATAAGCAGCATTTCTCAAAGGCTTCTGTGTCCAGTGCAGCACCTAGGTTCATGACTTCAGTTACTATCCTGACTTCCTCAGAGATGGAATGTGCCCTTTCCTACTCAGGGTGCTTTTGGTCATGGTGTCTTATCATATCAACAGAAACCTACTAGGATATCAGCTCACCCCATTGTAATGACTTTGGATTACCAAAAAGGAAACGCAGATGCTGCTGGTTCAGTGGGTTAAGTGCTTGCCACATAAGCATGAGGACCAGAGTTTCAATCCCTAGAATCCTCGTAAAAGTTGAGTGGGTGTGACAGCCTGCAACAAATCCTAGTATACAGTGGGTAGAAATGAAATCTCTAGAATAAACTAGGTCCAGTGGCACTATTAGGTGGTGTGGCTTCAGAGTGCATATGTACTTGTTGGGTGAAGTGTGTTACTGTGGGAGCGGGCTTTGAGGTTTCCTATGCCCAGTGTCTCAGCTGACTTTCTGTTGCCTGCAAGATTTAGGACTCTTAGCTAATCTTCCAGCATGTCTACCTGCATGTCACCATGCTCCCCACCATGATGATAATGGACTGAATCTCTGAAACTGTAAGCAAAAAATAAATAAAATAAAAAATTAAATATTTTCCTTATAAGAGTTGCCATGGTCATGCATGGCATCTCTTCACAGTAATAGAACCCCTAACTAAGACAGAAGTTGGTACCAGGGACTGGAGTACTGTTGTGACAGGTCTGACCATGTTTTTGTTTGGAGTAATATGGACTTTGGGACTGTGTATTAGAAAAGCAGTTGAACATTTTAAGTGCTGCGTAATGGGCCATACTATTAGGAACATGCAAGACAGTGAGTGGTGCTGAGTGTGTGATTTGATGAGGTGTGGGGTGCTCACTCAAGAAGTTTCAGAGGAAAAGAATTTTATATGTTGCCTAGAAATCATTCGTGATATTTTAGTGAAGAAATTGGCTGCCTTTCACCCTTGTCTGAAGAGTCTGCCTAAGGCTGAAGTGAAGAATTTTAGATGAACTCTATTGGCAGAGGAAATCTCAAAACAGCCTAGTATAGAGGCTGTCTGTGGTTATCCATGGTAACTCTAATGAAGACTTATAACGAAAAGGAGCAAACTGAACAGGGTGAATTACAAAATGTAAATTTTGAGGAGAAAAAAGGCACCAGGAAGTGGAACAGAGCTAAACCCTGTGTTCCAGGAGATGGAATAAAGGGAGTGGTGACCTCAGGGCAAAATGCCACCAAGCTAAACTTCCCACTGTGAAAGAAACTAAAGAAGAGCTTAGAGCTGGGGCACATCTTTAATCCCAGCACGAGAAAGGCAGAGGCTGGCAGATCTCTAAGTTTGAAACTAGCCTGGTTACAGAGCAAGTTTCAGGACAGCCAAGCTTAGGCAGTGAAGGTCAGAAAGCTAGTGATGATGTAACTGAATGAGGGGGCTATGATCCAGCCCCAGCAAGTAGCAGAACTTGGCAGCTTCAGTCACGTGGTTCTGCCTTTAGAGTTAAGGATAGAAAAAATGGTTATGGAATCTGCCTCTGAGCCTAAAGAAAGCCTCTAAGGCCAAGCATGTATCAGGGGTGTCTCTGAATGGAGGTCCAGGAGAGAGGTCATCGTGGGAAGCTGTGAACTTGAGGCCTGGATTGCTTTGGGGAACCCAAGGTGTTAAAGAGACACCAGATACCTGCAGAGGAAAGCTGCTAACTGGGAGTGGAACCAGCCCAAGAGAAAGAACTGTGTTGCAGTCCACAAAGCTGAATGGAGTTGGAGATCCGAAGAGCATTTTGACATCAGATATGGAGATGCAGAGTTTGGAGTTTGCCCGGCTGGTTTTTGGTCTTGCTTTGGTCCCTATGTTTTGGAATGGGAATGTATAACCTGTGTTATTATATGTTGGAAGTTATGTGATCTGTTTTTTTTTTTTTAATTTTATAGGGGATTACAGTTAAGAGATTGTATGAATCTCAGAAGAAACTTTGAACTTTTAAATATTGTTAAGACTGTGATAGACTATGGGGACTTCTGAAGTTGGACTAAAGGCATTTTGCATTATGATGCTGTTACAAGCTTTTGGGGGCCCAAGAGTGGAATGTGGTAGTCTGAATGTAACTGGCCCCCATAATCTCATAGGGAGTGGCACTATTAGGGGGTTTGGCTTTGTTGGAGTGGGTATGGCCTTGTTGGAGGAAGTGTGTCACCGTGGAAGTGGGCCTTGAGGTTTCCTATGCTCAGGAGACTGCCCATTGTCTCAGCTGACTTCCTGTTGCCTGCAAGATGCAGGACTCAGAACTACTACTCAAACACCACTCTACCCACATGCCACCATGTTATGATGATAGTGGACTGAACCTCTGAAACTGTAATCAAGCCACCTCAATTAAATGTTTTCTTTATAAGAGTTGCTGTGGTCATAGTGTCTCTTCACAGCAATAAAAAAACCTAAGACACTTAGGATGAGCCCTTAACTGATTATACAATACCAGTGGTCAGCCCTGCTTTTACTTTTTCAATGAGCATATATGCTCTTTTGTAACGGAATATAGCAGGAACAACAGGCATCCATGAAGACAAAATGTAGCAGACTGGACAAATCTGCCTCTTACACTGCCCAGCACAGGGACAGTGCTTCTCTGCATCCCAAGAGTTCTAAGCTGGAGGCCATAACACTAGAGCAGGCACCTTCCTAGCTTGTAAAGAAATGGCCCAGAGTACCTAGTCCCAGTTCCCAGACTGGAGCTGCAAAAAAAAAAAAAAAAAAAAAAAAAAAAAAAAAAAAAAGTCACAAGAAACAGACTCAGACTGACTATAGCTAGGGAACCATGAAGGATTTTGTTTGAGGCTGGACAAGATATTAGAAAGGCATCCTAGCTAATCATACACTGTATACTACATCCAAGTTAAGAGTCAGATGTATAATTTGAGCCTGCAACTTTAACAGAAAAGGTCCCTGCTCTCAGACAATCCATGTAAAAAATAATTTCTGGTCTTGAGTGGGAAGGAGTGACACAGGCCTGTAATCTCAGCTCTCACAAAGCCAAGGCAGAAAGACTTATTCAAGTTCCAAGCCAGCCTTGGCTAGAGTGAGCCTGCCTTAAACAAACAACCAAGATAAAACCACACACACACACACACACACACACACACACACACACACACACACTTCCTGGTCTTGATGTTTGCAGCTTGTCTTTAAAAGAGAGAGAGACAGAGAAAGATAGAGAGAAGCAAGACTATTGAGAAAGATAAATCAACTATCAGAAAATGTTATAAACTGGCAAATCTAATGCATCTATCCACTGAACTTTTATGTTTTCATTAAATTTAAAGCTTTAGAATGAAAAAGTTGAATAGAAACAGAGGAAGAGTGGATGGGGGTATGGTGTGAAAGTGGGAGGAGAGGATAGGAGGGGAGGGAGGGGAAACTGCGGTCGGGATGTAAAATAAATGAATACATTTAGTAAAAAAAAGTTGAGCAAACAGAGTTTCTGTACATATGTCAATTGAAATGCAGTTAATCCACTTTTCTCCCAACACTCACTGCTCCGGAGGACACATAAGCAGCCACTTGTACCACAGTTTTCCCTCAGCATAGGCACCACACACTCCAGACCACACTGGGAATGGCATAGCATTTTGGAAGACATTCATTAGTAGAGCTCTACGATGGAGTTTGCTATTTTTGAGTGGTCAATTCCACTTAATAGCCAGAGTGTGGAGTTCAACTCCCTATTGTTAGGATTACAGGAGTGCAATAACACATCCAGGAAGGGAGAGACTTGCCTCAAGCATTACCCATAGTCACTCAATGCAACCATTCAGTCCCTAGAGATCTACCTGAGGTATGTCCTATCCTCTGGCCTACCAGTGGATCAAAGAGTCTTCCTGATGCTTTCTTTGGTTTGACCTTAATAAGGCCATATGCCAACTAAGGGCCTCCTCCATCCCTCTCAAAACAAAGCATTATTTGCACTACCTAAGGACATGCCACTTATGCACCTCTGTTGATCCTTTCCAGTTTACATATGAGAACACTGAGGCTCTATTGCATACCTGCTCATCCTGTTTCAGGACAAAGACATGATAAGACCCTGCTCTTCAGAATCTATAGCCTAAGGTCAGGCATGGTAGCATACACCTTTAATCCCAGCTCTTAGGAGACAGAAGTAGGTAGGTATCTGTGACTTCAAGTCTAGGCTGGTCTACATAGCAAGTTCCAGGCCAACCAGACCTACATAGTAAACTCAAAATATACAAACAAAGAACCCACAATCCACAAAGGACACACAAAAGCATATTCCAAACAACAAAACACCAGTGGATAGTTGACTGGTTCTTTCAGTCAAGACTGATGTACTTTTAGAACACCTTGGGAGTGTTGCTAAAACTATTCAAACATGTCAGAAAGCACTTAAACTTCAAGGCACTTTACCTTTACAGAGCTCTGTAAGCAGGAGGAACTCAGCCTGCCCAGTATCCGATTCCTCTTTTCCTATGGATGCTGCAGAGCAGAACTGGACAATATTGGGGTGGCCGGAAAGTTTTTTCTGCATGTTTTGTTAAAGAATAATATGAATATGTATGTCCACCACTCTCTGCACTTAAAAATAAACATTCACAAGTGTTAAGAAACCAAAATCACGATACTGAAATACTGAAAATACCCAAATGGCCTTATGCCTCAGCACATATGGGCATCTGAACAGAACGATGAGGGAGGGCAAGTGAGGGCAGTGAGGAGGCGAAAACTGAGGCAGGGAGCTAATGGAATGCCAGCTATGCGCAGGCCAGAGAGACAGGCAGAAGACCTCCAGGTGCCACAGCAGCAAGGTGTCAGAAGTGACTGTGTCCACTCAAAGCTCAGGCAGCCATTGGGCTATCAGATAGCACAGAGCCTAAAAAGAAAAGGAAGAAAGTTCTATCTGCAGTAAAGACTATGCCTTATCATGTGGGAGAAAGAACAGGCAAGAAAGGTCCTGTCATGTACAGGGTGAGGAATACTAGCAGGGTGCATACTGAGGCCCACCGATATGGTAGCATCCATATAGTTCTTGCGTAGGTCATCAGAGAAGCAAAGTGGGACTCTCCTTATGATAACTGACCCATCTGTTTGGCATGGAAACCTCAAAGGCTGGAACAGCAATCCACTTCCCAACACCTAGGAAACTTCCACTTCAACAATGAGAATGAGTAACAGAAAAATCCTTTGCATGAGAAATGTCTATAGGAAATCTGGTAAAAGCAAAAGGCTGATTTTTTAACTTCTCACAGGAACCTCCTAGTAACTATGTCAAGCCTGATGGCAAGTTAGTGATTTCAATAACTCTCAGTCCCAGGAAAAGGATACCAAGAAGCAAACTTCCTGAATGATGGCTCTGTTCTTTTCCTCTTCATTGGATAATAATCTCTGTCAGGGAATAGCACACAAGAAGATTGAGGACTGTTTACCTTCTGCTTAACAGATAAAACACTGTGGAGATTATAGGCAGTTTCTGGGGGACACTGAGTCTCAGGGAGCATACCATTTACCTGCATTTGAACATGTGATCTCACAGAAGCTTAGAAGACTTGAATGACCTTTATATTCCAAAGACCCAAGAAAAAGTAAAAATAGAACAGAATAAAATAAGAAAAACAAGGATATAGAGTATACACCTAGCAATAACAGGTATAGCAAAAAAAAAAAAAAAAAAAAATGTGGACTTCCAAAACCAGCCCTGGTCTAAGGGTCCATTGGTTATGCCCCACCCTTGCCAGGAAAGGACTCACCCCCCTCCCCCGCCCCCCGCTTGCCTATCAAAGCAGAGCTGGGCCTACTGCTATAACTGGGCATCAGGATCTAGAGGCCCCTTCCCCACTTCCCACCACATTATTTTACTTATATACAGACGTGCTGTGAATGTATCTGATAAGTGGCTTCTGAACCCCTCAAATTCCTGGCCCTTACTTTAACATGTGGAGCAGAATGGATGGAATCCAGAGGGTCGCTCCTACTCCTCCCTCCAGACCAGACCAGCACTCCAGGTAGGATAAGAAGCTACCAAGAGCCGGGCGGTGATGGCGCACACCTTTAATCCCAGCACTCGGGAGGCAGAGGCAGGCGGATCTCTGTGAGCTCAAGGCCAGCCTGGGCTACAGAGTGAGATCCAGAAAAGGTGCAAAGCTACACAGAGAAACCCTGTCTCGAAAAACAAAACAAAAACAACAACAACAAAAGAAGCTACCAAGAGCATTCTCAATGTAAGCTGGAGTATGGGCGTAAGGGTAATCCCCGAAAACATGGAGAAGACAAGGATTAACAGACTGAAACTGACTGATACACATAGAAAAGCAGAGATGTATCCTTGAAAATAGCTGAAGATATCTTTACAATAAACTAAAATCTCCGTAAAATGACCGTCATTAGTTATTACCTTTAATGCATACTCTCTGCCACTTCCCAGATCTTGAGCTTCATAAACAAATGCGAACCCTCCTGAAAAAAAAAAAATTGTCAGTCAGTGCTATGACTTAAACTTAGAAATACCTTTACTAAATAAAATATAAACCAAATTTTGACCATGGATAGTAATTGCTTCCTACAAAAAGACGGCAGCCTAATTTCTGTGTCATAGCCCTTACACCTTCTGCTCAGAGATAGGGAGGGAAAGTGTAATTCAGATCAGCAAACAGAAAGAAACAGGAAATCTGCAAACCCAAATCAAGTACCCTGAAAACAAATAAGTAAAACTGATTAATTCTATCTGGGTTAGCAAACATCAAAGAAGGCTAATGCAAACAGAAAAAAAATGTCACCACCCAGAGGAAGAAAGTAGATTATGCTGCCCTGACATCCAAAGAGGAAAAAACTGACCAATATCACTCATAAAGATGGACCAAAGAACTCAGTCTTGCTGAGAAAACATGGTCTTGCTATGTTGGCCCTGAATTTATATTCTCTCCCTCAGCCTCTCCAATGCTTCATTTAAACAGACAGTCCCATCATAAAATTTGAAACTGCCAGCAAACCAGGATTAGAAAGAAACTCCCTCAGTCTTAGGAAAAGAATACCCAAAGGACTAGCAGCAGCAGAGGCAGTGGTAAAACAGGACAGGAAGAAGGTCAAGGTGCATAGTCACATCACTGACACTCAATGCTATACAAGAGCCTTTTGCCAATGCAATCAGACAAGAAAATCAAGGCATCCAGATCACAAAAGAAGTAAAGATGTTTTTATTTGCAGATTAAAGTAATCTTCCAAGTAGCAAATCTGGTAAAATCTCAAAAAGAAAAGAACAGAGAGCAAAGAGAGGAGGAAGGAAGGGAAGAGAAGAAAACAGAAGAAAAAAGGCAGACTGGCAAGATGGCTCAGAAGATAAAGGAACTTCCCACCAAGCCTAACAACCCAAGCTCAGTTCCCAGAATCTGCACTGTGGAAAGAGAGAAGTGATTGCTGCAAGTCATTTCCCTGACTACATGCTAGCCATGACATCCCTCTGCCCTCCCCAAGAAAGAAAGAGAAGGGAGGAACAAATGAACTACAACTAATTGAGGAAGGCTGTAAGATACAAAAACAGGATACAAAAGTCAGAGGCTGGAGAGATGGCTCAGCAGTTAAAAGCACTCTTGCTCTTGCAGAGGACACAAGTTCTGTTCCAAGCAGCCACATGGATGGTCATAAACTTCCTTTAATTCCAGTTCCTGGGGATTGGATGCCTCTTCTAACCTCCACAGGTACCATAGATGCACACAGTGCATACATACAGGCACAGTCATACACATAAAATAAATTAAAAAAAAAAAAGGCATCCAGGTCACAAAGGAAGTAAAGATGTTTTAGAACAAATTCCAACATAAGTAGAAAGCTATCTTGCTTTATGGTTCTGCCTAACAACAACCTATTTCACACTCCAGCGTTAATAAAAACTATGACAACAAAGCATGGTGTTCCATAAACGCCTCCTTGAAAAAACCTGATAGGAGAAATTTGCCTACAACGAGAATATTTATTTATTCATTTATTTAGATACATAACAATATATTTGACTATAGAAATTTTTCTCAAGCCCTCTGGGAGCATCCCATGACATAAGGTCATGCCCTGAGTCATCTTCCAGAACTTGAAGAATTTTGAAGCCAAGAGCCTTCCTTATCCCAATGGCCCATGGTCTACAGCTGCTGTTCAGGAAACTTGTTAAATAATCTATGTAAAAAACTACAGATTTCTTACTATCTTAATTCAGAAAAAAAAAAAAAAAACTTAAAATACCACATTAAGTCTAAAAGGAAGAAATCTATGGCTTATAATTGCATTGGTTATTTTTATTCTTGTCTGGGCCAGAGAGCAGACAGAATGAGCTGCTCTGCACAGACAGTAGCTGCCCACACTTCCTGGTTTTTCATCCTGCGTTCTATGTGGCCTGGGTAAGCTTACTTTACACACATCTCCCTCTCCTGCCAATCAGGACCACCTAGCACCAGAGCCTGCCTGATGCCCCAGCCCCGACAGGTACAACCTAGTTATCTTATGCTGGCCCCTTCTATAGAAGCGGTCCTCCCAGCTGCCCTAGAACTCACATTGTCTACTGTACTGCCCCAGCTCCAAGCAGCCTCTTCCTTCTAGTATCTGAACATAAGTCTTCTTTTGCATTCCATCTGAAAAGAAACCAGGTCTGCCTCTTCTCTTCCTCTCTCCCCTCTCAGTTTACAGACTGAATCCAGGCCTCATACATGTTAAGCAAGAGCTATATCACTAAGTTATATCCCCTGCCCTTTCCACTTTTTGAGACATCATCTTACAAACCTGCCCAGGTTGGTCTTGAATTCTACCCGTAGCTCAGGCAGACCCTGAAGTTGGAATTTTCCTGCCTCAGACTCCCAAGATGCTAGGATTATAGGCCTGTGACATCACTCCAGAGCTGAATTTCTTTAAAAAAACGAAGGTAATTGCCTG
Source organism: Onychomys torridus (assembly GCF_903995425.1). NCBI lineage: Eukaryota > Metazoa > Chordata > Mammalia > Rodentia > Cricetidae > Onychomys > Onychomys torridus. Next base: position 70,595,516 of record NC_050452.1, on the reverse strand, counting down.
GTATCTTTCAGAATGAACAAACCGATCTCATCTTTGCCATTCCAGCAGATGAAAGGCAACCACACATATCATACACACTGTTAGGGAAAAGTGCCAGAGGTCTTCTCACCAAATCACATCCAGATCTGTTTATATCCACAGTGGAGAATATATGTGACAAAGCTTCTGTCTGCCCTACCACAGTAAAGAACACTGAACAAGTTCCCTGCCCCCATTAAGCACAGATGGCACGGACAACCTCAGTAGGATGATTCTCCAATTCTGAGAGCTACTTCAGACTTGGGTCAGGCCACTCTTCTCCCTGAACCAATTTGGCAGAACATAACTATGTTTAGCAGGCAAACTTCACAGCTCCTGAGACCTGGCACACTCCATGGCAATAATGGGGGGGGAGTACAGTGGCTGAAGGAACGGCTCAGAAATGAAGAGTATTTGTCGCTCTTGTAGAGGAGAGGAGAGGAGCAGCATTAGATTCCCAGCACCCACATGGAGGTTAACAACTGTCTATCCAGTTCTAGGAGATCCAAAGCCCTCTTCTGGCCTCAGCAGGCAACACATACAGATGATGCCCAGAAATACAGGCACCCGTGCATATTTAAAAAAAAAAAAAAAAAAAAGAGGAGAAACCATAGAAGAGAGAACAGGATTCCACTGATTACAGATTCTGTGTGAGGAACAGAGAGTTTGTTCAGGAAGCTACAAACTAGACTGACTTCAAGACACATGACTATGGCATTGTCTATCAAGCAAGGTCTTAAAGGTTACAGCTACTGGTTTTGCTTCCTGTAACTTATAAGAGGTCACATACAGAAAGAGTCAAGAGGTGAGGCAAACACTAAGGCTGTAAGAGAAAACGAGAGACTACAAGGCCCCACAGTCTACCCTCTCCCTCACCAAGCTGGGGGAATTGCTGTGGACTGTAGAGTTCCCCAGAACTCAGGAGCACAAGCACTGCCATCTCAAGACAGTCCCCTTGGTGCAACAGCAACCCTGGATAGGATATAAAGAATACTAGCTTATGACCCCAGAGTGACTGGACTCACCTCTTGACTCAACCTTTCAACCTTTTGAACTTTTTTTTTTTATCAGCCCCAGTCACAGCACTGGCCCCAGACAGAGGTGTTCCCTCCAGTCCCAGGCCTCCTTTACTGGACAACCACCTGCTAGCATGACCCTCGTACTAACTCTACCCTCCAGGAAGTGCTCAACCCAGACGCGGCCTACCTTCAGTCAACACCTCCGAAGGCCCCTGTGGTCACTCTGCCTTGCCAGGCCCCACCCGCCACCTGACTCACACCCCAGCAGGGTCGCTCCACAGCTGATCCACATTCTAGCAGCGACTACTCCCACTGACCCTGCCCACAGAGATGACTCTCCGCGGCCCTGAAATGACCCACCCCGTAGTGGTGAGTCTCCCGGGCCCAGACTTGACTTATACCCTGGACACGATCCTTCCAGCTGCCCCTGCCCAAAGCCGCGACCCTCAGGCGCTCTGACTCGAACCACAGCCCAGCAGCGACCCTCCCGGGCTGCTCCTGCGTCCCCGCGGCCTTGGCGACGCCTTCCACCTCACCTTCTGCTAGGACCCGCCGCACCCGCAGACGCAGCTCGCCCAGTTCCACCGTCTGCCCCACGAAGTCAGTCTGGTCCCGGCTAGCAGCTCCGCCGAGAGAACCAGGACCCGCCAGGAAGTCCAGCGCAGACTGCAGCAGGGACATGGCGACGGCCGCTCGGCGGCAGCGGGAGCCAGGCTCCGGCTCCGCACTGCCGGGTCAGCAGCTGCGGGAGAACAGCCCGGCCATCTTCCGCCCGCGCCGTGACGTAAACCCGAGAGCAAGTTGCGTCGCGACGCCGCGGCCGCGGCCCCGCCCCGACGCAGCAAGCGGAAGGGCGCGTATTTCCGCAGAGCCCCCAGGATGCGCAGGCGCAGAGGCTGCCGCCCCGTGCGGGTCCCGCTTCGGAGCCGGGCGGAGAGGGGCGGTCGCTAGCTGGCCCTCACCTCGTCCCGTCGCTTCTGCTGGCCCGAGTGACGACCTCGGTGGCGGGCGGGGGGCGTCGCGGGACGTTGGGCGCGTGCTGCGGACCGTCCCAGAGCCCGCCGCTCGCGCCTGACGCCTCAAGGTAAACGCGAGGCCTGGAGCCCACCCTAGGGTCCCTTAATGCCCGGCTGGGGAGAGGAGGTTGTCTATCGGGCAAGCAGCCCGCCTGTGATCCACAGACACGCGTTCTTATGTTTTGGCCCGCACAGGTATGGGGGAGGAAGAACTAGTTGCTAACATTAAGACTGAAAAACGTTAAGTTCAAAGGGGAAAAAAAAAAAAAAAAAGCTTCACAACGTGTGTAGAAAAGTCACCTGGCGGTACTGGACCCAGAATCCTGTGTGATGTCAACCACCCAGAGCTGCCCACTTTAGGTGAGACAGAGTCATGGGGTTCCCACCCATCTGCTTACCTCTGCGGTTCCTGAAGCCACGTGAGGTTGCAGCCCCTTGTGTAGAGTGTGTGTTTGGGGACGAAAAAGCTGCCCTTCGAGCTCAGATCAACGTCTTAATCTCCCCAGAATTGTATGCTATTAAAGATACCTCTGGGAAACTACCTGCTCTCTAGAAGTCAAGTAGGAAAAAAAGTGAAAGATGGTCACTAGCCATAGTGAGGAAGGTAGTAGGTGAGCAGCAGTTTCATGAAAACGGTGAAGTGGGAGCTGTGGAGCAATACAGTGATGAAGTAGAGATGGTACCTGGAGGTAACCGAGGAGGTTTATAGAGAAGAATGTGGGAGCTAAAAGGGCAGTGTGGTATTGACATGTTCTTTGATGGGAGACGTGAGTAGCCCAAAGCCAGTGAGAGTTAACCCTTCCTGGTGTAGTAGAGAAGAGTACTAACCCTTAGAATAGCGGGACAGTCAAGTCACATCCAGATATTTAGTTCTAGCATAGAAAAGGTATTTTTCTATAAGAAAAACACTGATAAGGGGCAGAGAGGAGGAAATGGGGCTTGCAATTGCAGGTAACTTTATGTTTTTACTGAAATGGAATTGAAATCTTTTGGTGGCATCAGATTTCATAATATAGAAGGAAAAGAAATCTGAAAGTGGAAAAAAAAAAAAAGTAGGGAACCCAAGGCTTAAGCAGTATTCAAGAGACCTAAAATAGCCATATGAGAAACCTCATAAATAATTCACTGGAATGCATAATGGAATTTGAGGCCATAAGCTCCTGCTGGCAACAAGAGGAAATTTGTAAATCATGTATTATTTTAGAAACCAGAGTCTTCTTAGACTATTTCATAAATATAGATCACCTTTATGGCATTGTAGTAGATGCCATACTGAGAGCATCTTATGGTCTTCTGATCTCACCTCATGTATGAACACATATAAATTTAAAACTGAATATATGCCCTTACTCCACCAACACATTCTCTTGTAGTAAAGGGTATTGCCAAGGAGTAAGAGAATTACTTTATAATGATGAAGTCATCAAAAGGATGTACCAGGGGGCTGAAGAGATGGCTTGGTGGTTTAGATTGCTTGCAGGGTGCTAGGGTTCAATTCCCAGCACCCACATGGTGGCTCACAACCATCTGTAACTCCAGTTCTAGGAGTTACTCCTCTTTAAACCTCAGTGTGTAAAGAACATTGACTAACCTAGAACACCTGAGTAACAACGCAAGTATTTCTCTGACCACAGTGAATTAATTTATCTAGAATTTATCAATGTGAAAAAATGTTGTGAATGTTTGGAAATTGGATAGCTTACTTTTATGTGTCAAATAAGAAATCAAAAGTAGTATTTTTGAACTAGATGAAAATAAAAATGCAGAATTTCAAAATTATGGGATGATATTAAGTCATTAGTAGGAAATAGATCACATATCAGTGACCTTAGTGGTCATCTGAAGAAACTTGAAAAAAATGAAACCCAAAGTAATTAAAAGAAGGGAGATAAATGCCAAAATGCAGTGAAACAAACAACAAAGCTGATTCTTTGAAGTCAATAAAACTTAGGAGTCTCTGGCCAAATTGAGTTAGGAAAACAAAATTTTCTGAGATCACGAACGAAGGAAATGTCTACTGAAAGGGTAACCAGAGGCTCTTATGAACATTTCCCCAATGAATCCAACTGAGTCTAAATAAATGAATCTATTGAAAGCCCAAACTTACTTAAGAAGAAATAGGCAAACAGTTGTATACTTGTTAAAACATTCAATTTGCAGATTAAAATCTCTCAAAGATTTCAGGCTTACATGGCTCTCTGCTGGGAATCCACCAAACATTTAAGAAAAAGTTTTTAAAACTCTACATGAACTTACACAGAAAATTGAAGTATTTCTTGAATCATTCTCAACAGCATAATTTTGGTATCCTAACTTGGCAAACACATTATAAGAAAACAAGAAACTAATATTTTCCATGAACATAACATTTAAAAAAAAAATCTTTAAAAATATGTTTTAGTGCCAGGCAGTGGTGGCTCATGACTTTAATCCCAGCACTCAGGAGGCAGAGCCAGGCAAATCTCTTGGATTTGAGGCCAGCCTGGTCTACAGAACGAGATCCAGGACAGGCACCAAAACTACACAGAGAAACCCTGTCTCGAAATATAGAACAAAACAAAATGTTTTATCAAATTAAGTCTAACATGAAAGGTTAACCATCCTTAATTCAAAATCTGAAGTGCTCAGAGAGTGTCAGAATTTTTATTTGGGGATTGGAAATATTCAGTCAATAAAATGCTAATTTCCATTTTTTTTTTGAAATATGAAATACTGTTCCCAGGCATCTCAAATAAAGGATATCCAGTTTCTGTATAAAAAGAATAATGTACCACAACCATTGAGGTTTATCTGTGGAATGCAGAGTTGACTTTGGATTTAAATTTCGACCAATGTAATTTATGCTTAACTAGAAAATAAAGAACAGAACAAAGTAGCCTGACATAGTGAGGCACACCTTTAATAACTGCACTTGAGAAGCACAGTGGGTGGAGCACAGAGGATTTTTAAAATAGTGAAAATTAAAGATGGATATATGTCATCCCACATTTCTCATTGCACAACATGAAGAGTGAACTGTAATGTCAGCTATGAACTTTGAATGATGTATCAGTATTGTATCATTTGTAACAAATAGGTCACCTTAATGCAGGAAATTAATGAGGAAGTGAAATGTGAAGGAGTATAAAGGAATCCTATATTTTATACTAAACTTGCTTTAAAAGTCTACTAGGAAAAGCCAGGCATGGTGGCACATACCTGTAATCTCAGCACTCAGGTGGCTAAAGCAGGAAGATCAGGAGTGGCTACTGGAATTTGAGGTCACCCTGGGCTTCTTGAGACCCCTGTGCAAAACAAAACAAAACAAACCCTATTGAAGGAATGAAAAGAGCCCAGACTGGAGGAAGAATTTGCAAATTTCATATATGATAAAAAGAACTGTATCTAGAACATATGGAAATAAATGTGTTTCTGAACTTCTCAATGTTGTAGGGTATCTACCAGAAAGACTACTCAGACATGGGTTTTAGCCAATAGAAGGTCTTTATTAGGGGACTGGAGAGATAGCTCAGTAGTTAAGGGCATTGGCTGCTCTTCCAGAGGACCTAGATTCAAATCCCAGCAGCCACATGCAGCTCACAGCTGTCTAAACTCCAAGATCTAACATCTGACACAGATGTACCTGCAGGCAAAACACCAATGCACATAAAATAAAAGTAAATAAATTTTGAAAAAAAGTCTATTAGCTGTCTAGAGACTACACTAGGTGTTTGGAATCCCAGTGTAACCCCGAGCCTTTCTCAGGGTGGGCAGTTAGCCAGAAGCAGAACTGAAGAAGCCAAAAAGCAATGTTAGTACATTTAGAGACTTTCCCAGAACTATGGACTTTGATGGATTAGGTCTTTGTTTTCATTTTGGCTGGTGGTGCTACCTGTGTGCCGAGTTTTAGGTCCTGAATGGTGCTTCCATCATGGAGTCAGTTGTACTAAGGTCTGGGGACCTATTACAGCATAGCATTTGGTAGACTCCAAGATGATGTAGAAGTCTGTGGGATGTAGTTTCATCTTCTTTGAGTGTACCTTTTAGTTTTGAGTCTCCTCTGGACTGCTCAGTCTTTAATACTATGGCACATAGGCTTTCCCTGTTACAGTTCCCTCTTGCTTTTGCTTTTCATTAATTCTCACAAAATTGGATATTAGAGATTAAATGTGAGGTTTAGAGAGATGGTTGTCAGTTAAGAGCATTGGCTGCTCTTCAGTGGACATGAGCTCAATTCCTAGCTCCCACGTGACTGCGTACACTGACTATAACTTCAACTTACGGGGGATCTGAGGCTCTCTTTTGTAACCCAGTGGTACCAGGCATGCTCATGGTACATGGACATACATGCAGGCAAAATACTCATCACATAAAGTAATAAAAAATAGTAAGAAAAAGATTAAGTGTGAACCACTTGAAATAATGCTTAGTGCTTAGGACATACTTGGTAAATGTCTCTTTCTGTTTTCCCATTGTGGTCATTTCTGACACTGTTCTGGCATCTCTCATTCTGGGTAGTGGGTGGGCCCATTTTTTTGCAGTTCATCCAAGAAGTCTTCCCCTCCCTGCTCACTGGTATGCCTAATGTAAACTCAAATGGTTGTCTTTGGTCTGTCTCTAGGGCCTAGTGTAGTATATAGTAGGTATAGCCCAGAAACAACAAGCTTTGGGCACTGTCTCATGGGAGTTTCTAACTTTTTTAAAATTCTCATCGTCATTTAGAAATCCTGAATTTCTTCTGTCTTTTAAAATCACTATCCCTTAACTCCATGTCTCACTATTTTCAGTCTTGTCTTTTTTCCTTCATTGACATGTGTCTTAAAAACTGGTGTATGAACTGGACATGGTATTGCATGTGTTTAATCCCAGCACTGTGGCATCAGAGACAAGTGGTTCTCTCGAGTTCAAGGCCAGCCTGGTTCCAGGAAAGCTAGGACTATACAGAAACCTGTCTTTAAAACCCTGTCTTAAAATACCAAAATAAGCTGTTTGGTGGTGACACACGCCTTTAATTCCAGCACTGGGGGGCAGAGGCAGGCGGATCTCTATGAGTTCAAGGCCAGCCTGGTCTACAGAGCAAGATCCAGGACAGGCACCAAAATTACACTCGAAAAAAAAACAAAAAACAAAGAAAAGCAACCAAAATAAAATAAAATAACCAAAACAAAAACCCTGGTATGTGATAAGATAGTCTAGATGCTAGTTTTTGGTTATTTTTCTTCTAATAAAAAAATTTTAGATTTATTTATATGTATGAGTGTTTTGCCTGCTCACATGTATACGTGTGCACTCCATATGTGCCTGGTGCCCTTGGAGGTCAGAAGTGGGTGTTGGATCGCTTGGGACTGGAGTTACAGAGGGTTGTAACCTGACATGTGGGTGCTGGGAATTGAACCTGTGTCTTCTGCAAAAACAACAAGTGCTCTTAACTGCTGAGCCAACTAACTCTTTAATACCAGTTGTGTTCTTAGTAATGTGGTGAAGTATGCATGCTTTTGATAAAACTTTCTATGTAACCTAGGCTGTCCTCAAATTTGAACCTTTACCTCTAACCCCTTAATGATAAGATTATAAGCATGTCCTCCCTAAACACACACACACACACACACACACACACACACACACACACACCACCACCACCACCACCACCACCACCACCACCACCACAACATTTGTGTGTGTGTGTGTGTGTGTGTGTGTGTGTGTGTGTGTGTGTGTGATGTGAGCACATACATGTTATACACCAGAGGTCAACACTGGGTTTCTTTTGTCAGTCTCCATCTTTGTTTGTTTGTTTGTGTAGATACATTGTTTCTCACTGAACCTGGCGCTCATCACTTTGCTATACTGGGTGGCCAGCCAACCACTAGGATCCTCCTGTCTCTGCTCTTCCGGGATTGCAGGAGTGTGCGGATCCTCATGCTTGTACAGCAGTCACTTTAACCGCTTGGCCATCTCACCTCCCTATTTTAGTCATTTTTAAGTGTGTAGGTTCATGGTACTAAGCACATTGACATTCTTTGAACAGCCATCACCATTATCCATTACAGGACATTTCATCTTGTAAAACTTAAATTTTGCTCTCATTTAAACACTACTCCATTGTCCCATCCTCTGACCATTCTACTTTATGGATTTGACTGCTCCAGGGACCTCATTAAATGGAATCTTGCTGGTTTGTGCTTATATAACTGACTTGCTTCAATTAGCATGAAATGTTTAAGATAACGTCTGTGTTGCGTGTCAGACTTCCTTTTTAAAGCTGGACAATATTCTGTTGTTTATAGATCTCTGTGTATATACATACTACATTTTGTTGATATTTGTGTTGCTTCCTCTTGACTGTTCTGAATACAGTCTGTGAACACTGGTGCATAAATCCTTTCAAAGTGTCTGCTTCTCTGCTTTCCATTCTTTCGAATACCTAGAAGTGAAGTTGCTTGATCCTGTAATAATCATTTTTTTTTGACCAGTTGCCATAATGTTTTTCCACAGTGACTGCATCATTTCACACACACACCCCCAATATACAAGGGTCTGGTTTGCCAACGTCCCTATCAATGTTACTCATTTTCCATCTTTAATACAGCCATCCTAGTAGAGTATGGTCTCATTATGGTCTTAATGCAGTGTAATAATGTTCAGTCTGTCTGTCTGTCTCTCTCTCGCTTTTGGTTTTTCAAGGCAGGGTTTCTCTGTGTAGCTTTGCACCTTTCCTGGAACTCACTTTGTAGACCAGGCTGGCCTTGAGCTCACAGAGATCCACCTGGCTCTGCCTCCCAAGTGCTGGGATTAAAGGTGTGCGCCACCACCGCCTGGCATAAAGGAATTTTTTAAATGGACAAAGAATGCATACATTTTGCCAAAGAAGTTGTGACTGGCCAATAACCACCTTAAGAGAGACTGGGCCGGGCAGTGGTGGCGCGTGCCTTTAATCCCAGCACTCTGGAGGCAGAGGCAGGCGGATCTCTGAGTTTGAAGCCAGCCTGGTCTACAAAGTGAGTTCCAGGAAAAGCGCAACACTACACAGAGAAATCCTGTCTCAACCCCCGCCCCCCCAAAAAAAAATTCCTTTAGTTGTTTTTTATATTAAACCTGGTGTTTTATTCAGGTTTGATTTTTAACAAATGTGTCCAGGAGAGTCCACAGGAAACAGTGAAGCCCATGGGGGCAGGACCCTCCCAGATGCCTGAGGAGGGAGCATTTCCTCTCCGTTTTCTTCCTCTTCGTTTTCTTCCTCTTCTCACTACCCCTAAAGGGGTTTGGGAAGAGACAGAGAGGGAAGGGGGCTGGTCCTCAGTCTGTATAAGTGGTGCGTGAGGGCAAAGGGCTATGAAGAACAGGGACTCAGACTTGGGCTAAGTGAGAGAAAGGGAACAAAGACCATTTGCCAGAGTCTACAGGTTTCTCATTCCAAATTAAATGGAAAGGAAGTGGGAGGGCCACTAAACCACGGTAGCATTCACTCCCATGCCCTACCTGGCTGTTAGGGAAAGAGGCAAGGAGATTCACCAAGACCACAGCTCCCCCATTCCTGGCCAAGGGAGTTAGGTAAAGGGCAGGGTCTCCCTGACAGTTTGAAAGAGTGAGAAAACAAAAATAAATTGTATAGGGGTTCAGCTAAGGGCCTGGTCAGAGCAGAACCAGGCTGAGGAAGGGGTCTCTGGTCTGTGCCACCGCTGCCACCCTATCCTGGGAACCAGGTATTTTGTCCTAGCCTTGATTACAACAGCTGCCTCCTCTGTCACGGCAGACTTAGGATCTCTTCTCCACAGTTATATTGCTCAATCTCCTTGGCAAGGTCTCCCTTAGGCAGACAAAAGTCCTCTCATACCTTCCCAGTGTCCTGGAGCAGGTTTAAGGTACCTGTCCTGGATGCCCATCAGCTGGGAGTCATTCCTTTTTGATGTTGGGGGCATCCATGTTATGAAGTGACAGGCAGATATCTTCATATTTCATCCCAGTAAATATGTCACTGCCAACCAGGTGGACCTTGGACCATGCTTGTCAGTCTTGAAGTAGACATTTTGACCATTTTACATAGCTGTTCTTTGAGTACCACAAAGCCATTCCTGTGTAATGCTGAACACTGCATTGGAAAATGGCTGAGGCATCTGTGTCTCCTGTCTCAAAGTCCAAACCATCTTCCACTTTAAGAGCCTCAAATTCCAATTACATAAAGTTGAGATTCCTGACTTGGGAATCTGGATGGACATCCTCACTTCACATGAAGCCTGAGGGATGAGCTCCAGAGTCGAGGCCTCATGGAGCCTGTCTAGTTGTTTTTTTTATTATTGAGCTATAAAGAGTTATTTATATTCTTTAATTGCTAGACACTTATCAGATAAGACTTGCAAATAATTTCTCATATTTTATAGACTATTTTTTATTTTCTTTTGAATCACAAAAGGTGTTGTTGATGAAGCTCAATTTTAGTATTTATTTGCTTATGCTTTTTTTTTTTTTTTTTTTTCCTGTAGATAGGGTCTCTACATAGCCCAGGCTGTCCTGGAACTCACTATATAGAACAAGCTGGCCTCAAACTTGAAGAGATCTGCCTGTGTCTTGTTTCCCAAGGGACTAAAGGTGTAGGCCATCATGCCCAGATTGTTGCTTATGCTTTTTAGTGCCATCTTTAGAAATCTTTGGCTGTAGCAATTTTCCCAAAACTTTCTTCTAAGAGTTTAATAGTTTTAGCTGTTAAATTTAAATTTTTGCCCCATTTGAATTGATTTTGTTGTGGTTCTTTGGCATGTGGACATTCAGTTGTCCCTATACTATTCGTTGAAAAGACCATTCTTTTCCCTATTAAATAATTTCTACTCCCTTGTCAAGAATCAAAAGTCAGTTAACCATAGATGTTTGGGTTTCTTTCTGAACTTCGTATCTCTGTGCCAGCACTAGGAAAACACGAGTCTTTTTCTGCCTGTCAGTGGATGAGCCGATAGAGGCTCCTTGAACACAGTGGAAGTATGGCAGCAGTAAAAAGAAGTGTGTTGTGATGTTCTCAGGAACATGGTGAATCTCAGGTAGCAGAAGCCATACTAAAAAGGTCACATAGTATGTGCCTCAAGCACAAGACACTCTGGAAATGGCAAAGTAGCAGTAATATCAGAAACGCTAGCATCTGTCACACCAGCATCTGCCAGGTGCTACGGTCTAGGCATGGAAAGCTTAGAAGGGCTGAGGATGGAATACCCTCCAGTCTTTATTTTGGGAGTATGGATGTTTTGCCTGAATGTGTGTCTGTGCACCATATGCATGCAGAGCCCACAGAGGCCAGAAGACAGCATCAGAACTCCTGGTACCAGTTACAGATAGTTGTGAACTGTCATGTGGGTCCTGGGATTTGAGCCCTTGTCCTCTGAAAGAATAGCTAGTGCTTTTCAACCACTGAGCCATCTCTCCAATCCTTCAGTCTTTATGGTTGTGGTAACACAACTGTGTGTATTCCTCAACAACTCAAGAGAGCTGCACAGCAAAGGCATGGTTTGACTGCATAATCTAAATACTGATTCTCAACCTGTGGGTTGTGACCCCTTGGGGATTGTTGAACAACCCTTTCACAGGGGTCACCTAACCATCGGAAAAATACAAGTATTTACATTATGATTCATAATAATAGAAAAATTATAGTTATGAAGTAACAGTGAAAATAATTTTATAGTTTGAGTCCATTATAATATGAGGAACTGTATTAAAGAGTCACAGCATTAGGAAGGTTGAGAACCACTGATTTAAAGAGTGAGCCTTAGAACAAAAAGCCATGTTGCTACCCAATGCCTGCCCTTGCCATTCGGGTAACCACCTGCCTATCCTGGAGCTAATAAATATGTTTTTTGTGTTTTGTTTGTCATACATATTTTCAATGTCATGAACAAGGAAGATGACATGGAACTTATCTTTTTGCAACTGCTTTTTTTCCCTTCTCAGCATTGTGTTTTAATTTATCTCTGGCTTCATATGTAGGGTCAACACCTATTTCTTACTTTTTTTGTGGTAACAAACCTTGCTTCAGTGCAGATTCATCTGTGTCCCCTCAGATTCAGTTCCTCCCATGTAAGGGTGTTCATTGCACCTCTAGAGTTGTTACTAACTGCCAGTTCAAATATGGCTCCTGTTGCTCTCTAATATATCCAAGTGTCCTCCTCACATCCTAGCTAGCTCTTGACTGGGGATCTTTACCATTTGAATTGATACCTAATTGCTTTCCGTTGTGTTTCCTTGATTACTAGTAAAGATGAATTTTTTTCTTTGTTTTGCAGTGCTGAAGATAGAACCCAGGGCATCGTATGTGCAAGGTAGGCTATCCCGGCTATCTCCCACTGAGCTGTACTCAGCCCGAATGCCTTATATATATTTGTTTGCAACTTATTTTTTTCCTATCTGAAAATTGCAAGTTGCCTTCTTTTATCCCCACCCCTTTATGTATCATCTTGGTGAAGACTTGTGCTTGATTGCTAGAGCAGCATGCCACATCACCCCCTTGCCTCTGATTATGTGGTACCTGAGGTCAACAGCATCCTCTTCAGAGTAAACCCAGGCAATCAGACTTTATGATAACCTTGTTTAATTACTAAAGGGCTTGTGCTTGTGACCACCCTTCCTAAAGCTTCTTCACCCTTAAAGTATCCTGACTCCTACTTTCCCATCCTCCCACAGAGTACCACTACTTTCTACTCTGATTATCCACCTTTCAACCTCATTTCCTCTAACTGTGCTGGTGACTCCATAGTCTCATCTCCTTTACAGCCTCCTTTCTCACCTCTGCTGCCTGAGGCTGTGTCCCAAAGCAGGGTACATTTATGTTATTGCGCTGGTTGGCTTGCCCTCCTGGACCCAAGCATTAACTTTCCTTCTACAGTCTCAGGACCTGCTTTTGCTTTCCCAGGAACACTTCTGTACCCTGCTTGGGCATACTCCACCTTACCCCAGGTCACAGCTTCATCCTTCTGACCATCCCTGCCACACTCCTGTCCACTCTCCTATGATTGCAAGTGGGGACTTGGAAAATACTTCCCAATGGCCCACCCTTCCATATCCTGCAGCTGCTGAGTGGCTCTTAGTTTTTCTACCTCTGGGTCCAGTGTAGCATACAGGTGGATTTCAAGGCTGAACTTCAACCCTTCGCTCCTGGGGCACAAATATTTATCCTCCCCAGAGAATGTTTCAGCTGGCATCTCACTTGTCTACCCAGAATTGTTTCTGAAAAACTTAAAAACATCCCAGGCCCTATGAGCTAAGGTAGTAATAGCTCTCAAAGCAGTTTGTAGGGGAAACTTGGGGTTAGATTTCAGGCCTTCCTTGGTACCATGGTATACTGAGCATCCACCCTGTATCATCAGTGCTTTCCCACTGAGACAGAGAATGTATCACCCCAATCACAGAGCTCACTAATGAGTCTGATGGTAATACTCTTAGCCTATGGCTGGAAATCTGAAGGAACTACCTTGTGAAGTATCTCTTTCTTTGTCTCCATACCTAGCCATGTCTCTACATTGAAATGGCTGAAGTCCACAGGGTTGGCCACCTGATCCCAATGATATGCTCAGAGCTACGCTTATTCCCAGGCTGCTGTGACAACTCGGTGGCCCCACCATGTCCAGGCCCCAGGCCCAGGAGCAGGCAGTGGATTCTGAGGGAGACTCATCCCTATACAGGAGAGACGAGGAGGGGACCCAGAGCTCCCACCGCATGCTGGGCTTCAGTGATGCACTACTATCCATCATCGCCACTGTCATGGTCAGTGTTGGGCCCACCTCAAACCCACCCCTGGTTTCTGTAGCAGCATCAGATGCCCAAGCCTTTCATAAAGGTGGGGCTGCCCAACAATAGTCAAGAGCCCATATACCTCTGCCTTTGAGGATCCACAGCCCAAGAAGTATCTCTTGGTTATTTTTGTCTTTGTTTCTTTAGATTCTGCCTGTGACCCACACAGAGATCTCACCAGAACAGGTAACAGGAGCAGACTGATTTGTACAGTGGGCCAATAAGAAAACCCAACCTGGACTTAGGGAGCCAACCCCCAGATCTGCAGGCAGCAGGTTATTGAGAGGGCAGGACATCTGTGTTTCCTCCTGGCAGGATATGTATTTAGAGTAGGTGGTGGTGGTGCTGCTGCTGCTTTTGCAAAGGAGACTTTATTTCTAGCTAGGTGGACAGGTAGTGATATCCTCCACTGAGAGGAAAGGAAGCATGTTTATCCAACCAAACCATCTGTGTGGGTAGCAAAGAGCTTTTTAAAAGCATTTCCATTTATATTCAACTGTATGGGTTTTGTTTGTTTGTTTGTTTGTTTGTTTGTTTTTGGGGTTTTTTTTTTTTTTTTTTTGGTTTTTCTGAGTCAACAACATGTAGTTCTTTAGTGAAGCAACTTTGAGATTTGGACAGCACTGAGGTGCCTTTCTTGGTTTCATCCATGTGATTGGCATGCCACCATACGAGCCTCAAGGGAACAGGTTGTAGCTCTCCCCAGCACAACAGTGAGGTGTGATTCTAGCACACCTGCAAGCTGAGGTAGATCTTTGGGGAGGCCCCAGAACTACTGAGGTTTTTCTTTTGAACTATAGTTACAACACTGGTGTACTGTGATAAAAATTAAATTTTCAGGGCTGGAGAGATGGCTCAGAGGTTAAGAGCTCCGACTGTTCTTCCTGAGTTCAATTCCCAGAAACCACATGGTGGCTCACAACCATCTGTAATGAGATCTGGCACCCTCTTCTGTATACATAATAAATCTTAAAAAGAAAAAGAAAAAAAATTAAACTTTCAGAAACCTGAGCATCAGACCACACTTGTACTGTGCTTAAAGCTGTTCTGACGAGAAAGTACCTGCTAGTGGCTGGTCTACATGGCAAGCCCCAGGCTAGGCAAGGCATATAGTGAGAACCTGTCTCAAAAAACCTAAATAAAATTAAAAAGCATAGTGAGCAGATATGGCTTAGTGGTAGAATGTTTGACCATCCTACATGAATGAAGCTGTAGTTTTAATCCCTGGTACTGAAATTTTTAAATTTTGTTTATTTTGTTTGTGTTTGTGTTTGTTTTTGTTTTTTTTGAGACCATTTCTCTGGGTAGCCTTGGCTGTCCTTGACTTGCTCCGTAGACCAGGCTGGCCTCGTACTCATAGAGATACTCTGGGCTCTGCCTCCCAAGTGCTGGGATTAAAGGCATGTGGCACCATACCTGGCTTCTGCTCAATTTTTAAAAAAGAAGACTTAACTTCCAGGCCTGGTGGCATTGGTGATCAATAGCTCTGGAGGTTCCAAGTTCAATGCCAGTGTGGGCAACTTAGACCCTGTCTCAAAATAAAAAGAAGAGGCCAAGTGTGAGAATGCATGCCTTAATCCCAGCACTTGGGAGGCAGAGACAGGAGGATTTCTGTGAGTTTGAGGCCCAACAGGACAGCCAGGACTACATAGAGAGACCCTGTCTCAAAAACAAACCAAAAAGCTGGGTGTGGTGGTACATGCCTTTAATCCCAGCACTCTCAGAGGCAGATGGATCTCTGTTAGTTTGAAGCCAACCTGGTCTACAAAGTGAGTTTCTTTGAGTATGTTTAAAAAGCATAAAGCTCCCCTCTCATGATTTCAGAGGTAAGAGTTCTGCCTTGATTGAGGTTTTTTGTTGGTGCTCTGGTCTCTGTTCTAGCCACAACCCCTTAAGTGGTGTCTGTGGAAGACCCATTATGCTTATAATCTCATTGGAAACTATTAGAGGTGTCCCTGCCCATGACTATGCTGGATCTAACCTTGCTGTAGCCTAGATGTCTATGTCCCTCCAGAATTCACATGTTGGAACTTAAACCCCAAAGTGAATACTTTAGAAGAAAATCAATGACCTTCTAGAAGGACTGGATGCCTTTTTTGCCCTTTGTATCCCTTATGCTGTGACTGTTGAGATGCTTAGACGCTCCCTGGACAGAAGACCTACTGACAGCCAGGATTTTTTGCCACTTGAGGTGATGGTGTCAGCCTGTGACACCCAGGGAATCTATTGCTTTAGGAAAACTACCTGCTAAAGACATCTTTGAGGGTGGAGGTGGGATAAGTATAGTAGAAGTAAGATTAGACTGGGAAACAGACAGAGACTGTGTACACTTTGAGCCTGGTGACCTTCTCACTGTGCATTAGGGTATTCTTAATGAAATGACCACTGTTGGGTCATATGTGTTACTTGTTCTAATAGCAATGTTCTTTTCATACAGCAATTTGACAAAAGTATACAGAAACTTCTAGCTACTAGGATTGCAGTCTACCTGATGACATTTCTGATCGTAACTGTGGCATGGGCAGCACATACCAGGTAGGGAGTCAGACCTTTAACACAAGTCTTCATTGTTATGATTTGCTCAGGGTAGGCAAAGGAGGGACAGGAGGCTTCCATAGGCAGAGCTGGGCATGTAAGTGTTGCATTCCTGGCTGCAGATCAGTGTGACCAAAGGAAATATTCTTCAGAGAATGATGCTTAAGGTACAGAAAAATCCACAGATCCTAGTAAAGATTTCACTGCTCTCTCTCTGTGTGTGTGTGTGCGCGCGCACGTGAAAAACATCACCCACTGTGAAAAACATCAATAGCAGGGTTCTGAGGCCCAGGGTTGCCCTTCATAGATCTGTTCTGCATCCTGCTTTGGGTGCTCACTTTTGGGTGCTGGTCTTAGTACCAGCAAGTAGGCAGCAGAACTCCTGTCTCTAGAGTTGCAGCCCCTTCTATTTGGCATATGAAGACTTGAGCCCAGTGAGCCTGTGTCACTGCCATGAGCTAGAGTAGCTCTAGAGTGAGAAGGGCAGTTCAGCTGAGTGCAGTCCAGGAGAAGGCCATGTGCTCAGAGTTGGGTGCTATTGGGGGCAACCCTGTTGTAGGGCCTAGGCATTGGAGGATGCTTCAGGGTTCTTGGCCGCCTATGCTCTTGTTTCCATGAAGGATGGTACTCCATTTTGTTTCCTATTTACATTGTAGTATCGCCATATAAAACCATCTCTCTGTTAACAACAACTTCTAACAGGTCCAGTGTATGAGGTCCTTGGGGGAAAAATGAGAAAAGAATATTTCTTTCCTTCAAAATGGATTTTAGATATAATGCCTAAAAAACAAGTGTATTGTACAGTGGAACTCCAGCTCCACATCCCCAGAGGCTGTTCCTCACTCATGGACAGGTAGCTTATAGTCACCCTGCTGGTCCTGCCCTTAGCAGGACAGTTGAAAATCCCCTGCCTTTGTGCAGAAGTATTCCTCGAGGCTTTCTATGAAAAGACTGTCTGCAAAAGATTTCTGCAAACTGCTCCTGCAAAATGGGAAGAATGTGTGGAAAAGGTACATGTTTCCCTACATAAGCTATGCTTTCTTTGAATTTTCTAACTTTCATACATTTGGTAGTATTTATATTTTTTAAAAGTTAAATTTTAGTGTGGGTGGGGGGGGGGCTTCAGTGTGTCAAAATCAGAGGATAACTTATAGGATTTGGGTCTCTCCTCATGCCATGTGGGTCAGGGGATCAAACTCAGGTTCTCAGGCTTAAAAAGAAACCTTTACCTGCTAAGTCTTATCATCAGTCCCACTAGGTTGTATCTTAAATTTGATCAAAAGTAACATCTTCAATGATATTTTAACTAGAAAATACTGTGGAATGTGCATTTTAATTTTAATATTATTGGAGCCATATTTGAATGATGGCCCATCTTCTCTTTTTCCTGACCCTAGATTGTTCCAGGTTGTTGGGAAAATAGATGATACACTTGCCTTGCTCAACCTGGTGAGTAATTGTTTTGAAAAATGAGTTTATGCATGATTTAGCCCTCCTGAAAGGTAGGACAAGATATGGGTCCCCACAACCTGGATTTTGTCCTTTCCTGGAAGCTCCTCAGATGGCCCATGGAGTCCTTCTGTCCAGGACAGAGGCTTCTTGGGTATATCTAACCCCACAACTCCTACATATCGCTGCCTTCCTGGAGTACCCCTTATTCTCCAGGCTTTCTGGTGACTTGACCTTCTTTCTTTCCTTTCACTGTAGGCCTGTATGATGACCATCACCCTTCTACCCTACACAGTGAGTAAAGATCATCTCCCTGCATACCTCACTTGAGCACATCTGTGTATGGCAGTCCTCAGAAATGCAGGTTCAAGACCTGGACTGCAAATTATAAAGAGGAGAGAGTTCCAGAGAACTAGCGGTTGGTGTGAGTAGAGGAAGGAGTTTAGGGCTGCTGGAGGCAGAGGCCACTGAGAGTCCCTGATGCCCCTTGCTTCCACCGCCTCTCTCCATAACTTCCACTAGCAGACGAACAAGCATTAAAAATTCTAACATAGGTTGTTGGCCAAAGTATACAAGGCTATAATGCAGATAATTCAGATCTTAGGGATTTTACATGATAGTGGCCTTAAAGGCCTGAAGCAGTGGGTGGCATTGCTCTGTTGGAGAGCTGCATATACCCATGCCCAGCCCCATACCATTGTCCTCACACTAGGACAGTTTTCTTCTCAGTGCCCAGTACAGAGACAAGGAAGCTCATTATACACCACCTCAAAGCCTAGTTCTGATAGCATTTGGGGGGCTTGTGGGGGTTCTTTTGACAGTTTTCTCTAATGGTGACGTTCCCTGATGTGCCCCTGGGCATCTTCCTGTTCTGCATGTGTGTGATTGCCATTGGATCTGTGCAGGTAAGGACACAGGATATGGATGTGTGTTTGCCATTGGGTGTGCAAGCCTGATCTACATCTCAAGTAGCCCAGTCTTACCCATAAATGCCTGGGATGTGGCATGTCCAGGGCCTTATAGCCTCAGAATAGGATGAGTTTCTACCCTCTTCTCGACCCCAGCTTCTCAGAACTTCCTAGGATAGGAGGGACCCTCTTGCTCCTAACCCCTAAAAATGTGTATGTTGGCTCACTATAGCTTGTTTTATTGTTTGTTTGTTTTTACCACAGGCACTGATTGTCGGGTATGCTTTCCACTTCCCACACCTGCTGAGTCCACAGGTCCAGCACTCTGCACACAGGGCCCAATCCCGGCGGCATATCCTGCGTCTAGTCCTCCGCGGGCCGGCACTGTGCTTTGTTGCAGCTGTCTTTTCCCTCTTCTTCTTCCCCCTGGTGAGCACGGGGACCTCGGAGGAAGTCTGAGCACAGCTGAAAAGCAGCAAGGACAGCTAGCAGCAGAAAGAACAGGCAATGCTGAAACAGTGTTGTTTCAGAGCAGGCTATGGAAGCTGGCTTGAGCAGGGTCATCCTAAGTAGTATGAGAGTACATTGAATTTTAAACCAAAGTATCCTAAGAATTTTGAAAAATAAAAAATGCTAGTTACTTTAAGTGTTTGTTAACAGGCACGAACATGGTCACACATGCATACAAACAAAAAAATAATAATTAAATGTAATTAAAATTAAATAAGTAAAAATTAGTGAATGTTTGGTTAGCATTTCAAGAACATTCCAAGTTTTAAACAGATGTGAGGGGATAAGGTTCTAGTTGAGTGGGTGGGATCCAGGGAACCCAGAGACTTTTAAACTGGAACAGAACATAACAGTGTATGGGAAGCATCTAGCCAAGCAGACCTTGGCTGCAGAGTCACAGGTGAAGTGTCTTTTCAAGTCCATCCCCATTAATTTCTTAGTTGGAATGCTTACCTTTTGTTGTTGAGCTGTTACTATTCTTTATGTATTCTGGATACTAAATTCTCAGAAAGTACATGACTGGTATCCATTTCTCCTTTATGATAGTCCTTCCTTTGTGGATTTGCCCTTACACACAGTTAATTTCCATAAAGGACAGTTCTCTGGATTTTCCTTTGTTGCTCCTGCTGCCCTCCATCTGTGGCAGAAGAGTGGGACCAGACTTGAGGTGTGAGCAGCCCCCATTCCCGGGAAACAGCCTGACCTGTTATTTCTTCCTGCAGTCATATGTGCTGATGGTGACTGTCATCTTCCTCCCTCACATCAGCAAGGCTACTGCCTGGTGCAAAGAGAAGCTCATGGGTAGGTGACCATGCACAGCACTACACTAAGCATGTTGGAAGGTCCACTAGACTTCAGGCTACTCCCAAGGACCACTGAGTGGGAACAAGGCATCAGTGTGGGATGCCTTCTGGGCTCAACCCAGTTCTGGTGGTGGGTTTACTGGGCCCTGGCTGCTTCCTGCCCCTTAAACATCTCTGCATCATTTCCCCTCTTGGACTGTATATTTCTGGCCCCTTGGAGAAGACGGCAGTGATAGCCACACTGGCCTGACAGTCTCTAACCTAGGCTAGTTCTTCTCTTGGCATGTCCACAGGCCACAGGGAGTCTCCAGCTCACAACGTGGAGCCCTTCAGTATTGACCTGCATGCGCCCCTCAGCAAAGAACGGGTGGAAGCTTTCAGTGACGGTGTCTATGCCATCGTGGCCACACTCCTCATCCTGGACATCTGGTGAGGACCCGAAACTCTGCTGCTTTGGCTCATCTTCCAGGTGACAGTATGTCCTTGAGTGTTTTAGGAACTCCAGAAAGGTATTGCTCAGCACTAGCTTCCCCTTGGGTAGTTGCAGATTTATGTAGACCCCCCCCCCTTCCCTAAAGGTCTCCCATCCCATTGCTCTCAACCTGAAAGCACAGGTGCTAGGCTGCCTTGGGTTCTCTGTCCCAGAAGTATCAGGCAGCTCCCTCAGGCCCTATCCACCTCCACACTTGCTAGGACTGACTCTTGTATATGGCCTAGCTCTGATACAATACTGTTGGAGCTCTAGGTGGGTGCTCACTTTTATTTCCAAGTGTCTCCTCTTCCTCCGCCCACCCCCTTTTTAAAGCCCCTTGCTTTCCTCTGGCCTGTTTCCTTAGTCATATTCCATTGCATACTTATTTTATTAAACATGTTACAACTCTGGTTTTATATTCTGTACTGACACTGATTCTCCTGATACTTTTGAATAGGTTTTTCTACTATAATTTGTGAATTCTTATAAGCTAGAAGTAAATATTCATTAGTACCTGATTTCCTGAGTTCTTAAAGAATATTCCAGAACAGTCTCTTTGTTGTTGTTGTTGTTGTTTTTCGAGACAGGGTTTTTCTGTGTAGTTTTGCGCCTCTCCCGGAACTCACTTTGGAGACCAGGCTGGCCTGCAACTCACAGAGATCCGCTTGCCTCTGCCTCCCGAGTGCTGGGATTAAAGGCGTGCGCCACTACCGCCTGGTGGAACAATCTCCTTTTGCTTCCATTCCAATCTCCTTTTGGCCAGGGCTGAAGGACTCCCAGCCAAGAAGCCATGGTTAGAGCAGGAAATCAAAGCCAAGAGAAGGCTGCCACTTCCTGCCTGGAGTCTTATTTCATATGACAGCCCTCAGGCTCTTGCCTGTCCCCACCCTATATCCCTCCTTCTGGCTGATTTGGAGAAAGCAGTGGGTACTGGCATGTCCTAACATTCATGTCCAGGTGATGGGTTCCCATTCCTAGACTCTATGCTCCAACACAGCCTGCAAGATTCATGATAGCTATGGGGCTCTCTTTTATAGGTATCCTACCCTCAGAAGGCTTGCCCTGGCCAACAAACCAGATCTGTCAATTCCTGGCTATCAGATAGGGCACCAGTTGGCAGAGAATATACAGGACTGGTTAAATTTGCATTTTGAATAAAGAAGAGTAACTGCTTAGTATGCAAAATATATGTAAGTAGCACATAGGGAACATTTGTGTGCTAAGATCACGTTATTAATCTGAAATACATTTATGATGCTTGGTCTACCCCTCTGGTCCTGCCATTTTTGGGAGGCTATTACATATGTCATCTGTTCATACTTCCCAGTGAGGACAATGTTCCAGATCCCAAGGATGTGCAAGAGAAATTCAGTGGCAGCCTTGTGACTGCTCTGGGTGCATATGGGCCACAGTTCCTGGCATACTTCGGCTCCTTTGCTACAGTGGGTCTGCTCTGGTTTGCCCACCATTCACTCTTCCTGCATGTCCGGAAGGCTACACAGACCATGGGGTTACTCAACATACTGTCCCTGGCCTTTGTGGGTGGCCTCCCTCTGGCCTACCAGCAGACCTCAGCTTTTGCCCGACAGCCCCATGATGAACTTGAGCGTGTGCGCGTCAGCTGTGCCATCATCTTCTTGGCCAGCATCTTCCAGTTTGCCATCTGGACTGCAGCCCTGCTACATCAGACAGAAACACTGCAGCCAGCTGTGCAGTTTGGTGGGCAGGAGCATGCTTTCATGTTTGCCAAGCTCGCACTGTACCCCTGTGCCAGCCTGCTGGCCTTTGCTGCCACCTGCCTGCTGAGCCGGTTCAGCACAGCCATCTTCCACCTCATGCAGATTGCAGTGCCTTTTGCCTTCCTGCTGCTCCGTCTCCTTGTGCGCCTTGCCCTGGCAGGCCTTCATGTCCTATGGGAGCTCCGGCCACAGCACCCTCAACAAGACCAAGGTGAACCTGAGGCACAGTCTCAGCTCTTGCCTGCCCCCTGCTAATGCGAAGGAAGCTACACCTGCCCATCCCAGGCATACTGTAATGGAGATGCTCAGTCGAAGTTTGCTGTGACCCTGGGGCTATGGTTTTATTGGCCTGGGTATTGTGTACATTGTGAAATATCAAGATCTATTTCAAAAGTATGAACATTGTTCACATTTTGCAATGAGAGATTTCATGGGAACTAATTTTATTGCTTTTACCTATTTATTTTCCTCTTCACTCTCTGTCCCCAACACTGCCAGGGGAATTTACCTGTCTGATTAACCTGAATAAGATGCTTGGGGCTGTCACCGAGGTCTTGTTTGAGGCAGTTAACACCTAGCCAAGATCAAAGGACCATCCCTTTTCCTTGCTTTGACCTGCATGTGGCCACACAGTCCACCCTTCTGCTCAGAACCTTGGGGCAGTTGAGTCTGGGCTAAGTCAGGCTGAGAAGTTGCTGTCTGGTTCACATCCCCACCAGTGCAGAGCTTCCCTGGGGGGACTGACAGTTTATCTGCCATTCCTGTACTAGTAGTTGGACAAAGACAAGAGGCAGTTACAGGACAGCACAATGTATTTGGCCCAGATATAAGTTAGATCACATTCAGGTAGTGATAAATTACACACAGAGACAGGACCAGTGCACAGGACACACTCCACAAAGGGACAGTCTCACTTAAATACAGAGGACATGCTACACTGACCACAATTTACAAATAATTTCTATAGACTGAAATAAAAGTGAAAAACTACATTGCAGTTTGTTTTGACGTGGAAAATGATGTAAACATGAGGAACATCTATACTGAGAACACAAATGGCTATCTAATGCACTTGGATGCAGTTTTGGCAGAAGCAGTGAGGGAGTGGCACAATGGTCCCGTGAAGCTGCCAGCCAGGTAGACCTCCTGCTCCACACCATAGCCACTTCCGAGAGTGGCCCAGGCCCAGTGATAGCAAACAGGAGAAGGATCTAGACCCATCTACTTGTTTGTGGGGTAAGTATCACAGGACACGTCTCACACGGGTTCTCCCCCATCTAGGGCTGAGGCTGGCCCACTGAACATCTTAGCAACCCCCCCCCCCCCCGTTTTGTTTTTTAATCTTTTTACTTTTCAACAGGGACTTTAACTCTGTAGCCCAGTCAGATCTTAAACATGCTATTCTCTTGCTTTAGCCCCCAAAAAATGAATTACAGGCATGCACCACCAGGCTTAGCTAGACAGCTTATTTTTGGACATATTCCTCTGGGATCTGATGAATTCTTGGGTGATGGAAGAGACAGCTTTCTCTCATTCTGTGAACTTGATGCCTGGCCATCAGAGCTGCCTTGGTTTGTGTAGGAGCCAGAGCAGAAGCTCTACATCTACAAGGATTTGCAGGCTGGCAAACAGCATGTATATAAAGTGCTATAAGTTGAGTCTAAGGGAGTTTTAACCACTCCACAATAGCCGATGTGATTTACACATTCCTCAACCAGGTACCACCTGGCCCTGTTCTGATCCCTTCTGGACACAAGGTGCCCACTCCAGGGCTGAGGAGGCATACTCAGGGCCTGGCACATGTGTCGGCTGTGACACATGAGTGGTACCTAAACTTAACTAGTCTCAGGTTAGACAAAGATTTCCCTTCCTTGGTACAGCTTTTCAGCTTAGGGACACTAGCTGGATGAGACCTTGCAACTTATGTCTTAAGCCCAAACTGCTGTCCGGTGATGAGCCCAGGGAACTTGAGGATGCCACACCCACCCAAAAGGGGCAGGAGGAACAAGCAGCATTCTGTATCTGTTAGGCCAGGGGCTAATAGGGCTAGCTGTTTTGAAAGAAAACAAAATAAGACCAGAGGGCCCACCTGGATGGCCTGCATTCAGAAATGTTGGGCCCAATGGACTCTTAAGAGAGATTTCAAAGGGAGGAGTGTGACTAACCAGAGCAGCTCCACTTATCCTTTAAGGACCAGTCTTGTGTAGAAGACAAACTAGCCAGAGCCTTTTGCGCCCATGTCATATAGACTGGTACTGTAGCAGAGTGAGCAGTGGCCATTACCTACCTGCTCCTAAGTTTGCAGATGACATTGCAGGATGAGGGATAGAAACATCCCAAGACTCATGAAGATGCTATGGTCAATGGTATAGCTAAGTCCATTTGTTGGCAAGCCAATGTGTGACTTGGAACAGAACCAAGGACGAGAAAGGCTGGGTGGTTGAGACCCTTCATCTTGGCTCCTCTATTAAGGATTGCCCTCAGGAGCAGGCAAGGTGTCCACTCGGGTATCCCTGATGGTGCCAGCCTTCCTGGGCTTCTGCTTGGCCTTCCTCAGCATGTGAACCTGTTCCAAGGCAGGGGTGGAGGGTCAGAGAGCCAGAGTGACATTACAAATGATACCTCTGGGACCTCTGGGACCTCTGGGACCTCTGGGACCTCTGGGCCAGTGAATACTTGGCTCCATTCCACAAAGGAGGGGCAACGGCTTCAAAGAGCAAGCTGCTTTCCCCAGGACTTCATGACACCTGGAGTCCCAGAAGGCCAAAGTTTAGACCCACCTGACCTTAGTTAGCTATTGTATAGCATCAGCCTACATGGCTCTAACTCTGATCCATTTTACCTCTGCTCTCAGCCTTGCCAACATACCTTAGGGGCAGTAGCAGAGATGATCATGTGCCCTGGGGCCTGAACCCAGGGCTCACCATCCACTTGTACTGGAGTAGCCTTAAGGAGTGTAACACGGAAGTAGGAGCCCTGGGCAATGCGGATTCCAGAGCGCAGCCCACCCTGGACCTGGCCCTAGGCAAGACAAAAGCTGAGCTAGCTAGTGGGGCCCAAGGGGTACCACAGGGCCTGCCCACCAGCCTGCCAGTGAGTGCTCACCATGTGCACGACACCCGTTACACCCACCACCTCCAACAGCCCGTCGTCTATGCGTGGCTTCTCAAACCTGGAGTCGCTGTCAGAGCCCCACAGGTCAGCCCCCGAGCCCCAGCTGCCCCCAAAAGATGAAAATACAAAGTTAAGCACAGACCAGACACAGACCTAGCACCTGGCCCAAACTGCAGAATCTCTGAGAGCCCAGCCCCAGCACCTGGGGATGTTGATAAAGATGAGACCCTCAATGCTGGGTAGCTCCACTTCCTGCTGCTCCACCTGCAGCCGGATCTCCTTGTGTAGGCTTCGAGAGTGGCTGATCTTCTGCAGCCCAACCCGCACATACACACCCTTGTTGTGGAACCTGCCACAGGAGAGTTGGGCGTCCTGCATTACCAGGTAAGAGCTGCTGGCTGCTCTAAGTAACCTGACCCCCAAGCCAGCCCTGCCCTGCTAGTACCTGCTTGTGAATTTGCCAGGCTCCTCCTCACGTGCCTGGTGGAAGTCTAGGCTGAGTTCCGCATCGATACCAATGCCACAGTAGTTATTCATCTGAACAATCTGGAGACAGGGCATAACCAGGATGCTGGCCAGCCACTTCTGAGTGTCCAAAATTCTGCCAGCCACTCCCGAGTGTCCCAAATTGTGCCAGCCATCTCTAACTCTGTTGTCACCAGTACCCTTTCCTAGTAATCTCTCTGCTTAAATGCCACAGCACCCCCAGAGAGGGCACAACCCCACAACCCCACAGGCTTCAGTCAGTAAGCTCTTGCTCTGCCTCAGGAGGAAAGACACACATCAGCAAAGGGGGAGTCAAATGTAAGATCCTTGCAGGTGCCACACTGGTACCTTGGGGGGCTCCGAGTCTACCACACTGTTCTCTGTACTATCAGTCTCATGAGCATCCAGCAGGATTGTCCATCGATCCATGAGCACAGCATCAGCCTCATCCACAGACACCAGCACAGAGAATGGGTCCTCACCACTATAGCCTGCCCCCCATCGGAGGACCCGGCCAAGGTCATTCCCTAGGAAACAGGAAAGACAGCATAACCCACATACCACTATGAGTCTCTAGCATAACCCAAAGTAGGGACAGCCGTGAGACCCCATCCTTCAAGTTGATGGCTAAGCCCACCTGTACCCAGGGGCAGGATGGCCACAGATGGCTCTGGGCAGGCCAGATGGCGCCTTGTCTCCTCCAGGGCAGCGAGCACCCAGCCCACGGTGCCGTCTCCACCACACACCAGTACCCGAAAACAGGGCACCCGAGAGAATAGGTGGAACCTGTGTGGGAGACAGTGTTCCGCCACTACCTCCTGGCTGCCCAGGTCAAGACCTAGCCACTCATTCCTGCCCTGGGCAGCCCTTTACTTTTCAGATGTCCATCTCCGGCCACAGAGGACTTAATTATCCCAGCAGTCCCTTTTGGAGTTCCTACTATCTAGAGACAGGTGGGGGTTGCTTTTTTCACTTGCCAGAAAACTCCAGACTCACCCAGGAAGAGGGCCCCCGTTGGTCAGCTCAAAGACCTGGTGTGGATTCAGCAGTTTCCGGAAACTGCAGAGTAGCTCTCGGCCCTTGAGGCCCCCACTCTTTGGGTTCACAAACACGAGGAGGGGGCAGCAGTCAGGAGGCAGCTTCGTGTGCTGAGAAGTGGGGGACTGAATTATGTTGGGGTCAAGGTCCCACATAGGAACTGCTAAGCCATGTCCAGCCTCAGATTCCAAGCCTACTAAGCCATAGCCAATCCTTCCTGAGGCTAAGCAGGCCACTTACTTATCTCCAACTCATTACTGACCTCGCAGAGTGGATATGTCCCTGGCATTTGTGCTTAGTGCTCCAAACAGCCATGGTGGTGCTCTCAAGGGAAAAGATATTCTAACATGTCAACTACTCTCTTATCCATGAAACCACAGGCTCCTGTTGGAAATCCATAGGTCCTACCAGTCACCACCAGCCAGCTGGAGTGACGCCTGGCCCTTTCAAAGCTACCAACATACCCCTTGGGACCCAGAAGCTTCCAGATCCTACCTGCCACATGGCAGCCAAAGGGCTCAGTTTACAGGGGTAATCCCACATCTCTTGCTGGTCATGGGGACAAAGTCAATCTTCCCATATATAATGCCAAGAGACAGTCCCTAGACACAGTAGGCTGGTTCAGGTCCCTACAGTGGTTTGGGGTAGCAGGAGACACACAAGCCAGGTACAGACAAAGGGTGGACAGCAGCACAGGAACTACATTATGCCTGACAAGGACATACTTGAGATGGGGTACCCATTGGATAGGCAGAGCTGTCTGCACTCTTACTCACTGGCCCCAGGGCAGACAGCTGACAGGAAATAGAAACTATATGGCCTCACGCTTAACTGCCACAGAGCTAGAGATGACAGTACTTAGCTAAACATACAGGGAGCCCTTTTATCCTTAGGCATTGGTAACAGCGACTTCCAGGGCAGGACCAGTGGGCTGGGGCAGGAGGGACCTGTAGGCACTGCCCAAGCCTGCCAGTCTCCCAAACTCATTCCACTTGAATTCTGTTCCTCCTAAACTTGAGTCTGAAGTCAAGATCAGGGTTCAGGATATAAGCAAGCCATGGACACCTGTGCGTACTTTGTGGAGACCAGGTATAAATCCTTCTGGTACTCCTCATGTGCAATTCCTCTGCTTTCTGCGGCCTTCGGGGTGCACCTCTTCCCAGCCATTGCCAGGTCATAAGAGTGGTATCTGAAATCAGGGAGCTCCACCTAGTAGCCAGAAATAACCCTAGGCACAAGGCCACATGGCTAAATGTTGGGGCCAACATCATACTCAAAATGATATGGCCTGGCAGGATGTAGGCACAGGGTCACAACACACTCTGGCCTTAAGTGGGTCGGAGCTGTGTCCTGTGGTAATCCCAATTGGTTAGAAGTTCACCATTCCTAATGTGACACCAGCCTTGGTCCTTTTTTTTTTTTTCTTAAGATTTATTTATTATGTGTACAGTGTTCTGTCTGCACGTCTACCTGCACACCAGAAGAGGGCACCAGATCTCATCACAGATGGTTGTGAGCCACCATGTGTTTGCTGGGAATTGAACTCAGGACCTCTGGAAGAGCAGCCAGTGCTCTGATCCTCTGAGCCATCTCTCCAGCCCCCCAGCCTTGGTCCTAAGCATCATGTCTCACTCGTTCAGAAACCTTGGACAAGCACTGACTCTCTGACCTCTGACCTCTGATGTAAGCCTTGTCAAGGTCAACCTTGTCCCTTTTGGGCTCTTGTAGGTAGGCCAAAGGGGCATGTACCAGCCATCTGGCAATGAGATGGTCCTGAGGCATTAAGCTGGTCTCAGAGTCCTAATCACTTACCAGTACATCTGGAAGCACTAGTGCAGTCAGCGGCCGGCCATGCACTGCTGTGTCCCTGGCCAGCATGTACAGCCGCTCAGCCTCCGCGAAGCAGGTGACATCCAGAATTACTGCGCCTGCCACAGGGGGGGCCAAAGCTCAGGGTGGGTGTCCTATGCACCCCATCCACAAGGTACTCATGTGAGGAGTCCTGTGTATCCTACCTCCAGGAGCCCAGAGAAGGGTATATTGTGCATCCTAACCAAATGGCATTCAGGGCAGGGTCTGTTCTATGAAATCCACCCCCAAGATATCACACCCACAAAATCTCTCCTGTGTACCATGCCAACCAGGCGCCTAGGTAGAGCCTCCACTACAAGTACCCGCCCCAGCCCTGACCACAGCCAGCTCATGTCAGCTGACTATAATAAGTAGCATCCACAGTAAGGGGCCACTCTTCCAGCAAAGTATTCCACGAGACAACAGGCTGAATTCAGGATCCAGCAATGGGTAAAGAGGCTCATCTCCCTGACCAACCACTTACACCCAAATCTAGTACCATGAGCACTGCATGGTCTCTGAGTATCCTGGGTTCACATGCCAAGAAGGATGGCAGTGCATCTGAAACCTTCCTTGCTCCGTAAAAGACGCTGGCCCACAAAGATTGGGGCAAACAGCTAACATCTCAGCCATATTGTAACAAAAGCAACAGATGTGAACCAGGAAACAAAACCCAGGGATGATTCCAGGCGCGTGGATATAGAGAAGACAGTAAAGAGCAGGCTCTTCCACCCGACTCCAGGGACATCCACCAGACATCAGCTCACCTTGTAAGGAGTAGACGTGACTCACAGACACCACAGCAGCTGCACAGACAGTTTGCAATCAGAGTGGCATATTGAGACCTGGGCCTGACCTCCCAGTCTGGGGCCAGCCTCCCTTCTAAGGGCATATACATCCAGAGCACAGCCCACTCAAGCAGCCCTGACCCATCCTTTGGGGTCAGCCTCCGGGGAATTGCCCATGCCCTATTCCCAGACAAGGTCCCTGACTCCTGAATGTACAGGGATTCCCCCCAGAAGAAGCATAGAGTAACTACTTTAGGAAAGGGGTGGGGTGGGGTGGGTGGGTGGGGCAGAAGCCTTTCAGTGAGGGCCGTATTGGCCGGCCTGGGGTGGGAACTGAGCATGGGCTTCAGATGGTGCATGAGGAGACAAGAGAACTTAGGTTTGGCACCACAGTCCCATTGCCCAGTCAGGACCCTCTCCCAGCCAGAGCCCTGGATAGCCCAAGGTCACACCTTTGGTGGCCATGGCCTCATGCAGCAGGTTGCTGTAATCCTGGGGGGACAAGCCAGGTGGCAGGCCACCCACGAACAGGGAGACATGTGGGGCCATGGCCCTTCTCTCAGCCACGTAGAACCGCGTCTGGCTCACCTGGCGCACAGATGTCTGTAGGGAGAACAGGAATGGGGAACGCTGGGAGGCAGTGGTGGCAACACTCCTCCATCTCCTCACTTAGCTCTTGAGGAAACTAACTTGTATACTCTAACTAACATGAAGACTCAAGGCCTCCCAGCCAGAAATAGGTGACATGTTATAGAGGGTCAGGCCAAGGACATCAGCTGATGATTGGGAGGATATAGTGTCTGAAATGCCCCTCCGGAGGTGGCAGGTGAGTGGACAGCCTTGGTGGCCTTCCTCTATAGGCCATGGCTAAGGGCTGACAGTTCCCTGGAAGTACTGTCTATACCCACTGACCTGTCGGATGTCCCAAAGTCGGTCTAGCAGAAGTTCCTCATCCATCAGCACTGTCCTTTGGACTGTAGGATTGAGGGACACAGCATGTCAGCCCTGGGCTCCTCCCTTCTATAAATAGCTGCTCTCTGTTTCTGGGACATGAGTCTCAGTACATGCAAGTGAGTCTAGGTCGGGCTGATCAGAAGGGCATGGTCTAGCCCCAATGTCCCAGTAGGCTTCCCAGAACAGCAGGCCTAAGCCTACTACATAAAAGGACCTGAAAATGCAGCCCACTTACCTTGTCTGCTGCTCATGAGCACCTCAATCAGCTGGAATCTCTCCTGATCCTCAACCTATACAGCATGGGCAAAACGTCAGGCCTCGGACAGAACCCCCATATCCACAGGATGTTCAGAGGAACAGTAGCCTGGCCCATTGGGCAGGTGACCTCAGAGTTGGATGGGAATGTGGACAGTGTACATACCTGTCGTCCAAGCAGCGGAAGAACCTCTTGAACCACAGACTGTGCTGTACTCTGTGAGTTCACACGGATGGACACATAGGCCACACCCACCCTGTGGGGGACAGACTCAAAGAATGGGCTTTGGGTCCTCACCCTCACCCTCCCTCATCAGATCTTGTGCTTTGAGTCTTACTTGAGCCAGCCAGGGTAGATCTTCAGGATCTCCTGGGCACGAGGCAGAGGCCTAATGACCCAAGCCTCAGGCATGGAATCCCGGGGCCCAGAATCTTTGCTAGCCTCTTCCTCAGTGGTCCCGGCCTTCCCCAGGGCCTGGGCATGGCCGGACAGTATGGTTAAGGACAGTGCCTGCAGCTGGAAGTCCTTAGGGTCCTCACTGATATAGTAGGCTCGAAGTGCTGCCTCCTGTAGAGAATAGAGCCAAGTATGTGGGGCCAGGTGACCAGGGGACCTGCATGGAGGGCCAGGTTAAGGGAAGAGGTGAGGGAGGCAGGTATGAGGAAGCCAACTGTGAAGGGGGCCAGATATGAAGGGCCAGGTAAGCCAGGTATGGTAGTGTGTACCACACCTCTGTGCCTAGGCTCACTCTTACCATCACCTCCTCATTCCGAGCCATGCGGGAAACTGTAACCAGGCGAAACTGATTTTTCCTCACGGAATCGTTGCCATCAAAGATCTTCAAGGTCTGTTTGGCTAGGCAAGAGGGAGGCAGCTGAGAATCTTGCGGGCCTGGAGCAAGGCAGGGCAGCGCGACAGCTAAGCGGGACACTTACTGGATTCTGTTGCTGTCTGCATCTCTCTGCCTATGCCTGTGGCAGCACTTCCCCCTAGGTCATCATCTCCATCACCTGCAGGATAGACAAAGCCCCTGTACTCAGTGCCTGGACCAGCCAGGCTATACCCCAGTCCCACCTCTGTGCCTCACCAAGCTCCAAGGCCATAGTCTCAGGGATGCGGAAGCAGTGCATCTTGCTGAAGTTTCGGGATAACAGGCGCACACAAGAAGGCGGCAATACCATGGAACGTAGACGCCCAAACGTACACTCAGGCGTGAGTGCTGTGGAGCACACTGAGTGGGCCTGGTAGGACAAAGGTATAAGTCTGGCACCCTGGGCAGAAAGCTGCCTATATCCATCGGGCTAAGCACCCATCTAGATGGTGCACCAAGCTAGATGTGCTACTCCATAACCCAGAAAACAAAGGAATGTAGACAACTTAACACAAAGGAACTCCCGCCCCCTCCCCCCCACCCCGCCCCCTCCCCGCCTCCTCCATCACACACCCTGTCACAGAGTCTACCCCCTACCTGATGGCTTCGGCTGTCTTTTGTCCCACACCCAAGGCCCCATGCACCCCGTCCCCACGCCCACCTGCACACCACACCACTCGCAGCGCACACCAGCCAGCACATCCGAGGAACCACACGTCTTCCTGCAGACCTCACATCGTGCGCCGGAAGGCAGGTTCCCCTCTCGCCAGTGGTGGTGGTATGTGTCCTGAGGACAGGGGCGATCAGAAGCTCAGCCAGCCTACCCTGCCAGACCGACCCCGGCACTTGTACACTCACATAGTCCTGCTGTCCATCCAGGTGGCACTGCCGACAGTCGCTGCAGGCGAAGGACACACACTCGGGGTGAACGTGCAGCTCACACACTGGGGGGTGGGCAAGGTTAGGGCCTCTCGCCATGCCCCTGCCCTCCTCACTGACCTCCTAGCATGGGCTGGCTCCAACCCCAACCCTGCCACCCTGAACCGGCTCCTTTTAAACTAATTGCTTCTTGCCTGGTAGGCTCCTACCGTTGGAGCCCCCCAAATTAGCCTGAGCCTACTACCCATGCACTGACAAACCACAGGCAGAGGATGGCTGGGCTACCCAGAGCAGCAGAGGTCAGGCCCCTTGATCGATGAGCTCAGTTCCAAGGGGACCACAGGCCCAATGGTACCTTCACAGCGGAGCGCGGGTACCTCCAGGCTTTTGCGGCAGACCACACAGAACTTGCGTTTGTAGAGTCCGAGGGAGCCGAAGCAGTGGGCTACAGGGACCTACAGGGCAGAACAATCCTCAGATTGGGGCCTGCCTGGTCCTGCACCCTTATTCCTGGTAGCCCTGTGAACTGGCCCAGCATCACCTGCTGGTAACTGCTTGGACAGAGGGGATCATCTCTCTTCCTCCTGCACCTTCACAAATCTGCAGCTCAGGTCCTGCTTGAGAGTGCCTATCACAGCCCAGCTATACTACCATGAGACCTGGCCTGGGGCTAACCTGACTGACTATGGGACAAGTGAGTAGAGAAAAGGCTCTGTAACTTCACATCTGTAGTACTGTAAGCACAGGTAATGGAAGGCCACCTGACATCCATCCCTCACTCCACAGGCCAGCAAGACTGCCAACTACCAGGTACCTGTTAGATTCAGGAGCTTCCAACCCCCCCCCACCCCCAGATCTGCCCTCTTGGAGGCAGTAACAGTGGCTGTGAGAACATGTGATGGAAAATTCCCTTCCCATGAAAGCACATTGGAAGGGTCAGGTCTTAACTTGACTTGTCCTTAGCCTAAGATTTAAAGAACAGTCAATTAGCCGGACAGAAAAACTGCACACTAGAAGGGGTAGTCTATATATGTGTCAGGATGGAAGATGACTTTTATTTTCTTTTTAAATATCTACATCCTCTGAGACTATTTGAAATCATACTAGTATTTATTTTTATTCTTAAGTAAAAAATAAGAAAACATTGAGATCATTTAAAATGGCTGTAGCCTCAACATGTCCACAAGGGCACCACTCTGGCAAGCACAGCATCCTGAGACTACAGCAGCCAGCCGCTAGCATCCTTGGGTTTTTGGACTCACACCTAGGAATCAAGTATCTCATGCTCACCTGTTTGAACTGTGTCTAGCTAATGCTGCTGTCACCACTACCATTAGGAAAGGAAGTCTCTGTGCCCTGCTAGGAGCTTCACTGCCCTCTCCAGGGCCCTGTGAAGGAAGGTCAATAGCCAAAACCTACTCCAAGGCTCTGAGGCCTTTTACATAAGCGTTTAATGTTACAACCTCTAGGGTTTATGTGCATTTGTGAGAAACAACCCGGAGATCTCCTGTGGTCTTTACCCATTTTCCAGTGTTAACAACTTACAAAACTGGTCAGTGTCACAGCCAAAGCACTGAGAACGCACGCAGTCCAAGCAAAGTACCCAGCCTCCAGCACCTCTCATTTGGCCCTTTTGCAGCCACATCCACTCCCTCCCCTTGAACCTCTGATCTGTGTTCCTCTGGCTTCCTCATTCAGAGTGGTCCATAGACAAGTATGTGCCCTTTGACACCGACTGTTTTCAATACAGTTCCCTAGAGATCCACTCAGGGTGCTCAGGTCATCAACGGCTCCTTCCTTCTGATTGTGAGCAGGACTCTGCCCTTTGCTTCCTAACTATGATGTGGCTAAACTGCCAATACAAAGGACAGCTAGAGGTCAGCACTCGACCCCATGAGAGCCATGTGCACTGCCCCCACACTTACCCGTATTAGACTTGGAGCAATGCTTGTGCACGGGGTCTTCACTTGCTTCAGGCACTTCTCATGGGACATGAAGTTGCAGACTGCAGGGAGGAGAGCTGTGTGAGGCAGCCCGCCCTGCTAAGCAGCCCCATGTATGCTTAGGAAGTGAGTGGTCCTAAGACTCAGCCTTTGTCAGCATAACAGGGCATGGGCATTCCACAACAGGGCTAAGAGCCCATCAAAAAGAGGCCACTCAGTCAGAGCCAATGGGGGAAGTTCTTGAGCTGGGCCTGTCAGTATGGTACCCTAGCCCTATGCCACTTAGGGGCAGAGATGCCATTCCTGTGATCTCTGTCCTTATGGAAGCGGGCAGTAACACCATCCTTACAAGCCCAAAGGCCCGACGCCACAGTAGGACCATGGTGGAGATGAGTGTGCCCTGCTGTCTTGGGAATGGCCCACGCCTGTCCCACTGACTCAGAACTCCCTTGTCTCTGAGGCCAATAGAGGAGCCAAGAGATGAGTTTCCAAAGGCAGAGCACACATAAACAGCTGTTGGAGGGCCCAGGACTTACAAAACACACCTGGCTTGGGGCAGCGGGGGTGGGGTGGTGGGGATGGGGTGGTGGGGGTGTTTCTAGGCCTCAGCACAAATAGAGCTTCAGCAGTGGAACAAACTTGGTGGTACAAGAGGGGATATAAGCCTGTGTGACATATCAGAGCCAGGGTAGGACAAGAGAATGAGGGCCTGGGTTGGGTTCCACAGGTAGGGTACTGTGGATGAGGTTGTAGGGACAAAGGGACATGACTACTAAGACAGCCTGAGGAGCCGGGACCTATCCAGAGGGCTGCTTCTCTCCTGCTGAGACCTCAGACACCTCAGTCCTAGAAGGGGACAAATACAATTTTTCCATGGGATGCTCCAGAGAAAACTACTGGAAGGAGACGAGAGTTGGTGAGAACAACAGATGAGATAGCAGTGGCCCAAGAGTCTTTCCCAAGCGCTCCGCTTGCTCAGCCTTGGAACGTCTTGCCAGCTGCCTCTCGGTAGGCCGAGGCAGTGCCTGCCGTGTGTAGAACTTTATGTACTCCTGAAGGTGGAAGGCCTCTCTCTGCCCATACCTTTGTGAGGACATCTGCTGGAGCTCCAGCCCATTCCCCACAATGCTACCTAGAGGAGGCTCTGCGCCCTTGCCTGAGGACCAGACTCTAGGACTGCTATACACCAAGACTTTGCTTGGGTTTCCTGACTCCACAGACCTAGCCACAGGGGTCATAGCTGTAAGGAGCACCTGGAATCTACCCTTAGACTTCAAGCCCTGCTTTCATTATCTCTTGGTTCTTCGAAGACCCTAGGTCTAGCCTATGACCTGTAGGTCTACCTCCACTACCTTTACCTCCACAGAGATTACACTTAGATTTGAAGCTCTGCTTTCTGTGGTTTTCAACAATAAAGTGAGTCAGAGAACCACCCTTCTACCTGAATTCTTGCCTGTGCCACCCTTGTAGATCCTGGGGTATAGCTTCAGACCTGCAGCTAAGTCAGTGTACGCATCACAGCCTTCATCCCAGTGGGACTCTGATATTACAAAAGAGCAGGTAGGACAGTGTAATATGTCTTATCTGACAGAGAAAACCAGGTGACCATTCCTGTGCCACTGGTAACCCTAAGGTGCCATGACAACTATCCATTCCCACTAGCAGAATACACTTCTGTGTGAGGAGCTATGGCCTCGGTGATCCTTCCCAGAGCACAAGCATGTCTCCCTGAGCAGGACAGATGCTCCTTAACTGGTCCCACCTTCAGTCCCTGGTCAGAACACACTGTCAAAGGCTCAGATGCCCCCTCACAGACTTGGGAGGTGGGTCTTGGGGTCTGCCTCCTCACAAGAGGAAGAGCATGAAGAGGGCCAGCCACAGAACTACCTGGGAAGCAGAGGAAGAGGTGCCATCTTCTGCCCTGCCCAGCCGGCTTGGCAGCTGGGTGGGAGCTGTGTTGGGACATGCCACATCTGTAAAGAAGGCTGGGCTTGGCTCTCCAAGCAGCTGAGCCTGAGCAAAGCAGCATTTAGTCCCTCTGTGCATCCGCCTGCACTTGGGACAAGAATGACCAGGACCCATGGTTCAGGCCAGCCCCTCTTGCCCTCTCCTAGCACCTCAGTCACTTAGGAAGCCAGACACGGAACACCAGAGGGAACCTCATTGCCTCAGGTCTCAGTCCTATTGTCATATCTCTATGCCCAGGCCCAGCAACTGACTCAACACACACCTTGCCTCTTGCAACCCCGTTGGATTCCAACCACAGCATTGCACTATGGCGACTCTGTCTCCACCTTCCACTAGGAAATCCTGAGATCCCAGGCCAAGGGCGGCCAGACTGGGGACACCCCTCCTTCCTACCCTTAAAAGCAGGCGTCACCTCCACGGGGAGGCCCTATTCAAACAAGAGACTGCCTCTAAGGCCGCTGCCAAGAGGGACAGGGCTCAAAGGTTAGGACAGTGTTATCAGGGAGAAGGGCTAGGGCTCTTGGGAGCGGCCTCAGGACACAGGGTGGACTCTCACCATCGCACAGGAAGCCGGCCAGCCCCCAGATGAAGTCCGAGCAGAGATGGCAGAAGGTGGGCTTGGTGAGTGTCACCTTGCGGAAGCTGTGGCCGGGCGCTGCAGGGCCAATAGCTCTGCCAGTCCGCTCCGGCCCTGACCCTGGGCGTGCGCGGCCTGAGATGCCCAGTACCGGGCTGCCGGCCGGGCTGCCGAGACGTGGGGAACCGCTGCCCGGCCAGGTACGGGCCCCGGCCTCGGCTGCCGCCGCCATCCGCAACCCGACCACCCCAGCAGCAGCAGCGCTAAAACCAGATCGGCGATGTGGAGGGTCCTCAGCGGTGCCTGCTCCCAGCTTCCGACTGTGCTACGGAACGCGCAGGCTCGCGGGGGCGGGGCCCAAGCGGAGTGACTGGCCGCGGCCTCCAGAGGGGCGGTGCTGCCCTGTGGAAGGCGGAGCCTTTGCCTCCGACCCGAGGGGCGAAGGGACCCGCAAGGATTTGATTTGTCCAGAGCCAGATGAGCAAAACAAGGAATGGGCTAGATTTCCCACAGAGGGTCTCAGAATACTGGATATGAGACCTTTGCTCCTATAAGCAGGGGAGAATCTATGGGGACATTCATAGCTAGCTGGGAACTTCAGCGGGGCTCTCACAAACCCCCTCGCCCCGTGGCAAGACCTTCCTTCAGTGTGTTCCCAGGTCTTTGAGGACCCGCATGCACGGGAAGGGCATCCACAGTAACCACAGTTTTGTGTTATCCAGATAGTGCCTGTGACTTTGGACCTACAATCGGAGTGCTAATTCTACTGCCAATGGGCTCAGGTTCATAACCAGATGTTTTACTTTTTCGTTGTTGTTTTTTCGAGACAGGTTTTTTCTGTGTAGCTCTGGCTGTCCTGGAACTCACTCTGTAGACCTGGCCTCAAACTCAGAGATTTGCCTGCCTCAGCCTCCTGAGTGCTAGGATTAAAGGTATGTGCCACCACCACCCTACTCTGATTTTTACTTTTATGAACATTCTGTCCTTGTACCTGCATGGTCCATGCCCAGATTCTCGCATGACTGGAGTAGCACAAGAGGTAGCAGGGCACATTGCAGTCACTTTAGAAAGTAACACTAGACTGTGGGGCATGGTGGTGCATGCCCAGCATTCGAGAGGCAGAGGCAGGAGGATCTCTGTGAATTCAGGGTCAGCCTGGTGTAGTGACATGAGAACTACATAATGAGACCCTGTCTCAAAAGATAACAATATTAAACTGGCTTTACATACAATCATACAAAAATTAAAATGAATACTTCTTTCAATTGTGTGGGAGACTCCCTAGGCTGTACACTCAGCTGACTGTGGACCCTTAAATTTGTATTCCACGCTCTGTGGTCATATTCAGGGGTATCTCTGATGTCAGAGGACCTTCACCAGTCTTAGTCGCTTGCCATTTCCAGCTATGCTGTGAATCCTTCACACATCTTACTGTCTCCTGCTGGGCCTTTTGTTCTTACTAGCAGGGGCCTCAGGAACTCAGGTGCTTGTTACCTGCAGTAGTTCTGGTCCTAAAGAACTCATGGATGGATCACTGCAGACCCTGAAAGAATTGCTGCACCACTGCCCTCGGGGGATAGTTAGGTTCTGCTAGCTGGGGCACTTGACTGACACATGACCTTTCTTCCTATGTGCCTCTGCTTACAGATACCTTGTTCACTAAGTAACATAGCAATTCATTACTTTCTTCTGTGGATTGGCAGTACTAGCACTCATACCTGAAGGAACCTACTCTTATCCGTCGCTTTTCTCTATAAGAATACCACAACTTAGGGGCAGGAGACGGCACTCAGCACTGTGCTAAGACCACTTCTACGACCAGCAGAAGCGAGAAACTGTGCTAAGGCAGATGAACAGGGACAAGCAGCAGGGATCTGCATGTCAGGAGCCCAGACTAGTATCTCCCGAATGACATAAAAGCACAATGATACTGACCTGGGTAACACAGACACGGTTAGGGAATTTGTCCTCAGGCCACACCCCCTCATAGCAGGGCAGTCCTTAATAGTGCTTAGGGCAAGAAGCCCCTTACTGTTATCAGTGTAGGTGGCTCATGATGTTTCCGGCTCCATCCATGTCCTAGTAACTACACTTCCCTTTCTGCTGAGGACTCATGGGTCATCCTACAGGTCACTCCATGCTCCTGTTTGTAGGAGAATGTGGATAATCACATACACTTTTATCCTGGAGTGGACAGAATAGATCTGGAATGGGAGCACCAGCCATCCAGTGGCCTAATGCTGTTAAATGGCAATTTGTCCCCACAAAAACAGATGGGTAGGCTAGTACCATAGAATCCATCCACTTGAGCAGCTAACGTGAATGCTTCTCCATGAAAAAATGCAAAAATAATCATTACAAAATTTGGTATGTATTTGCTCAGAATTAGAGGCTGTAGTTTGAATGAAAAGGGCCCCATAGGCTCATAGGGAGTGGCACTATTTAGAGGTATGGCCCTGTTGGAGTAGGTGTAGCCTTGTTGAGGAAATATTTCTCTGGGGGTAGGCTTGCAGGCTTCAGAAGTTTAAGACAGGCCCATTGACTCGCTTGCTCTTCCTGCTGCCTGCAGATCCAGATGTAGAACTCTTAACTACCTCTCTAGCACCATGTTGTCAGCATGCTTGCCACCATGACAATAATGGACTAAACCTCTGAACTGAAAGCCACTCCCAATTAAACGTTTTTCTTCTTAAGAGTTACCATGGCAAATCTCTGAGTTCGAGGCCAGCCTGGTCTACAGAGTGAGTTCCAGAACAACCAGGGCTACAAAGAAAAACCCTGTCTTGAAGCACCCCCTCTCCCCCCCAAAAAAAGAGTTGCCATGGTATCTCATCACAGCAATAAAACCCTAACTAAGACACAAACTAAATCACCAAAAAAAAAAAAAAAAATTAAGTATTTAAAAAAAAAAGACAAAAAGTACAAATATCACAAAAGCCATAAATAGGACTTTTATTGTTTACTGGTTAGTACATTGATAGTTTTTAAATTTTTAATTCAATTTTATGTGTATGACTGTTTCGTCTGCATGTATGTCTGAGCACCATATGTGTGCCTGGTGGCCCTAGACGCCAGCAGATTTCCCTGGAACTGGAGTTATAGAGGTTATGAGCTGCTGTGCAGGTGCTGAGAATCAAAACCCAGTCTTTCATGAGAGCAGCAAGTTCTCTTAACCACTAATTCATCTCTCCAGTCCCTGTGTTGCTACTTTTTAAATTATCTCTTCTAACAATTTTGAAATATTATTTTCCAAGAAAAAGATAACTTAGCCCCTCAAATGGCTGACTGAACCCCAAAAGTGGCTTATTCTAAAGAACTTGAGCTGTTATTGCCTTATTAGTGATGGGAAGAGAAGTATGAGAGATGCCCCAGAGGTTAAGAGCACTGTTGTTCTTGCAGAGGACCCTGGTTCTATTCCCAGCACTCACATGGTAGCTCAGAAACATCCAGAGCTCCAGTTCCAGGAAATCCAGTGCCCTCTTCTGACCTCCTCAGACTCCAGGCACAGACATATAGTGTGGGCAAAACATTCATACAGATAAAATAAGTCTGTTTTGTTTCTAAGACAGGGTCTTTCTACATCTTCCTGTAGACCAGGGTGGTGCTGGACTCATAGGGCTCCACCAGCTTCTGTTTCTTGAGGGTTGGTATTAAAGACATGCTCCATCACACCCGGCAAAATAAATCTTTTGTTAGAAAAGAAAAGAAGAGAAGAGAAGAGAAGAGAAGAGAAGAGAAGAGAAGAGAAAAGAAAAAGGGACTGCTGATAAGGGACTGGAGAGTTAGTGCAGTAGTTAAGAGAGCTAGCAGCTCTTCCAGGGGACCTAGGTTCAATCCCCAGCACCCACATGGTGGCTTACAACCATCTGTAACTCCAGCTCCAGGGAATCCAACACCTTCTCTGATCTCTGAAGCCACCAGGAACATACACAAAGCATTTACATACATGCAAGAAAAACACCGTGAAACAAACACACAATGAAAAGACTGCTGTTAAAGTTGATAGAACACTGCCCAATGTTGACACAAAAAACACAGCTCTCTTCTTTAAAGGAACAAGAGTTTATTCTGGAGCCATTTTGAGTGACCATGGCCCAGAAACACAGATTTAAGTTACCCCAAATTCCATATTCCATCATGAAAACAATTTCGTGAAGTTGCATAATTTTATGGAACAAAGTAAGTCATAAATCAACCAAGTTTAAAATATATTGATGGGTACATCAGCATTTTAAAAATGTGGGGGAGGGGTTTCTATAGACTTCAGATGTTATATGATGACATAGCTTTGGGGTTGGCAGAAACTAGTGGTCTGCTAAATCAATAGATTTTTAAAAGGCTTTTATTAATCAGTCACAGGATGTTAATTCTGATATAGAGGTGGGCAAAAAAAATGGCTGTTCATGGGGGTAAAGCTAGCCCAAGATAAACCTCTGGACCTGCAACATTCCAGCCTCTTCACATCATTGCAGTTTTAATCAGTCCATCAGCCTTGGCAGACAGAGAGTCTTTCCAGAAATTCTTGTTCACACTAGTTTTTCATTTATAAGATGGGAGGTTTGGAAACTGGCTGCATCTGAGGTAACCAATGTGAATTCCCTCTGATGTACCTGTGATAGCACATCTGTTCCTTTGAGTGTTAGGACCCTGCACCTCCTTATCTATCAGCATTTTCTGTGGAACCAATAGGATCCTGAACCAAGCAGCCTAGCATTCCTATTACAGAATGCCTGGCCCTTACTCTATTAAGAAAAGAAATGACTAGAAAGAATGTTATCTCTGCAAAGCTCCAACTGATATCTCTACAACTTAATTTCCTCTTGGTCATGTCATAAAGTGCCTACTTCCCCAGCAGCAGACCAACCAGAGAAAAGTTGGAAATAATATAGACCGTGGATCAGGATTATTTATGTTCACCTTATTGTGTTTTACAAAGATATGTGAATATGCAACCAGGGCCTTTTAGGACCTTGGAAGGGGCTTTATTAGCTTCTTAGTGAGTGATACCATTGTGGACCCATGGTTTTTCTAAGGGTCCTTTGTCCTTCTTTACATTTTCAGACTATATCTAGGATGGTCCATGCCCTCAACAGTTCAGGGTGCTAAGAAACTAGCCTTCTCCCAGAGGCTAAGGCACATGACATTTTTGGCTTTTCCCCCCAACTTCTGGCCATTGGCCCAGCATCCACTTTCAAATCCAGGCAGGTTCTAGTCAGGTAGCCTGCAGCCATGCAGGCAACTGTGTGGAAAGAAACACAACCTACACTTACTTAGGGAAGAGGCCTGATATGCCAAGCAACCTCTGGCGACACCAGTTTTGATTGGATCAGAAGTAAGCAGGGAGATACAGCCTAAGCTTTTGTTTGGCTTCCCAAGGAATAAGTGGGTGAGGTAGGGATATAGAATTGACGACCTGCACATCCTACTGGGGATTTATGGCAGGGTCTGCTGTCCACCTTCTTGGGGTTCTAGAGCAAGAACTTGTTGTGAGTCTGGGCTTTGACATGTTTAGTCTTTATATCAAAGGTACTCCATTTGCTGTCTGGAATTAGCCAACCTGGGGTATATCTAGGATCAAAGCCCCAAATGTCACATCTAGAACACAGAAAGTAAGAAAATATAGTTAATACAAGCAAGATATATAAAAGGTGGAAGTCATCCATCTAAAAGAATAAGCTAAACTTTTGGAAAAAAAAAATCTCAAGATTTTGTGTAACAGAAAACGAGCAGGGAACGTGATGACATAGGATAGAGCCCGCTGGGAAGAACCAGCAAGGCAGGCAGGCTCCTTACCTCTTCTTCCTCTGCTCAACTAGAGGCAAGACTAAAGCCCCCAGCTTGGTGACAAAAAAATGAGTTGAGTAGAAAGAAAAGATAAGAAACATAAATAGCC
The DNA here is from genome assembly GCF_903995425.1 of Onychomys torridus. Lineage (NCBI taxonomy): Eukaryota > Metazoa > Chordata > Mammalia > Rodentia > Cricetidae > Onychomys > Onychomys torridus. The sequence goes on along the minus strand of NC_050452.1, from coordinate 70,552,681 downwards.
TGGGGAGAAAATATAAGCCTAAATTTGACTGGTTTGTTTGTTTGTTTTGTTTTTTAAACCTGGAAAAAAATTAAGGTGTATTCCGGTGGGTTATTGTGGCCTGATGCTGTAGTTCCAGCTGTCAAAGCTCCATATCCCAATTTCACATATTAAAAATGGCAGAGTGAACCCCACACACTGCTAATACATATTCCTCTTCCAGCCACTGGTTCATGATCCCTTTGATGCCATTTTAACAATGCTCAGAACAGCCCGCCCCAGCCTTGGGTGGACACTCAGCTCTCTGCACTTCCCTTTTGGATTCCCATTTGTGATCACAACTTCTTGGGAAAGAGCCTTTCTCCCCTCCTCTCCAGGAGTAGATACAGCGTTTTATATAAGCCATGCTCCTTCAGACAACAAGTCCTGTGCCTTGTAATTTTCTTTGGACTCTGCCAGGAACATATTCCTTGTTTATAAATTGTTTTTCCATGGGCCTCTTCCCTGGGGCCCTTGAGGCTCTCCACTGTGCTTTGGGCACCTCTCCTCTCATCCACAAGCCCTGAGCCAGGCTCCTTCTGATTTCAACAGTTGCCCCCTCACCCTTTTGAAAGAACCACTAGACTGGTATAGGCCCAGCCACTTGCAAGGCTTTCCTACAGAAAGGCCCTTGCAGGTCTTAACCTATCCATCTTCTGCTGCTTACAATCAGGCTTCTCTAAAACAAGATGGAGCCAAACCTGGGCCCTCTGGTGTGTTTGTCTCCAGAAGCAGACAGTTTCCCACGTCCAGTTCCTTGCCAAAGGCTAGGGTAGCCAAGATGTCCCCTTTGCCTCAGACCTCAGCCTCCCTGGTGGGACCCTTAATGTTCATGGAATGGATGGCAATGGAAGCCGGAAGATTGCTGGAACAACTCTGACCAAAATCTGTGATGGTGTTGAGGGGACTGACGACAACCATCTCCTAACCAGAATGTTCCCAGTACCAGATGGGCCTACACCTAGCCACTCTCTAGGTGGTCTCTTGGCACACAATGCCCTCAAATGACACATGGACTTATCCTCACATGTGTGATACACTGCTGGGCTGGAAAACTCTAGAAATCTGCCCTCTGGTACTCAAATACAAATCAAAAGTACATACATGTACATTAGGCCACACTACCAGGCCTTGCTAGAATATCTTACCTTCTTTTCTTTCAGGATGTCACTCCTATGGCTGCTGAATCCCCATACCTGGCTTAAGAGTCTTGGTTTCGTTTTAGTACAATCTTCTGAGGTCACCATAATCCCCTCTTCTGTGTCACATCTTCTGCTGCCTCCCTGTGTAAGCACACTGTTGCATCTGGGACCCACTGGATAATCCAGGATAATCTCACATCTCAAGATCCTAATGCAATTATGCCTGCAAACACCCATCACCACATCATGCAATAAAGACTGCATGTTCCTGAATGATGGCAGTGGAATTCTAACACTGATACTGACCTTTAGAGCCTGCACTGCTTTACCATTCAGTGTAACTCTCCAGACACATTTGTCTTTATGCCCCCATAAGACTCTCCTACCACCATGGCTTTCTGCAGTCACAAATTAGATTTACACTGCTTTTATACCTCTACTTTTCATTCTCTCTGGTTCCTCTGTATCTGACTAGGGATCGTTATCTTTCTGCTTAAAGAATAACATGTAATATTTCCCTAATAAAAGTGGATGGCAAGAGTTGTTTTCACAATTTATCTAAAATGTTTCTATTCAACCTTTGGTTTTCAAAGTATCTGTGTCTATGAATGACATATATATATGTTTCTTGCTATGTTACCCAGGCTGGTCTCAAACTTTTAGGCTCAAGCAATCCTTCAACATCCCCCTCACCTTCCTGGGTGTCTGAGAATTGAAGCATATATCATAGCACCCAACTGATTTTTTTTTTGTGCTGAATTTAGAATTTTAAGTTACTAGTTGCTTATATGAAAGCTAATTTTTTGTCAATGTGATACAAGCTAGGGTCTTCTGGGAAGAGGGATCCTCAATTGGGAAAATGTCTTCATCAAACTGGCCTGTAGGGAAGTCTGTGAGGGCATTTTCTTGATTAGTGACTGATGTGGTTGAGTCCAACCCACTGTGGATAGTGTACCCTGGGCAGGTGGCCATGGGAATCAAGCCAACAAGGAGCTTTCCACCACTGCCTCTGCTGCAGTTCCTGCCTTGAGTTCCAGTCTTGACTTCGTTCGATGATGAACTGTGATTGGGAGGCATAAGCCAAATAAACCCTCCCCCTGACCCAAGCTGCTTTTTGGTCAGTATGTTTATCACAGCAGAAGAAAGAAAACTAAGATGCTTACTTTCAGGACTTAGAAGGGTTGTTTTCAGGCTTCAGGTCAGTACTTCTGCTGGAGTCAGTGCTCATTTTATTGTTTGGCTCTTTCAGGGCAATAGGTCATTTCCATTTGGCTACTTCCAGTATCACTTTATTGCTGCATTTCATCTTTTTCCTCTTGATCTTTACAGTTCTCTTTAAATATCTTGTCGGTGCTGGAGTTCTGCACAGGGTTTTGCACATACTAGGCAAGAACTGCACCATTAAACTACAGTCCCAGGTCTCGACTTTTTAAGACAAGGTCTTGTTGTTGTGTAGCCTAGGCTGCCTTAAAATGTGATTCTCCTGTTTCAGCTCCTGAGTGCTAAGATGATAAACATGTACCACGCCAGGCTCTTTTTATAGGGCTGCATGTATGTCTGTGTACCATGTGTGTGCAGTGCCTATGGTGGCAAGAAGACAATGTCGGGTCCCCTGGAGCTGGAGTTAGAGACAGCTGTGAGCCACTGTGTGGGTGCTAGGAATTGAACCCAGGTGTAGGCAGATTTTTCTGTCCAGCCATACAGGTCCTAAATCATGACATAGAGACATTATTAATTATGAAAGCTTGGCTGATAGCTTAGACTTGTGTCTAACTAGCTCCTATACCTTAAATTAACCCATTTACATTTAAATGAACCCATTGATTTACTTTCTGCCTCATGGCTTTATTACCTCATCTTTCTATTTTCCATCCTTCTTACTTTGTGTCTAGCTGATGACTCAGCCCTTCTTCTTCCCAGCATCCTCTGTGGCCTGAAAATGCTGCCTAGCTATTGGCCATTCGGCTTTTTATTAAACCAATCTGAGTGACATATTTTCACAGTGTACAAAAAGATTATTCCACAACATTTCCTTTTTTGTCTAAATAAAAGGAAAAGTTTTAATTCTAACATAGTAAAGCTATATCGTAGTAAAACTAAGAACAATTATCAGGTATAATCTAAATAGAAAGGAAAGGTATTAACTTTAACACATGAAACTGTAGTGGGTAGCCATCCCAGCATTGGACTGGAAGTTCCAACCCCCATTGAGGCTTCAGTAATGATCACGCCCACAAGGCGGGGCAGAGGAAGGAGCGGAAGACCGAGGAGCAGGAGGAGGTGGCTCTCTTGGTTCTGGGACGCGGGACGCTAGAAGTGGACCGAGCAGAGTTCTCCAGAGAACACCGCCAGACTACCCTATACCTTTGCCAGACCCTGCAACCTACCCCTTCATTTGTAAGTTACCCCACAAAATAAACCTCCCTTTTTAACTATGTGGAGTGGCCTTAATAATTTCACCAATATGAAACAATAAGAACAATTATCAAGAATTACATTTATAATGCCCAGTCCATTTGTATTTGGTAAATTTAGAGAAAATACTCCATTATCTATCCTCTCTTGATGAGTCCAAAGTTTTGTATCTAATTTATCTTCTATCACAACTAATGAAAACTATAACTACAACTCTCTAGTCTTCAATTCCATCAAAGACCCCAGAAGGATGTAATATTACTTGAGTAAACAGGAAGTGCAGTGTAAGCTGCTTCCTAAACTATAGAAACAACAGAGACAACTGGCTGCCTGGACAGTCACCCCAAGATTCCTCTGCGAAGTTGAGGCCTCCATCTTTGGCCCACAGGCCTAGAATATCAGACAGACTTTTCTATGAAGTAGGAATTTCAAAGGACTGTCCTGCCTTATCTTGGCAAAATTCAACAGTCTTTTTCCTTTGTGTCTTGTTTGTCCAGTTTGTACAGCATACTGTCAGTAGTCAAGACAAGAGCAGTTTCTTACCCAACTGGCTAGTTTTGCCCATTGAAAGCAAATTCCATATTTAGTTTTTTTTCAATGCCCATCATCTTTTCTGAAGTAAATTGGTACTGCCAGTAGCAAATGTGTCTCATTGTCATACAAAGTCCTATGTTATTAAAACATTAAAATCCCATATTCTGTAGGTCTCTGAAGTGTTTGAAGACCATCTATCTATCTAAAATATGTCTCTGATTGACCTTGAAAATATACCTAACATGACTCTAAGTTTGATTGTAATAGATGACTATTAACATGTATTTCTTTATTATTCTAAATAGCTTTCAAGAACTAGAACTTTACATTACATTTTTAAATGAGCTGTATATGTATAATACCTTAAACAAGAAATAGAAGCATATAACACAGTATAACAAAAATAACCTTACATTTGTATCATTATACAAAAACATTTTCATAAGAGTATACTTACACAAGAGTAGAAACGTATATACCCTATAACAAAAATAACCTTAAATTTGTATCAATATAACAAAAACCCACACCAATATTAAAATATTTGAGATTAGTCATTGCTTTTTTAAGATTTATTTATTTATTTATTTATTTATTTATTTGAAGCTGAGGATCAAACCCAGGGTCTTGTGCTTGCTAGGCAGGTGCTCTACCACTGAGCTAAATCCCTAGCCCTAAGATTTATTTATTTTTATGTGCATTGGTATTTTGCCTGCATGTATATCTGTGTGAAGGTGCCAGATCTCTGGAAACGGAGTTATAGACAGCTGTGAGCTGCCATGTGAGTGCTGGTAATTGAACTCAGGTCCTCTGGAAGAGCAGCCAGTGTTCTTAACCACTAAGCCATCTCTTCAGCCTCTAGTCATTTTTTTTTAGTTTGAAAGTAGATACAATAATCTATCCTTTTATTCTGTCATTTCTATACCCCCTTTTCCTTTTCAGAACAAGATATTTCCTTTACCTAGTATCCTCCATGACCAATAACAGCTGGTGACAAAGCAATGACAAACATCCATTGAACAACTAAAAACCAGCCTCTTGGGAATGTGGATCCTGTTCTTAAATTACTTTCTGTTATCTGGGGGCAATGGCATCTTTAGGGGACTCTGAGAAAATTAAAATAGTGATCAAGTCCTAGCTAGACTAGTCTGTGAGTTTGGACCATCTCAGCCAGCAGCCTTGAAGCTGTTCTGAGTGCAGAACTCTGAGGAAACTGCAACAGAGGCATTCTGAGAGGCTGGGTCACCTGGGCCACCCACTTTTATTGGTGCCTGGTCCCCTTGCTCTGAAAACATATAAACTTTTAAAGGTAATATAAATATCTGTATTAGCACAAATATGGACTATGTGTTGCACACAAACCAGCCAAAGATGATGTTTTGTTTTATATTTGAGCAGATAAAATATGTTATCTATCTTGTATTTTTCCTACATTTTTTTATGTTTGTAGCCAGAATTTTCAGGGGTCTCCTTTAATCAAATCTTATTTCTATCAACCTTGAATGAATCCATAGCCTTTCATTTTCTGTGGAAACACATGTATAACCTCTTTTCCAATGTAACATATTTTTTGACTTCCATTTTGAAGTTAAGACATTTAAAAAATATATAGGTTGGTTTAATTTAGTAGGTTTTATAATGTGTCTCAGCAGCTATTGTTTGCTCATCAGCAATCAAAAAATTTAAAGTTAATACAACACCATACAGGACCCAGACTCCCTGTGTAGTTCCCATATCTGCATGGCTTATCCTCTTTTTTTTATTACTTCTCTCTTTAAAGACTTTATTTTATTATTTTTAAACTATTATTTCTTATGACTGTCTATACCATTTTTTTTCCCTTAAGCCTATGCACATTGTTAAACACACTGTAACCTGCTTAGAGGTTTTTTTCCATCTGAACCTGCTTTACTGCATATCTGGAACTTTTTCTGTCTGCATGACCAAAATCTTAAACCACTGTACACCTTAGCTCATGGCACAGGGGTGGCTCAAGCCCACAGGCAGCAGCCGGTACATCTCTGTACCACAGCCCGCATGAGAGACTGTGGGACTAGGAAGCTGCACTTGGCTCCATTTTTTATGTGTTTGGAATCTTTATTTAAGCTTTCTCAGGTCTTATGTGGAAATACATGCCCCCACATTAGACACCATTTGTAAGCAGATTTTTCTGTCCTGCCATCCTGCTCCCAAATCATGACACAGAGACATTATTAATTATGAAAGCTTTCCTGATATCTTAGGATTGCTTCTAATTAGCTCTTATAAAAATTAACTCATTTGTGTCAATTTATTTTCTACCTTGTGGCTACATCTCTATATTACTCATCCTGCTTGCTCTGCATTCAGCTGGCGACCCCACCCTTCTTCTTCCCAGCATCCTCTGTGCCCCTAAAATCCTGCCTAGCTATTGGCCATTCAGCTTTTTATTAAACCAATCTGAGTGACACATCTTCACAGTATACAAAAAGATTATTCCACAATACCCAGGTCCTCTGGGAGAGCAGTCAGTGCTAATAACTGGTGAGATATCTCTCCAGTCTACACAATGATTTACTTTTAATGTAATAGCTTGATTGTCTCTCTGTGTGTGCACAAATGTGTGTTCATGGAGATAAGAGATCAGATGGGTGTCTTTTTTAATTGTTCTTTAACGCTTTAATTATTTATGTATATTGTATATTGTGGTGATGTATTGTGTCCCCAATATATTGTGCACCCTAATAAAGTTTATCTGAGGATCAGAGGAAAAAGCCAGCCACTGTAGTAAACATAGAGGTCAGGCAACTGTAGCACAGGCCTTTAATCCTATCACTCGGGAAACAGAGATCTCTGTGAGTTCAAGGCCACACTGGAAACAGAGCCAGGTGTGGTGGTACATATTTTTAATCCCAGCACTAACCATAAAGGTCTGGAGGTCTGTACAGACAAACAGGAAGTGACAGAGCTGGGCAGGAAGAGGAAGTGATGTAGCTGGGCAGAGAGAGGAAATGAGATGGCAGAACAGAAAAGCATATAGGCATGGGTAGACAGGAAGTAGGTCTCTTTGGAGACTGAGGTGTCAGTGAGGTGAGGTTGTCTGTGGCTTGTCCTATTCCTCTGATCTCTCAGTTTTTCACCCCAATATCTGGCTCTGGGTTTTTGTTAATAAGACCATTTAGCAATTCACATTACAGTATATATGTTTAGAAGCACTTGAGTGCCACAGCATGTATGTGGAGGCCAGAGGACAACTTACAGGAGTCAGTTCTTTCTTTCTACCATTCCAGAGATTGAGTTCATGTCCTCAGGCTTGGCAGCAAGTGTTCATATCAGCTATGCTATTTCATCAACTCTACCTGCTTTTTGAGACAAGGTCTCTCAAATGTGGAGCTCTCAAATTCTGGTAGACTAGCTAGCCAGCAAGCTCCCAGGATCCTCTTGTCTCTACCTCCCCAGTGCTGGAATTATTAGCATGTGTACTACACCCAGCTTTTGCATTAGGGCTCAAACTCAGGTCACTTTACTAACTCAGTCATCTTCCTGGATCCTGATTTTCTTAATTCACTTTCAGAAAGCTATCACAATGGTCCCTTCAAATACTTTTTACACCCTACTACCCCTTGTTTCCAGCTGCAAATTCAATCATGCCGTTAGACCTTTTCTCTAAGTCTGTCCTGTGGTTTCTGTTAATTTTTTTTCTGTGTTTCAGTATTAATTGTCTCCAAAATCTATCTTCCAGTTCCTTACTTCTATCTTTAGCTGGGTCTAATTTGTAGCTAATCTCATCCATTAAGGTTCTGCTACCTTTATGATCTACATACAACAAAACAAAGCATTTTAAGTAGTGCCATTTGATAAGTTTTCATGTTTTCTTCAACATTTTTATATTGAAAAAATTTGAAGGAGCTAGAAAGATGATTCAGTGGTTAAGAGAACCTACTATTGTTGCAGAAGACCCAGATTCAGATCCCAGCACCCACATGGTGGCTCACAACTACCTGTAACTCTAGTTCCAGGGCATCTGACACTCACTTTTAGCCTCCATGAGCACCAAGCAGGTGCATGGTGCACATACAAACATGCAGGCATTCACACATGCGCATAAAATAAAAAAAATAGGCAGCTGGAGGTGGTGACATATGACTTTAATCCTAGCACTTAGAAGGCAGAGGCAGGATCTCCAAGTTTGAGGCAGGCCTGGTCTACAGATCAAGTTCTAGGACAGCAAGGGCTACACAAAGAAATCTTATCTCAAAAAACTAATAATAATAATAATAATAATAATAATAATAATAATAATAATGTAAGGCATGGAAGCACATGGCTTTGATCTCGACACTCAGGAGACAGAAGATGCCTGTGAGTTCTATGCCAGCCTGATTTCCATGGTAAGTTCCAAGCCAGCCAGGGCTACATATGAAGATTCTGTCTCAAAAAATAATATTTTTTTTCAAATGTATATGAGTTGGGATAGTAGTGCATATTTTTACCCTGGATCAACCAGTCATTAACATTTTGCTTAATTTGCTTTACCTCACATATTATGTCTAATCACACTATTACTCTTTGGTTTGAACTTCAAAGTCATTTGGACAAAGACCCCTTGATTCCAAATATGTCAGCCCAGATGTGAAAGGAACAAGTGCATCTCCATTCCCACTGTGATGTGGTCAAGTCAGTTAACCACCTCGGAATGATCACTGATACAGTTTTATTGAGCAACATACAGTACATTTTCAGGCTAAGAATTTTTTACCAGTGTGATTGATCATCTTTTCCTGACCCAGGGTCCATTCTAGCACCAGTTAATAACGCACTGAAGATTCGTTAGCCGTAGCTTCCTGGGGTGGAGGGGATATGTTCTCTTCAATCAGGTGGCGAATACTTACCTTCACTCACTCAGGACATGAGGAGATTTGAACTCTAGTTCCTGTGCGGACAGTTCAGTTTCTGGCTCACCTTCACTTCCAGGGACTAGTCCTCTAATGTACCGAGCCTCACCTTCAGCTTCTGTACCACAGCCGCCATAAGACTTTCCAGCTTCCCAGCTTTGCTGCTCTTATGCTTGAACATCTCCAGCTGTAAATGCTGGTCTTGTCTTCAGAGAAACTGTTTCCCGAGCTGTGACCCCAAGAACCCTGCCATCGCTGGTTGTGCTAGTGAAGGTTAGTCTGAAACAACCGTGCTTCCTGCTGTCTCCCTCTTTAGTTCCAGTCTGGACTCTCTACTGTTACTTCAGCTTTTAGGTTATTTAAAATGCTCCACTCACCATTTTAGCTGTTTTCTCTGGGGTATTTACCGTCTCTGTATTGTTTGTAGAACATGTCTGTGTGATTGTTTTATTCTTGCCTCCTTTACCACCACCGCCCTTGCCTTTTTTTTTTTTTTTTTTTTTTTTTTTTTTTGGAGTGTCTTTCTACGTAGCTCAGGCTATCCCAGTCATTTCTGTTGGGTGTTGGTGAGTGCCCAACACTGATGCTTTGCTGCTTCTATTCACTACTTGATATTCACGATTTCACTTTTGCTTGCTATGTGCTTAGTAAACCCACTAATTCAAAATCAAAAGTACAGCGTCTATACATCAGTCCTCATACAGAATAGAATACCCTACCAGGTGGTATCCAGAGGTTGTCTACGGACACTGAGCTTTGTATTTCAGTCATTGCAGAAGTGCCACGTGGTCTCCTGACTTTGGTCCTTGGATAGGGTTATGGCATAAGAGCTTTCATTTCTCTGCCTAGAAACCTTCCCTTTACCAGCTGTCCTGAGGACCCAAGACTTCAAGTCACCAACCTAAGCGACTATCAAACACCAGTTGTTTGTCTCCTGCTGGTGTCAGGGGAAGACTACACGAGAAAGGGTTGTTTAACAGGGTCGTGAAACTTGACTGCTTTTATTGTTGAGGGAACCCCAGAAGTTAAAGGCATTTGCTACCAAGAGTACCAGGAACTGGAGTCTTTAGTTGATTCTCTTCCGCCGTTGCTAATATTCTACTCAGCGTGTGTGCCTTTCACAGACATCCAGGATTGACCTTTGGCTGTCCACTAGAAGTGGCTACTTGGCTTCTGAAGCGTCTTTGACCACACGCCTGTTTGTCCCCCCATTTCAGGAAAAACTCATTGCCAAAGCTCTGGAGTCCTCTTGATTTTTCTCCGCAAACCAATTCTTGGAGCAGTCTCGCATCGCCATCTTCTGGTGCAGCTCTTCACCTCCACCCCTCGAGAGGCAATAGTGTCTGATTTGCTTTCCAGACCTCGTGTAGGCCTCCCGAGACATCTTTGCGGGCATCGCCAAGAATAATGGCCTCACTGAGACACCCAAGGCCAGTGTTCTCCCAAGCACTGCCAGTGTTCGTTCGGCGTTTGGAGCATCTGAGACGCAGCAGCCTGGGCGGTCCTCGCCAGGGGAAGAGGCGGCGCGCGTTGGGTTCTGTCCTGCCCTGGCCGGGTGAGCGGTCACGTGGGGTGCTACCCGGAGGCGGAACTACTAGGACTGGGACCCAAAGGCTTGCAGATCGGGAGCTCCAGGGTACCTTAGTCATGCGCTCCCCGCGTCCCACCTCCGCTACGCTGGCATTTCTAGCTGTGTTCTTGGCTGCGCCCTTGGCTCTGGCTGAGACCCCGTACCTGGTGCGCGTGGACGCAGCCCGCCCGCTGAGGCCTCTGTTGCCCTTTTGGAGAAGCACCGGCTTCTGGTGAGGCCCACCGCACGCTCTTGCCAAGTCTAGGAAAGCCTCCTGCTCCATCCTCTGGGTTTCTCTCCTCAGACCGTTGGGCTCTCTGCCCACCATTCTTGGACACTCAGGAATGAAGATCAAACTTCTTCCTTCAGGGTGTGGCGTGGGTTTTCTACTTTAGTGGGTTTCCTGAGTGCCAGAGCCTCCCTAAATGGCCCCCAGGGATCAAGAGCACGGTACTCAGGCTATAGGCTCATGATTGGTACTTCGGCAGAACCTAGGACTCTCCCAAAGTACTAAGACCTGACCTCGAGTGTTGGACCAGACCTGGTTTCTGAATGCCTCCAAGTCTCTCTAGGACTTCTCTTCTATGGCAGGCAGATGTCCTATTAGAATGTGGTACTGTGTCCTGGGAACCCACCTCCCAGAGACAAGACTCTAGAACATTTCTGGAGAAAGGGCTACTTTATCATACATTGTGGAGACACACGCTGTTCCTCTGCAAGGGCATGGCAGTCAGGTGCTAAATGTGTAGACCCCGGTCTGCTGCAGGCCCCTGCTTAGGACGTACACTTTACTTCTTTGTCCTGTCCCTAGCCCCCCACTGCCTCACGACCAGGCTGACCAGTACGACCTTAGTTGGGACCAGCAACTGAACCTTGCCTACATAGGTGCCGTACCTCACAGTGGTATCGAGCAGGTCCGGATACATTGGCTGCTGGATCTCATCACAGCCAGGTGGGTGATGCTGAGGTGGGTGCCCTGGGAGCTGCTGATCAGAGCTTGTCTTACAGAGATGCTGAGGTGGTGGATCTGGCCTTGTCAGGGCCAGCTGAGGAGCACGGTGCTGGGCAGTCGGTTGGGAAACATCTCGGTTGGGAAGCATCTCGGTTGGGAAGCATCATGGTAGGGCACAGGGCCCGGACTGCACTTTCTGTTAGAACATCCTGTTGGGCAGAAGACGAAGGGAAGGTCTGCTTGGCTATGCTAAGGGCAGCCCCTGGACAGACCACACGTGGTTTCCTTCTAAGGGTTTCTTAGAAGTACAGAATGGCGTTGGTGTATACTGTGCCTGGCTTTGTACCATACTTTGTGGTCACCAGAATAAGCTGTGTAGAGACATCATCCTTGAAGGTCAGGTTGGGGTTATATCAGTCACATCATCTTAGACAGTGACACTGGGCCATCTGTTCTGGAGCAGGTGACTGCCTTTCCAAGGACCCAACCAAGATGAGCACCAGGCATGAGAAGGCCTTTCAGAAACTCAGACCCTTGCCCCTGGGCCATATGGTCAGCTCATTCCTGATATCTGGTGGTGCAGGGAGAAGGGAAGTGTCCTTTTGGCATCTTGGAGGCCACATAATTTACAGGACTTTTTTTTTTTTTTCAGATAAGATGGTAAGAGAATATCAAACTTGGCACTGCCTTGGCTGAGGGATCAGATGTGTGGGTGTAGCCACCAGGGTTGAATAGGCACCAGGGGGCAGCAGTGGTCTCAGGTAGAGGATCTCAATCACTGAAAGTTTGGAATGGATGTGTTCCCTTTCCTAGTTGGAGTTCCCTGGCTTTTCCAGGGCAGAGATGGTCCAAGGGTATAGCTCTCTAATGACTCCATCCTTCATATCACTCCTACAGAGGAGCTCAGTACTGGCTTGTGGGCATGGGTCTTAGTCCTGCTAGAATGCAGAGTCAGCAGCTACCAGCTCCTCACGGCGGGCACGTGCAGCCTCCACGGCACTGTGTACACTGGGGAACAGCAGCTCATCCTCAGCTCCCTGGTCTTCTCCAAGGAAGCCCCCCTTTCCTCAATGTGTCCCTCACTGAGGGACTGCAGCAAGCCAGAAGCAGGGTGATGTCCAGGGCCCTGTAGTCTCTGTGCAGGTCCTTCAGTGTGGCCATGCCAGCCACATCCAGAAACAGCAGTGGTGCACAGTCAATGACCACTGTGTGGAAACCAAATGCCAGGGGTACCACCAGCCCAGCCCCGCTGCTCACTGAACCCATATCTTTGCCGTCAACAAGATTTCCGTCACTGACAGCCACCTCTGGGCCCTTCTCCTTCCTGGTGGCTGAGTGCCCTGCATCCAGCCCTGTGAGGCTGTAGAGTGACCGCAGGAAGAAGTCCTTGTTGGCATAGTATAGTGGGCCAGTGAAACGGAACACTCGCACCTCAGGTGGGGGTAGGAGGCCCTCAAACTCAGAAGCATCCTCGTAGAAGGTCGAGTCTCCAATTCGAGCAAGAAGGGCAGCCCGTGGACGCTGTGTGCGGACTGCCAGGCTAAGCAGTGAGAAGAACACCCCGGCTAACAGGCCAGCCTCGGTGCTGACTAGCACACACGTGGCTGCGGTAGCCACCCAGACCAATGCATCAGCAGGGCTTAGCCGCCAAAGCTGTGGGAGGTCCTTCACTTTTCGCAGTGCGCCTCGCAGGCTGACAACAATGATGCATGCCAGCACACACCGCTGCAGATCACGAAACAATGGGGCTAGCACCAGCAGCACCAGCAGCACCACGGCAGCACTGACCACACTGGACAGCTGGGTCTGGCAGCCAGTGGATATCTTCACCAGGGTTTTGGACAGAGCAGCACTTGTGGCAAAACAGTGGAAGAAGGCGGGCAGCACATTGCAGCAGCCCACAGCTAGCAGCTCTTGGTTGGCATGCACGGAGTAGCCATGGCTCCGAGCAAACATCTCTGCCAACGAGATGGAGAAGGCTGAGCCCACAAGGGCTAGGGACATAGCATCCAGGGACACACGCCACATTATCTTAGGGTCCGGTACCTGTGGGGCTACAAAACCAGTGGGGATGTTGCCAGCCACACTCGAGCCGAACCGAGTATGTAGCTGTCCAAAGTGCGACGCAAGTGTGGCCACCACAATGACTAGCAGCTCCGTGGGTACTGGCACCTTCAGACAGTGTCGGTAGCGGTCTGAGAGCTCCTTAGCTGCTATTAGCACTCCTAAGCACACGGCACTAGTGACCATGTCACACACATTGGCCTGTCCCACACTCTGCAGCAAGCTCAGCCATGTGCGGATCACCATGCCTGGGCCCTGGTGCCGAGGGATCCGCACACCCAGCAGGTGTTTAGCCTGGGAAGTCAAGATGGTCACAGAGGCTCCCATAGCAAAGCCATCGAGCAGTGGTTGTGAGAGGTAGGTAGACACAAAGCCCAGCCGGAGGACACCCATGAGGACCTGCAAATGGAGTACCGTCAGAGCATCAGTATAACCCAAGGGGTTACAGCACAGAGCCTGGCGTCTACCCTTGCTTACTCCCCTGAATGGACTCCTGCTGTTTCCACATGCATAATGGGACCGAAGACACAGGGATGCATGGATGTTGCAGTTGGCTGTGGATGTTCACTTCTCACACTCTCACACATGCAGAAATTGGTTTTATTTCAGAATCAGGGCCGTAGGCATAAGGAGGCAGGCCCTCCCCTGTGCCTTGTATGCAGTACAGCTCCCTCCACCCCGTTCCCTCCTGGGCAGCCATGGAACAGACAGGAGGTTTAGAGAAGACAAGGTCAGCAGAAAAGGTCTAGGTGTGGGGAGGCCAGACGAATTCATCTCCACTCCTAGGTCCTGCCTGGGTCAGGAAGCCAAGATGGACATTGGGGTTGTAGTCTAGCTCATCTGAGCCATGGCCGTATTTGGCCCAGGGGCCCTTCTCGGACCACAGCTGGCCAGGCCAGCCCCACATATCCCACCATTCTGTGATTTAAATCCCTCTGGTATCTAGGCCTGGGCTCTATCTTGCTCTTGCTGTGCTGTTTTCTCTCTGAACCTGAAGAATTCTTCCTCCACATGCTTTTCCTGGTGGTAGTGGCACCCAACCGTCAGGTGCTCTAAGAAACTGAGTCAGCCAGCCCGCTTGCTAGACAGCTAACTCCTTACCTGATAAAGCCCGGTCACCAGAGTGAGAGCAGTGGCGATTTGAATGGCGTGGCAGTCCCGTCCACAGTCCTGCAGCCCAAGCACCAGTGTTGTAGTTGAGTTGTGGAGGGTCGTGCCATTGTCCATAGGCCCCAGAGAATCCTGGGAGGGGTCAAAACCAGCGGACTGGAGTTCTCGGTCCACCACCTGACCTACCATGAGGCACAGCAGGCTGAAGATGCCCACATTAACATGGCGTGAGGTGCCCATGAGGAAGTAGATAAGGTTGGCAAAGAAGGAAGTATAGAGGCTATAGATGGGCTGCAGCCCAGCCAGCAGTGAGTAGGCTATGGCCTGTGGCACCAGGATAATGCCAATGACCAACCCAGACATAACATCACCTGCCAGGTACTCTTTTGGGCGGTACTGACGCAGCCAGTGTATGGCAGGAAACAGATTCTGCACCAAAGCCTGAGCACATGGAACACTGCAGACGCAGCTCTGCGTCAGCCTGGACTTCAGTGTTTCCAGCAAGCCCTGGGACACAGGAGGTTGCCGTCGGACCAGCGCTAGTGTCCCACCCTTCTGTTGGGGCTCAGGAGAAGCATCCATCCTGTCAGACCAGGCTCTTTGGCCAACCTGCAAGGGAGAATGGGCATGGTTAGGAGCCCAGGACCCAGCTTCACAGTGAGTGTTTGTCCGCCCAAGCACCAGACTTCAGAGATTGTTTTCCATTAAGTACTTGTTCCTCTGTGTGGATGGATGTAAGGCCGTGAGCTCCAAAAGCCAGTTTTATAGTGAGAGGTGCTTATGACAGGGAGCCATTCAACCCAGCCTACCCTCAGCTGTGTTCGGTGTTGTCCAGGTAGGCTCCTTTGTGAAGTCCACTTAAAGCATTCTGGCGATTACCCACCCGAGACGAGGGCTGGACTAGACCCACATATGCCCAAGCCAGTGACAATAGAGACAGATGCATGTTTGACTAAGCTCCAGCCACTCCCCATCTATCCGGTCTGGCAAGGGGCTTTGCCAGTCACCCCACTTCCACATGAGTTCTCCCAAGCCATCATCTGTTCTCCTGGGAATACCATGGGCCTGGAGGTTGGCAGAAGGCCTTGTATATTGTGTGTGCTGAGGCCCCTGGTCTGTGATACCCTTCCCCATGAGTTTAGAGGGAGCCTCACCAGGGACCAGTGTGCTCCTTACTCCGAGTGCTGAGCCTCTTCCCAGAGGCTCAACTAGATCGAACAAGCACACTGCTCCACAGATGTCCACCTTTGGCCTAGCTGTTCTGGCCCCTTCTGACCTTGCCTTGGTACTGAAGAGTCTCAGGCCATGCTGACCACATGATGACCCTTGGGTCCTGTTTACAGGTTCCAAAGTACTTATTTGTAATATTAATCAAACACTCCCTGTTCTCATGGAACTCAGGACACCGTGGTGGCTTGGGTATTGGAACAGCAGCTTCCCTGCTGGGGTGGTGGTCTATCGGGCATCTTAGCTCTTGAGAAAGATTATGAGACCAATGGTACACAAGTGAAACTGAGCGCTCTGAGGCTCACCCCAAGTCTTTCGGGGCTCATGTGTGTGGAGGAAGGACTGTTGAGTGACACCTTCCTTGTATCTGAGCAATCCCCAGAGAAACGGCAATGTAGGTTCCTGCCTCTGCCCAGTAAACCACATCTCCTGGGGCCTGTTGTAATGGGTACAGGGACAGTTCTTACCTGGGACACTTGGCCGGCTCTGTAGGCTCTACAATATCCAGGGGCTGCCGTGGGCTGAACCTCCAATCACTCTGGCTTCTGTTAACAGGCGGAGAACAAGGTTGGCAGGCACCTCTGAGACTGACTTGTGGGAATACTCCACTGGGCTCGCTGTTAAATTATTTACCCCTAAAATAGCTGAGTCATGGGTTTCCCCCGTCAAATGAGTGTTACCTGAGCCGCGCATCGGGTGAGCTAATCCAGCGAGTTGTACTATAATCAGAGGCTCACAAATAATTATGGTTATGTGGGCCTCCGATCAACTCCCCTTTGCAGAGGGGAGGGTGCTCCAGGTACAACAGCTTCTGTAATGTTAGGAGGAAGAGGAGGTGGGGACAGGAGTGGAGGTAGGGTGCTTGAGTGTGAGGCCCCAGAGGAGCTGAGTGAAACCCTTTAGCTATGAGGTTCTGGGGTCGCGTACAGCTGACTCCACTTACCCAGATGCTGGTTGTCTTCTCTCCACCTTCATGGAACCTGTTCTAACTGGGGCAAGCTGAAGCTCAGACTTTGTCCCATGCCCCTGTGTGCAGTATATGCGTAAGGCTACTGTTGTGTGTGTACACACTTGTGTGAGTGAACACATACCTGGGTGGTGCACAGCCCGAGACTGTCAGCATCAGGATAGGTGTGTTCAGTCCTGGGTTGGCCTCGGGTCCTGCCTCACTTCTTTTCCTCTCCTCCCTGGTACTGACCACCAGCGAGCATGGTCAGGTACTTGGCCCCCATGGACCCTATGTAGGAGGCCATGGGACTTGCCTTGTAAGGATTGCCTAGAGATAAATGGCCCCTTAACATTAGCATAATTAATCAGTGCCCTCAGACTTGAGGTATGCCTCCAAGTTCTGTAAGGCTGGTCAGAATCTCAGGTCCACTTCTTGTGGTGAGCACTGAGTCTCTCACATTGCGCTTTGAGAGTAAGTAGTTTTGTGCTAACAGGCCTTGATCTTTTCTGTGGGCTGCTGTATTCTGGGTACCCTCCCATCCTGGAGATCGTCCCCTTCATTATTGCTGGAAGGCCCAGCTAGGCTGGTCTGTTGTCTCCACAGGCCCAAGCACAGTGGGCAGTTTGCCCTGGGACTGGGCAAAGTGAAGCTATACGCTTTGCTCCTCTTATCCCCAAGGGTCTTGGGAAGGGGCTTAGGATCAACAGTTGTCTGGACCCTGAGGCTCCATTCCTCTAGGTCAAGAGATAATAATTCAGAGTCCCTTCTGGTTCTCAGGTTGGACAGTCCTTTGGGACGTCTGCAAGCCTTGTCCAGTTCCTGGCAGCCATGGGCCTGACCAACACTTTGCTTGAAATGAAAATGGAATGTGGATAGAATGGCCAGCGTAGGAAGCCTGACTGTGAGGCGAGGCAGGGCTGGATGCTCTGTAGGTTAGGTATTCCTCCACCTTTGCTCTCCAAGTAGGTCTGCTGTTCCTTGAAGAACCTATTTAGGGCCCCAGGGTCTTAACTTATTGTGCCCTACCTTTGTAGGGCTGGGCGTCCTTTTTCCCTTACAGAAAGCCCGGAGCCACTGTTTGCACAGTGTTGGGAACTGTGGTTCACAGGAGCAGTTACCCAGTGGGTGTGGGGGGGCTAGTCAGAGCAGCTCCTCTTTTGTCAGATACAAGGCTCCTCTAGTGGTGGTGGGGACAGCTACTGAGGGTGCCATAAAATGATAACCTAACCAGTTACCCGCAGAGAGGCCTCTGGGGAATGCACTGTTGCTACATCTTTGAGAAGGGCAGAGCTGAAGTTGTGGAATGGATGGATCTGTAAACACAGAGGTGCTGGGGTGAAGGAGAGGGTGAGAGTATTCACCTTCCCTTCGAAGCAAAGAAAACCACGTCGGAATGGCCCCTCCCTTCTCCACCGCCCTGGGTAGGAGGGATTAAGCCTTACATCACACATCCCCCATCCTCCACCCCCCCACCCCGCCCTCCGAGTGTCCACAACCAATTGAAATGTAGATGAAGTCATGTCTTCCACGACTTGCCATGAGTTCCCTGCCCCACTCTTTCTTCTGCCTCCACAGCTCTGTTCACTCAGGGGGGTGCTGCAATTGGCGTGCCCAGGCCCACTGTCCCACCCTAATGTGCCGTTGAGCTGCGGGCTTCTTGGCTTGCTACTGGACACATATAGGGCAGGGCTATGGGGCCCATAGGTCTGTTTGGTCCTATGCGGCTCAGTGATTTCCTTCTTTTATCTCTAAATCCACCATTTAAATCTTGAATACTTTTTATTTTGGAAGAAAATATTATACCCTGTCCAACAGTGGAAAATGATGGGCTAGACAGGCTCCAGGAACCAGATCGGAATTTCTTCCCCAAAATTAGTCCGAGTGCCACCTTCCTGGGGCTTCAGCAGGTTCTCCCGAGAGATACCGAGCGTTTCCGCGCTCCACGCACCACCCCCATCCTGCATAGTCGGCGGTGTCAACAGACCGTGTTCTCTTCGCCGCCCTAGACCTCCCAAGCCTGCTGCGTGCGTGCATCGGCGCTGGTGCAGCCGGGTACCGCTGCACTCCTCTGCAGGCGCGTTCCGCCTCCCCGCCAGCTCAGGCTCACCCGCGCTCACCCAGGCACTCACCAGCCGCTGCGGCCTCATCCTCTAAGCGCACGCTCCGCCTCTAGCGGGGAGGCCTAGAGCAGTGCGGCCCCCGTGAAAAGGCCCTTGTGTGGCCTTGCTAATGTGGCTGCATCTTTCCCTGCAGCAGCTCAGCTGGGCTATGGCTCAGGATACTCTGCGGGGAATGGCAGACTTCCCTACCCCTCACCTCACTCACTCGCCCCCTCCCCTGTTTAGGATTCTTTAACAACACCACCTTTCAAGGCAGCAGCAAGGAACTAATTCCGCAGTGAGGACAAAGGACTGTTCCCTGGGTTTCCTGGGCATGGGAGGCCCTCGAGGTATCTCAGTGGTCTAGCTATAGAGACTGACAGGGGTGACAGGACAGTCAGGTCCATGCAGGGTTGCAGTCTTGGGACATCTCCGATGTGAAAGACTGTCCCAGGAATAGCCCTGTAGCTGAGGCCTGCTCCCATGAATTGTGCACTCCGCTTGGTTTGTGAAGACAGGGAGCTGGTGACAGCTTCTGACCAACCTCGACAACTTGGGACTTTGGAACACACGTTTAATCTTTATCCAAGGGCTTGTTTGGCTTTATTTATTTGCAACTGTTTTTGACCGTTGGGTGGGAGGCCAAGCAGGTCTGTTTGGTAGCTTTAGGCAGAGGCTCCAGTCCAAAAGCACAGAGGGCAGGGCTGGGAGAAACAGGACCTGGACTTGGGGGCAGTAGCCAATGTGACCATATAGGGTGAGGGATTGGTGTGCCTAGAATTGCTGCTTCTTGCTGAGGTGGTTCTACCACCCAGTGTGGAGACTGGCTCCGACCTAGCATCCCACTCCAGACAAACCCATGAGCTGTCTTACATTTGTTTTTAGCAAGCTCTCAGAACCTGGCAGGACCCACTCTGTACTTGTTAGCTGGTGCCTTCAACCAGATGCAGATTCAGCCCTCAGGGCTGCTCTTCGCCCCTTCCCCAGAGGTGTGGGCCAGAGACAGCCCCACATCAGTGTCCTGAAGTACATGCAATTGTCCTGCACATCGCTCACAGCTCGTCTCGGATCTGTCAGGAGACACTGTTGTGGCATCTCTTCCTTCACGCCCATGGACTCCTGCTTTCAGTTAACCACTACCGAGATTCTTCCAGAATGCAGTGCCTTTGCTCTGATCACCAGCTTACGGGTCTCCTATTTTGCTCTGAGTCATGTCCCATCTTCATGTGGTCACAGCCCCTGTGTAACCCCATCCCGGTCTCTGTATCTTGCTTCTGCTCCAGGCCGGCTAGCTGCCTGTCTGCTGCCTGCCTGCCCTTAGCTTGCTCCTGTTTAAGGGCCTGTGTTCCTGCTTGTTGCCTGGATACTCTCATCACTGGTTCATGCCACCACTTGGCAGACCTTTGTTACCCCTTTGGAGTGGTTTCCTCTCTCCCTGATCATCTCCCCCTTCACTTTGACATTTCCCTTTTTCCAAACTTGTGATGTTTTAATAAAGATCCAGGCAATTGTCTAATGACTCTTTTCCTCTCAGAAACTGAGCCCTGTGTAAAAGGCCCAGTGTGGAATTGAGGAAGTCCTCCATCCTCTTTTCTTGTCCAACTGTTGGATTCTCAGGATAGAGAGAGGGAAAGGGACTGCTGGGTCACATTTGCAGCTGTGGTCTCTGAGAGTGTAAAGGATGAGAGTAATGTCTACTAATTTCTGCTCGACTTCTCTCCCATACCCTGTCCCATGTCAGCTGCCTTTAAGATGCCTCATCACCTCCCCGCCCCATGCCTGTCTTGTACCTTTCCTATATGACCTGCCTGTCTCTCCCACCTCAGGTGACTGGCCTGAGCCCGACTTGAATCTCTAAAGGTGTCACGCACACACCCATACTGACTCACATTCCACTGTGAGTGACAGAAGCTTCCACAGTATGGTTTTCAGTGTCTTTAAGGCTTAGTGTGGGGTTCTATGTGCACATACTTGTACATAGCGTTTACAGATTTGTGCACTGTGACAGACTTCCACAATGCTGGTCTTTTCCAAAGGGAAAGCCCATCTGAAAGCCTAGATCTCCCTGGGAACTTGAGGTACCCACATGCTTAAATGTAGCCCTAGTTCCAATCTAGAGTGTGGAGAAACGCTGCTGCTCTCCAGCACTGACCTTCCCTCCACAGGAAGTCATCTGGGCAGGGGCTGATATACAACTTCACCCACTTGGATGCATTCCTGGACCTCCTCATGGAGAACCAGCTCCTCCCTGGTGAGTAGTGGTTCTGCTTCCTCCCACCACCTGCTGTTCTATGTCCTGGTAGGTAGTGTATCTCAGCACAGGCTGAGGTGCTGGTGAGGTGTAGCTCAGCTGGGCTTGGTGTGTTGGGTAGTGGGGCAGCTACCCCTTTGTGTTTCAGGATTTGAGCTGATGGGCAGTCCTTCTGGGCATTTCACAGACTTTGAGGACAAGCAGCAGGTGTTTGAATGGAGGGACTTGGTTTCTCTCTTGGCCAGAAGATATATCGGTACATAGAAGGGGGAAGTCCTGGGGGGCTACAGTGGGCTGTCCTGGGGAGACTCTCTTCCCTGATCACCCAGGCCACCTCCTGGTCTTCTTTGCCATAGACATCCCTATACCCCAGCCAGAGATGCCTGATGGGTGAGGGATTCACCTGATGGGGGTGGGGTACTTACTTGGAGCCAGATAACCCCTTTCATGTGGAACCCCACCCATGGGGCCCAATCCCTAGGAGACACCAGATAGGCTCCATCCCCAAACCTGAAGGTAGAACTTCCATTGTGTAACAGCAGAGACTCTCTGCAGGTAGGTATGGGCTGACACATGTTTCCAAGTGGAACTTCGAGACTTGGAATGAGCCAGACCACCATGACTTTGACAATGTGTCCATGACTGAACAAGGTGGGCAACATTTTTCCAGGTCCTGTTGGGTGGGCTGCATGAGAGGGAAGCATGACAACTCCAGACCTTCAAGACCCTTTTGCCCTAGGCTTCCTGAATTACTATGATGCCTGCTCTGAGGGGCTGCGCATTGCCAGCCCCATGTTGAGACTGGGTGGCCCTGGGGATTCATTCCACCCCCTGCCAAGGTCACCACTGTGTTGGAGCCTTCTGCGGCACTGTGCCAATGGAACCAACTTCTTCACTGGTGAGGTGGGCGTGCGTCTGGATTATATCTCCCTGCACAAGAAGGTATGTTATTCCCCACCCACACCTGCCTGCTTTGAGCTGAGCCTGCACTGAGGTCTGTGCTGACTGCAGGGCGCAGGCAGCTCCATCTCCATCCTAGAGCAGGAGGTGTCAGTTGTGGAGCAGATCCAGCAGCTCTTCCCTCAGTTCAAGGATACCCCTATTTACAACGACGAGGCAGACCCTCTGGTGGGCTGGTCACTGCCACAGCCTTGGAGAGCCGATGTGATTTATGCAGCCCTGGTGGTGAAGGTGGGTTCTTGCCATCTGGCCTCATCCAGACTCAGGAAGACTTCCCCTGGTGGGGGGTGGGAACAGTACGGGTGGCCAGAGGTACAGGTCCCAACTGCTCTGATGTCCACAGGTCATTGCACAGCACCAGAACCTGCTCTTTGCCAATAGCAGCTCCTCCATTCGCTATGTGCTCCTGAGCAATGACAACGCCTTCCTGAGCTACCACCCACACCCTTTCTCCCAGCGTACACTTACTGCCCGCTTCCAGGTCAACAATACTTGCCCACCCCATGTGCAGCTTCTGAGAAAACCAGTCCTCACAGTCATGGGGCTGATGGCCCTGCTGGGTGAGTAATGCCCCAGCTTCTGCATATGCTGGGTCAGAGTGAAAAGGCCATGATAGCCTGGCAGGTCCTGGCTTGGGTGAGGAGCCGCGTAGAAGGACCTGGGTTGAGAGAACATGGACATGCTGGCCAGGGGCAAGCGTATTTCCTCCAGCTGCTGGGTGGGTTTCTTAGGCTTGTTTTCCAAATCTCCACCTCATTCCCTCCTCTCCATCTGTGGGCTGAACAGTATGGCAGGACCTCTCAGTGTACAAATGGTGGGAGCCAGGCATTAGGGTAGGAAGCCCGGTGCTGGGTATGAGGGAGCCAACAGCCCCAGTCCTCTGCCTGGCCTGTAGATGGAGAACAACTCTGGGCCGAAGTGTCACAGGCTGGGGCTGTGTTGGACAGCAATCACACAGTGGGTGTCCTGGCCAGCACCCATCGCCCTGAAGTCTCCTCAGAGGCCTGGCGTACCACAGTCCTGATCTACATTAGTGATGACACCCAGGAACACCTCAACCGTAGTATCCCTGTGACGCTTCACCTTCATGGGGTACCCCCTGGCTTGGGTGAGTGGGGTTCTGAAGGAAGTTGGGAACCCAGCAGGGGTGGGACAAGGGAGATAAACCATGGTGTCTGGGTCCACAGGGCTTGTCTACGTAGTACGCTACCTAGACAATCAACTGTGCAGCCCCTACAGTGAGTGGCAGCACATGGGCCAGCCAGTCTTCCCCTCTGCAGAGCAGTTCCGACATATGCGCACGGTGGAGGTTTGTGGGCAAGTAGGGAGGGAGGGAGAAGGGGTTCCTTAACTACTTAGTTACTGTAGAGATCTGCCAACCACATACCCCTCCCTTGTCCCCAGGACCCAGTGATTGAGGCACCCCGTCCCTTCCCAGCTGGGGGCAGCCTGACTCTACACAGGAAGCTTTCTTGGCCATCACTTCTGCTGGTGCACGTGTGCACACGCCCCCTGAAGCCACCAGGGCAGGCAAGTGGCAGCTTCCCACCCTACCTGGGAGGCTGCCTAGCTCACCCCTTCACAGCTGCTCCCTCCTCACAGGTTAGCCGGCTCCGCGCACTGCCCCTGACACGTGGGCAGTTGGTTCTGGTCTGGTCGGATGAGCATGTGGGCTCCAAGTGCGTGAGTGGGGGTGGTTATCCTTCCCTTTGTCATTACCCTTGTAGTCATTCACCTTCCTCCTCCATTGCTGTGCACCCCTCTCTGTGCTCTCTACACACTGCACAACACCTGCACAGCTCCACTCGGGTCTGAGTTGGAAATCACCTACAGGGGAAGCGTCCAGTGCTCTCCCCTCACTGTGGCCTGTCATTATTTTGAGAGTACCCAGGGACCCTAGAGGTGCCAGGAAGGGAGCTGAAGAGGATAGAGTTGTGGGTCCACCCTATCCTGCCCATCCAGGCCAGCTGGTCCCAGCTTCAGTACTGATCCAGCCCTCCTCAGGTGCCTGTGGACATATGAGATCCAGTTCTCCCAGAAGGGTGAGATGTATACACCAATCAGCAGGAGGCCATCTACTTTTAACCTCTTTGTGTTCAGCCCAGGTGCGCCCAAGTGGACCTCAGTATAATATGGTGTGGGGTGGGTCTGGGGTTTGGGGAACTTCAGAAAATATGTGCTTTTGTGTCTGCAGACACAGCTGTGGTCTCTGGATCCTATCGAGTACGAGCATTGGATTACTGGGCCCGGCCAGGCCCCTTCTCAGACCCTGTGACTTTCGTGGATATCCCTGCCTCATGAGAGCCACTGGCTCCTGGTGACTGGTGAGCCTGTGCTGACTGGTGAATGGGGTCAGCCAGGCTGAGCTAGACTTCCATTAGCTAGTTAGTTGCCCATCGGCTCCTTTTGTTGTTCCTCCATTTCCTTCTAAAGAATCTTTCTCGGCCTCAGTCTTGGGGTCTGCCTTTGTGGATGAACACTACAGAGGGCCCGGCTGGAGTAACCTTCGCCTGCCTTTCTCCTTCGTCCCAGCTGTTGAAAAGTTTGAATGTGGAGCTGGGAAGATGCTCAGTGGGTGAAGTGCTTGTTGTGGAAGTGTGAGGACCAGGGTGCAGGTATCTATTCAGAGTTCACAGACTACTCGTGTGAAGGCTGGGCGTGGCGATATATGCCTATAACCCTAGTGATGGTGGGAAGGACAGACACAGGCCAGGGCTCACTGGCCATCCAGTCTACCTGGAACTGTAAGCTCCAGGTTCAGTAAGAAATCCTGTTTCAGAAAAATCAAGTAGAGAACTATAGAGAAGATACTCAATATTGACCTTTGGTCTGTACTCTTTCTCTCTCTCTTTTTTTCTTTCTCCCTTTCTTTCTTTCTTCCTTTCTGTCTCTCTGTCTCTCTCTCTCTCTCTCTCTCACACACACACACACATACACAAACTCACACACACACATACACACGCACACACACACCTTACACACACAAATACACACCCACACACCCACACCACAGATCACACTATGCACACACAGTCTAATTCGGTCCCTTTTCTGAGACTTGAGACAAACTCTTAGCTTGAGATTCTGTAATATCAAAAAGAAAGTTATGCACTTCTGAAATACAATTGGTAAACATCTCCATTTCAACAGGAAAATAAATGACAAGGAAGGATTTAATTGAAGCAAGACCAAACATTAAATCCTGCAGACACATTCCCAGAACTGGGGCACATGTTACTGTGGCATGAACTCTAATGTGCTAGACAGTTCTATCTTGGTGGTGTTGCCATTTACAGCCCCTGTGACCTTTCTCCCAGGCTGGTGTCTTAGGTTTTCCATTGCTGTGATTAAACATGATGAACATAAGCAACTTGGGTAGGACAAAGTTTATTTCACTTACATTTCCACATTACAGTTTATCATCAAAGGAACCTGGAGGCAGGAACTGATGTAGAAGTCATAGAGAAGTGCTCCTTACTGGCTTGTTCTCCAAGGCTTGCTCAGACTATGTTGTTATACACCCCAGGACCACCAGCCAAAGGGTGGCACCTCTCACAATGGCCTGGGCCCTCCTACATCAATCACTAATTAAGAAAATGCAACACAGGCTTGCTCATAAGTCAATCTTGTAGGGGCGTTTTCTCAATGAGGTTCCCTCTTCCCACACTCTAGCTTGTGACAAATTAACATAAAACTATCCCAGCCTTGCCACATATTACCTGGCTCCCCAAGTCTTCCTTTGAAATCTGGCTGGAAGCCTACATAACCCTGTAACTGTAATTCTTGTATTCTGTCTTCTAAGCCAGCATGCTGTGGATCACACGAAGGTCTATTATCAGCTTGAATGGTAGTTGAGGACCCTTGAGCCATCCATGACTGCAATAAACTTGGAGTGCCTTGTTGCTTAATCCCATGCACTTGGGCAGAACATTATAATGATGGTAACTTGTAGAGGGGGAAGGAAGGCTGTTCACCTCATGGGGAACAGGAAGCAATATAAGGATAAAATTAAATGTAACCTTCAAAAACACTTCTTCACTGACCTGCTTTGTCCAACTAGGCCCTACCTCCTAAAGTTTCTAGAATCTTCCAAAACAGAACCACTACCTGGAAACTAATTGTTTAATATGTAAGTCTTTGGGGGGTGCATTTAATATTCAAAATTGGCTGGAAATATCACCTTGGTTCTGGCCATTGGAAAAATCCTCTCTCTTTCAGTACCAGTTCCTGGTGTGCTAATACACAGCTCCATCCCTTTCCAGGTGGCCTGCTGGACATATGTGTTCTTAATTCATTCTGCACATTTTCCTTCTCTCCAGCAACCCATGGAAGCCCAGAATACAGAAATTTGTGCTGCAGCCTAGGCCTGCTGCCAAGCTTTTCCAAGTTAGTATTACCTACTGTCCAGGAAATAAGTCTGAATGGAATACTTGTACATACTTCGTGGCTACATCCAAATTGAGAGTTCCTCTGGCCTTGTGCCTCTTAGAAGTGGGCAGAGTGAATGAAATACAATGACTTTCTGTAGTGCTTTTTATCCCTTTGTGGAACTTAGGCTGGCCTTGAAACCCTGATCCTTCTATCTCAGCCCCTCTAGTACTAAGATTATGGTTCTGTACCACCATGCCTGTCAATGACCCCTCACTTTAAATACAATATGACATTTCCCACTGCCATGGGATCACCACAGGCTTCCCTGGAGGATCTTGAGCTTTTCAGAGCTTGTCTTCCACCTCTTGGAAGTATGTTTTACTAAGCCCTCCGGGGCATGTAACTTCTTGCCCGCCAAGCCCAGTGAGCATGACCAGCAGGTTGCATTAATTTTGGAAGAGTGATGTCACTAGGCAAACTTGAGGTGTGCTGACATCCATTATGAGAAAGTAGACTGCTCTGGATGAGATAAAGAGGGCTTTCCAGTGGAGAAGCTGATGTGTCAGGCAGCCAGCCCTCAGATACTGTGGGTGTTGATATGGTAATGTTTCAGCAAACCATTTAATATCCCTGGGGCAGGTTATGAGGATCTGGAGGGAGACCTCTCAGTCTCCCACTCTGTCCTGGAAACTGGAAAGGGGCCTAATGGGTGGTCTTCAGTACGAGCCAACATTGTCTGCTGAGAGATGTCCCTAAGCCTCACTGACAGTAGGCCACTTAGTTTTCAGGTAACAGGACTGCAGCCACTCAGACATATTATCCAATCACCGTGGGAGTTCATGTCCCCTCTTCCATGGGGACCTAGCCTTCCTTGTTCTAGGTTCTGTGTCTGTAAAGTGGCTCAGGTCAGTAATTAGTATGAGGCCCTGGAGCAACATTGTGATAGTTTGTGCTGGCAAAGGTTCCTGTGGGCCCATGTCCAGCAGCCAGGTTCCTCATCCTGACTTTTGAATCCCGTAGGTACTCAAGCTTAAACCACAGACTTGAGACCCTTGATATTCTAGGCAGTCAAGGCAGGAACTGTTGAGGAAAACAGCTTACTGGTTTTCTCTTCATGACTTGCTCATCTTGCTTTCTTATACTAGACAGTTCCACCTGACCAGAGGTGGCATTAGCCACAGTGGTCTAAGTCCTCACATCAATCATTAATCAAGAAAATGCTCCCGAGACTTGCCTACAGGCCAATCTGAAGAAGATAATTCCTCAGTTGAGGTTTCCTCTTCACAGATCACTCTGGCTTGTGTCAAGTTGACAAACCTAATGGTCTAGGTCATAATGTCACCTCTGACCCTGATGACTGGGCATAGTTGGTCCTTGTCTCTTCTCTTGGTCCGACTGCCATATCTCCTTTTCCTCTCTTCATCCCCTCCACTCATTGCCCGGTTCAGTTTGGACACTTCCAGATGCCCCTGGCTGAACTCTTCCTCATATCTACAATAAAACCCTTCTCCTCAGCCATACCTTGGAACAGTCATGTCCTCATTTTCATTCAGGAGGCTGTATCACTTACTTTTCTATTGCTTTGGTAATACACCATGACCAAGGCATCTATGGAAGAATTTATTCTGGCTCAGTTTCAGAGGGATAAAAGTTCATTATGGCAGGAAGGCATAACAGTAAGAAGCAGGCATGGTCTGATCACAAATCTTCAACCACACACACAAAGCAGAGAGAGTGGGCTGGAAGTAGGGTGAAGGCATACATTCTTAAAAACCTGCCTCCAGTGTAGTCTATTCTGAAACTCAAGACAATCTCAAAATAAAAAAGGAGTATTACGGGGTTGGGGATTTAGCTCAGTGGTAGAGCGCTTGCCTAGCAAGCGCAAGGCCCTGGGTTCAGTCCTCAGCTCCGACAAAAAAAAAAGTAATTACATTATATACACATATGTATGTATGCTCCAACATACAAGGACACAGAATATGCCTTAACTTTTCCAAAGGGGAGCAATGGGGGTATAGTGGGAAAATACTGGACCTAAGTAAGACTGAACCCAGGAGGCAAAACAATAAATCCTATAGCTCCATGTCTAGTGCCAAGGACTTCAGTTTTAAAGTACTTACATGGCACCCCCACCCCCTGCTTTGCTTCCTGCAATGTACATATGTCTTTTAGGGATGGTTCCAGTCCCTGCCTGCAACTCTCTTTGGCAGATACCTTATGGCTAAGTGTCTCCAACATACTGGGGTTTTCATTTCAACCCGGCTTCCCTGTCACAGCTTCATGCACTGGCCTCTCACAGCCTCTTGCCTTCATCCATGGACTCCTCTTCCAAATACTGCCTGACCTCAGTTGGAAATAAAGCTGCTATGAACATCTGTGCATATATCTTTTGTGGACCTTCATTTCTGTTGAATGTGGGTCTGGGAGTATGATGGCCAGAGCATATGTTAGATTCAGGCTCAGTTATTCAAGAACCTGTGAAACATGTCCACAATTATATACCGAGCTAGCACATGTGACGGCAGTTTGCTGTACTTCTTGCTGTGATGGATCTTTATATTGTGATCTTCTATCTTGCCACCTTGCCAAAAATGCACAAGTCATAGTGGACACTGAAGTTGGCTTTGTCCCTTACAAATAGGGTATGTTCTGCTTCTTCCCTCCAATCTGGATCTCTCACTTGGCTTTTTGTTTTGTTTTGTTTTTAGATAAGGCCTCACTATGAAGCCCAAGTTAGCCTCAAGCTCATAATCGTCTTGCCTTAGAAAGAGATCACAGGTGTGTAGCGGCACAGATATTTCCTGTGATTAATGCACTGAGTAAGGACCACAGTGAATGACTAAACAGAAGTAAAGACTGAACATAAGCATCTAGTTCCTCATTTTAGGGGAAAGTAGTAGTCTTTCACTTATGTGTGAGGCTGACTATCAATTTTTTCTTTACATTTTTATTTACTTTGATAGTTACCTTTTGACAAGCCAAGGAAATTCCTCTCTGTCCCTAGTTTGCAAACAGTCCATTCTGAGAGTCAGGAAGGGATGCTGACCTGTTTTGTGTTTTTCTGTGTCCCTGTGGCCATCACCTTGGCTTTCCTGAAGTGGTTGGTTTTTGGAGGCAGAGGCAGTTTTGTGGCTGTAGAGAAAGAAGCCTTTACTGATCATGACATAATGTCTTTCTTACATTTGAGAGTGTGTGTAGAACCACATCATCATCCAGAATGGAACCATCTGGGCCTAGGTTTTCGTTTTTTGTTTGTGGTAGGTGTGTGTGTGTGTGTGTGTGTGTGTGTGTGTGTGTGTGTGTGTGTGTGTATTGTATGCATGTGTGAAGGTTTTAATCAAAACTTCCAATTATTTAATAGACACGGGGCTGTTAAAGTTACCTTTTTAAAAAATTTTCTTGAGTTAGTTTTGGTGGTTCCTGTCTTCTAAGGTGGTTCCTGTCTGAGTTGTCAAATCCACTGACGTAAAATGATTTTTACTCTCTATTATTTTTGTAATTTCTCCTGCAGGGCTGTTTATATCTGTTAACTTTTGTCCTTCCTCTGTGTTTTCCTTTGTCAGTTTTCTTGTACTTGCCAATGAATCAAGTCTGACTTCCTCTTCTTTCCCTACAGCTTTTCTACTGTGATGCTGTAACTTCTGTGGCATTACCATACCTCCCTTCTGCTTCCTTGGGTTCCACGACTCTGTGTTCCTTGTTCCTTTAGACAGAAGTTGAGCTTGTTCATTTGAAAGTCTTTTTAAATCAGTATTGCTATAAATTTTCCTACAGTATTCCTCTACCCTTTCACTCATGCATACTGGGCACGTGCTCTACCCCTGAATGACACCCATCTCTGTTGTTCGTTTTTGCAATAATTCCATTGGGATCAGGGAACATGCTCTGCATTATTTGAATCCTTTTAAATATTTGAGACTTGTGCCCTGACCCCAAGTGGCAAACATTAATTATGCTAAATAAATTTACATTGTTGTCCATAAAGCTATCTTTTGGGAATGCTTAAGTCTCTCAATATAACTGTAGATTTGCCCATTCCTCTGCTTAGTTCTAATAACTTTTTCTTTGGAGACATTTCTCTGTTATTAGGGTTTCATGTACTTTTACAAATGCCAGTTTATTTATATGGAATGGCCCTGCTGACCTCTGGTAATATTCTTTGTTCTGCAACCCACTTTGACTTGTCCAGGTTCTTTTGACTAGAGTTAGTATGATTTATCTTTTCTTTTTCATTTCAACCTATTTGTGTCTTTAAAGAAATTTTTTCCTAAATAGCATATGGTTAGGTCTCCCCCACTTCCCAATCTGGACATTCTCTGCATTTTATTGTAGATGTTTAGAATACTTACATTTAATGTCATTATAAATAAAACAGGGTGTATATCTACCATCTCTCTTTTTTTCATTTGTTCTTTCTTCTTTGGGATGATGTCTTTCCTTTTTCTCTTGTATTGCCCCATTATATGAAATTCTTTGATGCTTAAAAGAATTTAGCCGGGCGGTGGTGGCACATGCCTTTAATCCCAGCACTCGGGAGGCAGAGCCAGGCGGATCTCTGTGAGTTCGGGGTCAGCCTGGGCTACCAAGTGAGTTCCAGGAAAGGTGCAAAGCTACACAGAGAAACCCTGTCTCGAAAAACAAAACAAAAACAAAACAAACCAACAAACAAACAAACAAAAAAAAAACCAAGAGAGAGGGGGGGGATTTATACTAAACTTACTTTTTTAAGATAGAGTCTTTCTATATAACCTGGGCCCCAGTCTGAGCTCCTAGGCTAGGACTACAGAGAATGGTGTTGTCAAGCTCTGCTCCCTGCCAAGTGTTTTTAGCCTGTTGCAGGTTAGCTTCAAATGTATTACCTCACAAGCAGAAAATAATTACAACATTATGTTTCCATTTTTCTTTGCAGAGTTTGTGCTGTTGTGATTATATATTTTAAACTTTCATGTAAGTGGGGTGTGGTGGGGTATACCTTTAATCCCAGTACTTGGGAGGTGGAGGCAGACAGGCAGGCAGATCTCTGAGTTTGAAGCCAGCCTGGTTTCTTGGGTGAGTTCCAGGCCAGCCAGAGCTACAAATCAAGACCCTGTCTCAACAACACAAATAAAAGAATCCTTTTTTCACTTCAGCTCTTACTGTAAACAGCTGTCTTATCTACTCCTTTTGGAACAGGGTTTTACCCCAGGTTAGCCTCAGACTTATGCTCCCACTATTTCAGCCTCCAGAATCTTGGAATGACAGAGCTTTGCAACTATGCCTGCCTTTACATAGTCCCCTTTGAAAAGAATTAAATAAGACAAGCATTACTTATATTGACTTACTCACGCAGTACTGCTGTGATCCTCATCTCTCCTAAAGAAGACACACAACTTGTGTGTCTTCATCTTCAACTTCAGAACAGATCTGCTCGTCACAAATTCTTTCAGCTCCATATTCTTAATTTAGCCTTTTCTTTTAAAGTCATTTTGCTGGCAGAGAACACTAGCGGGATGGGTTTCTTTCCCTGGCATTAAAGCTCTGCTTCTGTCTTTGTTGCTGGAAGCTGCTTCCATACACTGCTTTTTCACAGCTAGCTTTACAACGGTGCTGTGCTTCTCATCACGTGTCCTGAACTTAGGTGTGTTGAACCCTCTGCAACCCTGGCTATTTTACTTATCACCTTTGGAGAAATTTTGGCCTTAAAATTTTTTTTTATTAATTTTTAATTTATGTGTATGAGTGTTTTGCTTGCATGTATGTCTGTGCACCACATGTGTGCCTAGTGCCCAAGAAGGCCAGAAGAGGGCCTCGGACATCCTGAGACTGGTGCTACAGATGGTTGTGAGCCACCATGTGGTTGCTGGGAATTGAACCCTCTGGAAGAGCAGACATTGTTTCCAACAACTGCTGAGCCACCTCTCCAGTCCTTTTAGCCAATTCCCTTAAGGATATATATATATATATATATATATATATATATATATATATGCACATTGTATATAATGTATATATATTTCCCATATATATGTCTTTCCTTTTCTCTTTTAGAGACTCCAGTTTTACTTGCACCTCCCACTGGGGTTTACTGATCTCCACTGATGCTTCTCCCACTCTCTCCAGCCATCTTCCTCTGTTTTCTCTGCACAGTTCTGTTGCATTCAAGTTCAGTAACCCTTGCTTTTGCAATTATCCATCATCTTAATTCTGGGCACTTAATTTCATATCTAGAAATTGGATATGCAGCTGCAAGCCCCCACCCCATTATTGTAACATCTCAGTCTTGCCTGTAGCAGCCCTCCCATCTTCCACACACACTCTCACTCTGGAGTCCAGGCTGGGCTAGGACTCACGCTCCTTCTTCCTCAGTCTCCTAAGTGCTGAGTTAACTGACCACTCCTGGCTTCCTGCAGCGTCTAAAGTACAGAAATAGTCCAGAATGTGATGTTTCTGCGTTCTAACTCTGCTACCTGTTGTTTCTGGTCAGTTTCGAGTGACTGCCCACCTTCTCCATCTGAGTTACAACTTTACATTTCTTTCCATGTTTTTATAGGACATCTGGAATTACGCTGAGTATTTCTATGTCTGCACACGCGTCTGGGATGTGACTGGGTTACTTGGAAGCTGGGAGATCCTCTGGGTGTTGTTTTCACACACCAGGAGGGGGCAAAACTACTTGCTCTGAGTGATTCTGCCCCACTTCAACTGAGGCAGGCTCCTTTTTATAATGTACTGCTGCCACTTGTGCTTTGAGGTCCAACTTGGGTGGTGGACACTGTATCCGACTGACCCCAAGTCGTGCCTGTTCTCCTGGTGTTTCCCTCCCTTGCCTTCCCTGGCCTCTCCGGAGGCCCTCAGTGCTGAGTGGGGTTCTCTGAAGTCTCTGGAGCTCTGTGTATTTTGTCTTCTTGCCTTCTACCTGCATCTCACCTGGGCTCTGCCTGTGGGTGATAAGGACAGCAGTTGGCATCTTCCAAAAGGTCCTTTGCTGTCATGTCTTCGGTGGCTTTCACATATATTCGTCACTGTTACTGTTGCAGGTGAGAGTGCCAGTCTGATCCTTACATCTCAGTTCTCTGCAGACCTTTTGGGGGGCACGCGTACTTTTCAGTCTCTGCAGCTGATAAGAGGCCATCCTCGCTTTAGACTGTCTACCTTGTTCAGCCGCACCTCTAGGCCATCACTGAGCCTGGTCTTACCAGGGCTCAGAGAATGAGGATCACAGAAAGAGAATTGGGGACTGCCGGGACTTAACCTGTGTCGCAGATGCGACAAACAAACTCAAACCCGGGATGGTAGGGAGTGGGGATTGCCTCCTGGATACATAATAGCCAACCGCCTAGGTTTCACTTTTAAAGGGGGCAGGGCTTGCATGTAATACACCAAACTCCGGTTTCGGGTTCCAAACGCAGTGAGGCGAGGCGAGGCGAGCCAGGTTCCAGAGCTGCGCTGCGGTTTCCGGACAGCAGGAATGGGCACTCTGTGGGCTCCAGCAGGACGTGGCGGGGCGGGGTTGGTTAAGTTCCCTCGGGAGCTGTTTGGACCCGTCACCTCCGCCAGGGGGCAGCGTGTTCTTGTGCCGGGCAGGGGTAAGGTAGAGTCTGGGGAGGCCACCTGGAACAGGTGCAGGGGAGCGGTCTCCCCAGCAGGGAACAGTGAGGGTGAAGGGAGACTGGAGGATTCTGGCTGGAGGCGGTGACTAGGGGATTTGGGCCCTGTGGTGGCCAGGAACCAGGAGGAAGGCAAAGGGCAGTGCTTCCCCTTCTTGGCACACCTGCCCTGACACCTATGTCACCCACCTGTGGTCTCTGTACCTTCCCGTAACGCCTCCCCACAGCCCATTTTTTCCCCTGCCCCTCGGGCTCACCTCCTGCTTTTAACCTCCCCACACTTCAGAGCCACCTTGACACACACCTGTCCTTGGCAGCAACACACCTGCTGGAGCTTTTCATGCTCCAATGGCATCTCCTCACAAAACTTTCTGTGGAGCCAGGGCCTACTCAGAAGAGCCAGGACCACTCTGTCCATCTCTTTTGAGTGTTGTCTGTGACATGAGAGCCAGGCCAAGTCCTCTGGGAGCCCACTGAACGTTCTGTGGGCTGCTTATGAGATAAGGATTTGGAGCACGATGACCACTAGATGGATGCAGGGAGCAGAGGGGCACAGCAGGCACGACAGGCTCACTTCCACTTGCCCACCAGGCCCAGAAACAGAATTTAGAGCTAGAGACACTAAGGGATTCCCCAGTATCTTTTTTCTTTTTTTCTTTCTGGAAGGCTTCCTAGAAGAGGGGACTTCTTAGCTCAGAGAGGCTGTTTGGATCAGGGTCCTTGAGGGCAGAGCATAGGGGTGATCTCTTGGGAATGGAGTGCTCCTGGGACCTGTTGGGTAGCTAGCTCCCAGACGTCGAAGGCCTCAAAAATGACTATGGGTTTTGTATTGAGTGACCCATGTTTTGATGGATTTTGGCTCTGGTGAGTGAGGGTAGGCAGGGAGCTGTGGGCTGGTTGGTGGGTCACTCAAACCAGAGAATGGAGCGAATGGGTTAGAGAGCTGCTTCTGGAGGGAGCTGGTGAGGCCTGGGAACCCATGGTTTGTCTCACCCCATGCGATCATGGGTAACTAACTCACCAGTCTTTTCTGTTTGATGGGGGCAGCAACCCACCTGCCAAGTAGCAAAGACAAAAGGGTGTGTTGATTGTCCACGTCTTGTGATTAACATCACAAAGCAAGTGAGGTGCAGAGAAGCCATAGGATCCTATCTGCCCTCCTAAGGACACTATATAAAGCTAGATGCTCACGTCAGGTTTCTTTGGACTCCAGCAGTGGAGACCCGCCTCTGCCTCGAACCAGAGCAGCCCAGCGACCTTCTCCACTCATAAAAGCTCCCAGGGTCGCAGATTTCAAGCCTAGTCGTGTTCTGGGCTGACCACTTCTCTTCCTCCTGGGCTACCAGGCTAGAGCCAGGGCAGTAGCGGCCAGCTCTAGGAGCCAGGGGAACTCAGAGGGCAGCCTGCTTGCCGGTGAGGGTATGGAGCAGGCTCCGCGGCCATCAGCTGACCCCGAGGCTAGCGAGGCGGCGCGTTCCCAGAGCACCCAGGGACCCGGGTGAGGCCGATCCGACTAGGCGCGCTCCGGGGAGCCGCTGGTGTGAAGGGCAGAAGCACGGCGAGGGTTAAGCTGCGAGCCTGGCTGGCACGCGCGTGGATTGGAGCAAAGTTTCGGGGAGGGGCGGGGCACGGGGAGGACTGGACTCGCAGATTGGCCGGAAGTTGTGCGGGGCGGAGCTCACAGCTGCTCCGCGCTCGCTCCGGGAGAGTTGACAAAGCCCCGCAGGGAAGGACGCCTCGAGGCGCGGCGCCCCGGGCCCCTCGCCCTGCCGCCCCTCGCCCCGGCCCGCGCCTAGCCCCGCCGTTTATCCGCGTGGACAGCGCGCCCCGCGCCCCAGCCCGGCCCCAGCCGCCAGCGCCCAGGTAGCGCCGCCCCGCCCAGGCCGGGCCCGGGGGCGCGGGGGGCGGGATGCGGCGCCCCGGGCAGCGATGACCGCAGCGCTCTTCTCGCGGGCCCGGCCCTGACCCTGCTGCCTGCCGCGCACCGCGCGCCGATCCCCGTCGAGGTGAGCCGGCCCGTACGTCCGCGACCCCTGGAGGGAGGGCTGGAGTGGGTCGGAGTGCGGGGCGCGAAGGGCAGGGCCGCGATCGCTGTGCGGACTGGGGGGCCGGGCTCGCGCCGGAGCTTCGCCTGTGGAGCCCGCGGCCCTGCCCAGCGCCCCGCCCCCGCCCGCGCCCCACGTGGGCCCCCCCAGCGCAAATTTGTCCGCTAATGGCGCAGGCGATTATCTGCGGGGCCGCTCGGTGTTGTGTGTCCCGCGGGCAGGGCCGGAGTTACAAGCGCCAGGAATCCAGACGGTGTTTGGAGAGGGGGCGGCGGGGGCGGCTGGTAATTAGTGTAAACCCTTTGTCTGCCTTTGATACGCTCAGCGTCTACGCGCCGCGCTTCCTTTGCCTGGAGCTCAGCGCCAAGGGGGGCTGGACCCTGGCTCTGCGGACGCGACCGGGGTCTTGCTTGCTTGAGCCCTGGGCCGCGAGCCGCGTCCACTCCAGCTCCCGGTGACCGCGTCCCTACTCCAGGTTCGACCGGCGAGATGACGCGGAGCCCGGCGCTGCTGCTGCTGCTGCCCCCGTTGCTACTGGGGGTCCTCCCGTCGGCTGAGGCGGCGCGAGGTGAGTCCTGGCGCCCAGTCTGGCGCTCTGGCCTCAGCAGCGCCGCCCCTTTCCCGCCAGCCCTGAACCCTGCCACAGTGCCCTCCTGGCACACTCCTCCCCTTCTTGTCTGCCCCATCGCAGCGGGCCCCCACTCCTGATCCTTAACCCGAAGTCCTACCGGCATCTCACTCATGGGGTTACATGGCTCACTATCTGGTACCCCCAACTCACCCTCCTTGACTGACACCTCACCTACAGGGCCCCGGAATGACTTAACTTGTTGGCCAAAGGTGATCTTGTCTAGGTCCCCTTCAGGATACGCACGTAATCTTACACACACATACTTTAAGGTGGAGGGCAGGTGGTCACCCCATAGATTCTTGGGGAGTAGACTCAGTGGCCACAGAAAACCGGATTAGGGCCCTGGGAACCTTTAGAGACTCACACGGTGGCTAGCTGAATATAGAGAATGTTGGTGACATTTTGGTGATTGGAGCTCACCCTGATCCAGCCTCTCAGCTGACCCAGCTCTGGACCCTTGGCTTGCTTATCTATTACAGGTAGCATAGTGTAGAGGCTGAGGGAAGGGGCCCCCCAGAGCACGGGGCATCACTGAGCAGTGAGGGTTGGTCTCTGAGGAGGACACTTGAAGATACTGGACCTCAGGGCCACACACCACTTTGCTGCAGCGTACACCACACTACAGCTTGGATACAGCTCTTCTGTGGAGAGCTCTGTCCTAGACCCAGCCCTGGTAAAGGGCATCCATAGCTGATGAGTGATACATGCCCGTGGATTTTTGCCCATCGTGTTCCAGTGTCACGGGACATGGTGCTGGCCTCCCCTATGGTTAGGCAGGACTCATGGCCAGGCGGGCCCTTTGGGTGTGTTGACCATTCAGGATTGTCCCTGCTCTGTCCACCAGTCCTCTGAGGCTTCGCATCTCCTCCCCCCGACACCAACGCGGGCGCACTGAGCCCGATCTGGCCTTATATGGCCACGTTTGGTGTTGGGCAACGTAGGCGGCGGCCCAGGTGGGCCTTATGCCACTGTAACCCCCCCTTCTGCTTGGGGACTGGCAGGCTAGAGGGTGGGGGCTGTCCAGGCACAGCTGGGCTGGACCGAGTCTTGGGCATGTAGGCGCTTGGGCCATGCTGAGTGAGTTGTGTCTTCCTGCCCCCCCACCCCCCAACCGGTGGTCCAGGCTTTGATTGCTCTTTTATCTGTTTGGATAACTCCCATTCCTGCACCTGCCTCTTCTTTGGCTGCTCAGCCAGGGAGACTCCGAAGGCCTCTGCTCTGCCATGATCACTGGGTGGGACCTTAAGGCTGATTGATGGGTGGCCGTGGGCAAGCAGCACCCTACCTTTTTGCTGATGGCTCTAGAGGGCCACCACTTCTGCCTTTGTCTCCCTTGGCGACAGCCTTTGGACTGAGCCTTATATCTAGCCCTGGCTGTGCTAGTGAGGCCTCTGGCCAGCTCTAGGGAGTTGGAAAGAGCTGCCTTCCAAGGGCAAGGGCCCTGGGGTTGGAGTGGAAGAATGGCGTTTCCTGAATTATGCTGACTTCTTCCTTCAGGCACAGTCTGGACTGGAGGGGCAAAGTTATTCCAAATGCATTCCTTCTCTAGTGGTTCTTCCGTGAGTAGGCCCAATTTTGATCTTAAGTTGAGCCAGAGAACTGCATGTAGAGTTTGGGCTGTTTTGAAAGCCATTTCCCTGGGGTGTCACAGTTATTGGAATCCGTACATCTCTAGATTCAGATCATATTTTAAAAGTTCCCCTTTGCCCAAAGTTTCACAACGTTGGTCATTTTGCCATAAGATATTCCCCCCCCCCCCAAACTTGGAGAAAGATAAGTTTTGGTTTACTCTGTTGGATTTCTCACAGCGAGAATGTAAGTTTCAGAACAGAATACCATTCTCAAAGATGAGTCTGCAGTGTAGGGCCTTCTGAGAAATGCCACCTCTGAGCGTTTATAAGGATGGCTCCAGGACCAGTCTCTGAGCAGCCAGCACGGGTTTCTCTCCTGTCTTTGGGACCCAGCCTTGTGTTTGGAGTGAGTTGGGCTTTGATCAACAGTTAGAGTGCCTGTCACAGCTGTCCAGTGCAGCAGGCACTGTGGTGTGGAGAAGAAGGGTGTGTGGTGCTTAGGAGATGATGGCTGGCCATTTGTGTGGAGGCTGACCCTGACTTTCAACCAGGCTGTAGGAGGCCTCTGTTTTTCACAGGCTGTGGCTGATCAGAGTGTGGCTGGAGTGAGGTGCATGTTCGGGAGCCAGGCCTAGCCCCTGTGAGGTAGGGATGTGGGCCAGCCCCCCATTCACATCTGGGGCCCTATTCCTGGAAGGGAAAATAAATCACTGTCCCCCTGGGGGTGGGGAGGGAGCTGTGAACAAAGTCGCCTTTAGCTAGGCCTGGAAATACCAACCACAGGCTCCTTTATCCTTTGTGCAGGATCAATGGGCCTCTGGGCTCTCAGAGTTGCCTTTCACTGCGCCTGCCCTCTACTGTGGCCCCTACTAGGGAAATGTTGGTTTTTCCCTAGCAGAGGCCTCTAGTCTCTCTGCCTTTCCTGGCCCTGGCTCAGTCTTTGCTGGTAGTGCCGGGGGCAGTTGGCTATGGCCCAACAAGCCCTGCTCCCCCTACTGGCCACCTGCCCTCTGTATAGCTAGGGCCTGATGCGTGGCTCATGGTGGCCTCTTCTCTCTCATTTTGTCTTAATGTGGTGACTCCAGAATACATAGGGGTTAAGGTGCGTCTAAGCCCTCCTTCCCATGCTTCATTGACACTCTCCTCTGCCTGCTACCTGTTCTTCTGACCAGTACTCCTGCCTATATCTCAAGGAGGAGATCAGGGGGTTGCTGGGAGTGGGATGGGGTGGGGTGGGAGCTAGAACCTCAGGCTGGGGTACAGAGTAGGCTCATGGGGAGTATGGGCTAGATAGGCCTAAGAGAGGTAGACAGAAGGTGTATGCCATTGGGCAGCTGTTCAAAGAAAGCTTCTCCTTGAGTAGGAAGTACAACCCCTCTTTCTTTCCACCGAGAGTTTATTTCCTGAGAGATGTGTATGGGCTGCCAAGGGCCTGGAGAGCTATTTGGTGGTGCCTTCAGCAGGGAGAGAGTCAGTTGCTTTTCTGACTCAGGTGTGGGGCTGGACAGCAGGGGAAGGTTCCAGCCCTTGACGACAGTCCAGGGTGCCCCTCAGGGAACTTGGGTTTCTTGTCCAGGGCCACGAGGCCAGAGCCTTCTACTGAGCTGCCCCATACTCCTTGCAGCCTGCCTTTTAGCATCTGGTGGTAGCAGTGTGATTTGGGCCGAGGCTCTGTGCCACATACCGCTGCAGGCAACTGGGACCCCTGGGGAGCCCTCGACACCCTCAGTTCTGACCCGAAGAAACCTCTTTGTCAGTGCTGTGGGCTTTTGGATGGGTTTGCCTGGACTATTTGGTTTAGGCCGTCCCAACAACCCTTCGGGCTTTGTAGGGGCTAGGTGGCACACTGCCTTAACACCTGACCTCTGCCTCAGGAGCTTTGGGTTCTGGGAATAGACTTATTGACAGTTTTTGAGGTATCAGGGGCTTCCGGGATCAGAGTCAGGCCTTGTTTAGGGATGGGAGCCCTCTGGTTGCCCTGACTTGAAGCTAGACTATTGCCCACCAAACTAATGTTTGTAAGAAGAGGGTCAGGGGCTGGGTGTCTAGGTGAGTCCCCATTAGTGGATCCTGAGGCATTCACCTTCTCTGGATGGTGTATATGTGGTTCCTGTAGGGTGGTGGCCTTAACTAATGATACCCATGCTACCATATGTGGTCTTGGTGGGTCAGAGAGTGTCTAGGAGCTAGCAATGTACAGATGTGGCAGCTGAGGTATTCCAGAAAGATGTGCAGACCTAGGGGGCCAAGCCTCCAGAGAACCCTCTTCCCCACATCCTGCTGGCTTGCCTAATTGCCAGTGCTGGGCAACGGGCAAGCTAGCTCCACTAACTAGCTTGTTGGAACATGATGTCTTTTGGGGTGCCTAGATGGCCTGGTTTCTAGGATAGCCATCTACCTGGGTCTTGCCAATCTTACTGCAGAGCCTATGGGTCTGGCCCTTGGGTGCCCTCAGTTTTCTAAGCCCTACTCCTCTCAAAACACAGCCTGTGTGTGGCCATGAATGTGCATGCATGGTGTGTGTGTGTGTGTGTGTGTGTGTGTGTGTGTGTGTGTGTGTGTCTCCATGCAGTTATATACCTTCAAGGATCTTAGCCTCAAGACAAGACAGAACCTGGCCCTGAACACCTAATGGGCAGCTGGACTTTGTGACTGTCACCTGTGCTCTTTCTCTTGAGGGGCATCTCTTCTATTTCCTGGGCTTTGGCCTCCTAGTATGTGCTGGCCCTAGAGGACTGTCTCTGGATTTCTTACCTGTCCCTGTCCTGGGGCTCCAGCTGTATTGTGGGATATATGCCCTCATAGCCAGGGGCCAGAGCAGTGCCTTGGTGGGGGTGTGCCATACCAGTCATAGGAAGCTCATTACTCGGTAGGCCCATCATCACTGGACAGGTGCCTTGGGGCCCCACGTGGGTTGGCTCTTACTGTAGCCCTCCAGGCTCTTGGAGCAGAGTGTCTAGAGGGCTAGGTGAGCCTATTCCTTTCCTTTGTGGTTGAGGCTCATCATACCATCCTCTGAGTCTTCAGCTCAACCACTTTGCATCTCCAGGAAGAGATTCACTCTGAGCTAGCTGACCCAACCCCATAGCCAAGCTCACTGCCTGGCCAGAGAATTCCTTTCAGATCAGAAATTCCTAGGGCCATGCAGGACTCACCAGGGCCAAGCTAGGCCTGAGCTGTCCAGGTGGTTCTCACGTGTCACACTTTTACTTTGTCCAGGGTCAGTTGATAGTTGGTGCCTATACTAGCCCTTTGAGGAGAGGAGGTCAGGTCAACAGGCCTGGAGCGCCAGCTTTCAGCAGTACCTGTTCATTTCCCCCTTGAGTCCCTAGCCTGCCATCTAGACCTGACACTGACCACCACATCCTTCAGGCAAAGAACTTCTACACAGACTGTGCCTCCTTCAGAAGGTCTCCGTGCTGTCCCCTCTTGTATTAATGTTTAGTTTGACCTGGCTGGGGCTGTATAGGTTTTTCAGAGGTATGGACATTGCTGACTTGGCTGTAGAAGTTATGGAGAGACCAAAAGCTGATATACCTTCCTCCTTGGCCTGGGGTCTTCAGGTTGTGAACAGATCCCATGACCCCAATATTTGGTTTCCATTTTACCTATCAGAGGAGCAAGGACAAATCCACCTTCAGTTTATCTGTGTTCACCTACCTCCAGCCATCAGGATCCAGGCTGTGTTAGGCTTTGTCAGATCCTCCGGGTTTCTGAAGGAACCAGCCTGGATGAGATGGCCGGACAAGCCCTGTTGGAAGTTCAGGCCCAGCCATTAGGCCCAGCCTCTGCCCAGAACTGACCCCCTGCAGCAGTCCTAAGGCAGAGTTTGGGGAGGTGATGCCTCCATTGCTGTTGAGCTTCAAGTCCTTAGTTTCCTCACTGGCTAAGTAGGGTAGACGGCTGTCCAGGTAGAACAAAGGGGCTGTGTTTCCTGAGTTAAATATAGATCCAACGTGGCTATATCATGGCCCAGATTCCCAGAATTCTAGGGGCTGGGCCTTCTCCTGAGGACAGGGTCCTTATGTGGGTCTCTGTAACAAGCCTAGAGGCCCAACCCCACAGTGGGGTATAGTGGAACCCAGGTGGGGGCAGGGCTAGCAGGGCACTGTTTGCTTTAGGATAAGGCTGGCTCCTCCAGCCAGCCTGTTGCCAGCCTGTCCCCCAGCAGTATGTGCAGGCAGGCCCCAAGGACCAAGCTTCCGGCCATCTGGTGATCACTTAAGCCCTATCCCTCAGCAGTGGTCATGGCAGGCCTCCTGCCTCTGAGCGCCCCATCTTCTAATCTTTGCTTCCTCTGTCTGAGGCCAGGAGGGACAGTACTTCCTGTAGGCACAGTGTGGCTGTTTTTTTCTGGAGGTCTTCCTATGTGGTGTAGGGTGATAGATTAGTCTGGCCATTGGGCATTCCCCAGGTATGCCCTCCAAACACCTCCAGCAACTGAATGTATGTGTATATGCTTGCATATATGAGTCTGTCTGGGAGGCCCCAGATACCAGGTTGATTGGGACCATGAGGCCAGGCAGGGCTTTGACCAGTTTCTCATTGACCTGAAGTGTGAGAGGCACTGTGAACGGTGAGATTTCAGACAGTGACAGATGGTGGGCAGAGTTTGCTTGGGAATGGGGCTGGGACCTATGAAGGTATAGGGATCTCAGGAGGTTCATGTGCTGAGGGCTCCGGAGGCTCTAACACTGTAAGCTGGATGCAGGAGGAAAACCTTGAGACAATAAAACTTGCATTACTCTGCTTCCTTAGGTGGTCTGTGGGCAGAACAGATGAAGGGAGAGGTGGGCTGACAGCCCTGTTCCCACCTCTGCTCTTTCCCTTTGCAGAGAGAGCCAGGAAGAAAGGTGAGGAAGAGGGTTGATGTTGTGATCTCCGTTGGCAGCAGCTTCAGGCCTAGGGCAGAGACGAGGGGAACTGAGTATAAGGGGAGATGGGGCTTGGAGAAGAGGGTCTCAGAAAAATGGGAAAGGGTTTGTGCAGTGTGGATAGAAGTGCGACAGGACCCATTCCTCCAGAGCTCCATGCCTCATTGAGCAGGAGTGATACCCCTGGAGTTTCACTGGGAGAGCTGCCCACCCCCCTTGGGCTGACTATTCCTCCTCCTCCTTAGAGCCCACCTTAGTACTTCAGGGTGGGCCCTAAAGGTAGATGTACCATAGGACGTTGGAAAGCAGCCCCTGGGAGTCTGTAAACGCCCACAGAAGCACACTTGGCTGAAGGTAGCCACATAGCTGGGGTAATTGCATGCTGAGGAAGTACCAGCTGATTAGAAAACACTCCTGTGCCCCCAGGCCCTGTGCCGGATCACCACCAAGATTGACACCATTGTGCTCAGCTGACCTTGCTTTCTTTTCCCAGGACCATCCTCAATAGAAGTGGTTGATGTGCTGGGTAGGTGCCGCTCACTGACAGATTAGAAATGTGACATGTGGGTGGGCTAGGGGACCGCGGATGCCTTTCTTTACTCAGAGGTGACCCTGGGACAGTCGCTGATGCAGTTCCCACCAGCTCACCCTCCCTCAT
This sequence comes from Onychomys torridus, assembly GCF_903995425.1. NCBI lineage: Eukaryota > Metazoa > Chordata > Mammalia > Rodentia > Cricetidae > Onychomys > Onychomys torridus. Next base: position 70,508,780 of record NC_050452.1, on the reverse strand, counting down.
GAGAGCACTTTTCCCTTCAGCCCTACACCTTCCTGACACCTGCAGGCTCTGTGTACTCTGTCCTCACCCTCCCAGCTCGGTGGTCACTTTCTGCCTGCTACACCCAGTCACACGCCCGTCCCCGCACTCCAATCCAGAGATACCTGGATGGTTGGGGCTGAGGAAAAGGATTCTTGGTGTGGGCTGGTGAGGTTGGAAGTATGTTTCTGATGGCTGGAGTTGTGGGTCCCAGGAATTGGCCTTTTCTGGGATGGTGGTCTTGACTTGTGGGACTTGAGCCTCTGCTAAGGGACCCTCCTGTGAACATCCTGTTGGGGGGCTATCTCTTAAGGCCAGACTACCTCCCAGGTGTGACCTAGGGGCTATCACCCACATGGACAGGACCCAGTGGGTTCTTCTTTATGGAGCAGGTTCCCTGAATGGAATCCAGGTAAGGTACCGAGTACCTGTGCCCAGCCCTTGCTCACCGTGTGTACCCCAGGCAGCCCTTAAGCTCTGACCCTCTGGGCACTTGCCCTCTGACCCCATGGCCTTGGGATTTTGTACCTGGGAGGTGCAGCCACTTGGCAGGCCAGGGCTCCTGGGGCTGGCTGACACCCCAGAGCAGGTTCTGTCCATGAACTCAGATACTGAGCGCACAAGTAGGACAACCAGTTCATAGGTGGGTACATGCACATCTGTCCCTCATTGATGGGCATGTATGGCAGTGAGTGCTGGCAGATGCACATCTGGCTACTTATCCTGGGTGGTTGCTCCTGCCGACCCATTTCTGTCTGAAACAGGTGTAAGGTGGCTGTCCCCTGCACTATGTGCAGCAAGAATGTAAGCTGTCCTATGAGGCTGTGTGTGCAGAAAAAGACTAGCCGAAAGCCCATCCTGCTGTCCTGTTCCTGTGGTCCCATCCTTTCTGACCAGGGAACATGTAGTTCTCTCTGGTGAGACAAAGGGATGGCTCTGTTTTCTTGGTTTGAATTTTTAGAAGTGTTATTGACTTAGGCTGTGTCCTGACCCCTCGGGCCTCTCCATCTAACTTCTCAGGGAGGCTGCCTGCTATGGTGATGCACAGCAAGGTGCTCGGGACTGACACAGTGGGACATGACTGCTGTGGTTGGGATGTAGGGTTCATGTTTGGGGCCTACTCTGCCATACCAGACAGACTTCCTTAGTGGGGTCCAGGTTGGGTTCCCAGCATCTGTGTCAAACCTTTGCTCCCCTCATGTGTTTCCCCAACCAAGCCCTTTAACTTCTGCAGGACCCCCAAGAATGGCAGACAAGGTGGTCCCACGGCAGGTGGCCCGCCTAGGCCGCACTGTTCGGCTACAGTGCCCGGTGGAGGGGGACCCACCACCGCTGACCATGTGGACCAAAGATGGCCGCACCATCCACAGTGGCTGGAGTCGCTTCCGTGTGCTGCCCCAGGGGCTGAAGGTGAAGGAGGTGGAGGCCGAGGATGCGGGTGTTTATGTGTGCAAGGCCACCAACGGCTTTGGCAGCCTCAGCGTCAACTACACTCTCATCATTATGGGTCAGTTGGTTCGTGAGTCAGAGGTTATGGTGGGGCCAGTGTTGACTGGGCACAAGGCGTACAGCAGACACACCTGGATTCTTCCACCGTTGTTCAGCCTGCACCAAATCCACCTACACATAGACAGGATCCAGGAGGCCCTGTCCCCATTCACAGCCGAGGCCCCGTCACCAGGCCAGCCTTAGGCCTCTCCTTATAGGTGGTAGAAATGGATAGAGTGTGGGGAGTGTGTGTGGGGACTCCACACTGGTTCCACAGAAGAGCTGCTGGGTGGGGTAGGGCGGAGTGGGGTGAGGACTTGGCAGGGCAAGCAGGCCTTGGCAGCCATAACTTTGAGGCTCAGATTTCAGAGTTCAGAGGGGCCGCAAGAAGTGAATGGCCTCTGTTCTCTTCTGTCCCTGGTGCCCAGTCGGTAGGGAATGGGCAGGTGTCTTTGGTGACACACCCTCTACACATTGGTAGCAGGCATGGCCCACCTTCTTTGCTGGGCTCTGTAGTATAGGTCTAAGGTAGTGGCCTGGGATGGCCCGGTCCTTGGTGTCCAATGGGGTGGAAGAGGCGGCTGTGATAAGGCAGCAAGGGGACATTCCTTATCACACCCTGCCCCCTCATCACTGCCCAGTACAGGCCCCAAGGCCTTCTCAGGGTTTGGAATGGGAATATCGCGGCTGTCCACCCTCCCTACCCCCATCCTTTCAAAAAGGATGATGACCAGGCGGTATGTAAGCCATGTCTCTGCACCAAGCATTCGGCCCCTTGATGTGGGCTAGGGTTACTGCAGCTGCTGGCTGGGCCTGGCCCCCTCCTCCCGGGCCTTGCAGACCCCCCGGAGCCAGGGTGGGGGGCGGCTCTCCAGTCCCACCATGTCTGTCAGGGTCACCTGCACCCAGGGAGGGGGCTGGCAGGCAGCCACTGCCCAGCTGTCCCTGAGTCCTGACATGTGGGTGTGTCCATGGCCTTTGCTTGGGTTCTAGGGCTGTGTCAGCCAGGCCATGCTGGGCACTGGTCAGCAGCTCCCCTGGACCCCTCACCTGGCCTCCTTATGACATGTTTCTCTACAGATGATGTCAATCCAGGGAAGGAGAGCCCTGGGCCAGGTGGCTCTTCTGGGGGCCAGGAGGACCCAGCCAGCCAGCAGTGGGGTATGTATGGGGTAGGGAGACTCTGTGTGTTGGGAATAGGGCAGTGACCATCCTCCTGGCATCCTCACCTACCCTCCCTCACTGACCTTGGCGCCGCCCTGCTCCACAGCGCGGCCTCGCTTCACGCAGCCCTCCAAGATGAGGCGCCGAGTGATCGCACGGCCTGTAGGCAGCTCTGTGCGGCTCAAGTGTGTGGCCAGTGGGCACCCACGGCCAGACATCGTGTGGATGAAGGATGACCAGACCTTGACACGGCCGGAGGCCAGTGAGCCTAGGAAGAAGAAGTGGACACTGAGCTTGAAGAACCTGAGGCCTGAAGACAGTGGCAAGTACACATGCCGTGTCTCCAACCGGGCCGGTGCCATCAATGCCACCTACAAAGTGGATGTAATCCGTGAGTGGCGGGTCTGGGGTAGGACAAGGGCCTGTGGTGACTAGAACTCTGCTGACATGCTCGTTTGTCCCTGCCATAGAGCGGACCCGCTCCAAGCCTGTGCTCACAGGGACACACCCCGTGAACACAACCGTGGACTTTGGTGGGACAACATCCTTCCAGTGCAAGGTTCGCAGTGACGTGAAGCCTGTGATCCAGTGGCTGAAGCGGGTGGAGTATGGCTCTGAGGGCCGCCACAACTCCACTATTGATGTGGGTGGCCAGAAGTTTGTGGTATTGCCCACGGGTGATGTGTGGTCACGGCCTGATGGCTCCTACCTCAACAAGCTGCTCATCTCTCGGGCCCGCCAGGATGACGCTGGCATGTACATCTGCCTGGGTGCAAACACCATGGGCTACAGTTTTCGTAGTGCCTTCCTCACTGTATTACCAGGTGTGTGTGGGCTGCCCACTCCCTGCTCCCTCTCAGTCCCTACCATTGGTTTGGGCTGTCCTGGGGGACTCCAATGTCCAACTGGTAGGTGGGGGCCCCCTACCCCTTTCCCCATTCTTGTGGGCCTTCCTTGCCTCATGGGGAGTCCAGGTGTGCTATCCATGTTGTTCACACTTGGGGTGGTTGTCTCATTAGTGTACTGACATCCCCTTCCCTACTCTTTTTCCTTGATCTCTCTTGCAGACCCCAAACCTCCAGGGCCTCCAGTGGCTCCTTCATCCTCGACCACAAGCCTGCCATGGCCTGTGGTGATCGGTATCCCAGCTGGTGCTGTCTTCATCCTTGGCACTGTGCTGCTCTGGCTTTGCCAGGCCAAGAAGAAGCCATGTGCCCCTGCATCTACGCTCCCTGTGCCTGGGCATCGTCCCCAGCCAGGGGCATCCCGAGACCGTAGTGGGGACAAAGACCTGTCCTCGTTAGCTGTGGGCGTGTGTGAGGAGCATGGATCCACCATGCCCCCCCCAGCACATCCTGGCCTCTGGCTCGACTGCTGGCCCCAAGCTGTACCCCAAGCTGTACACAGATGTGCACACACACACGCACACACACACATGCACACACACTCTCTCATGCGGAGGGCAAGGTTCACCAGCACCAGCATGTCCACTCTCAGTGCTAAATGCAGCGAATCTCCAAGCACTGTGCCCTGAGGTAGGAATATGGGGGCCAAGGCAACAGGTTGGGAGGATTGAAAGCAACGGAGGAAGAATATCCTAGGGCCCTGTGGTAGGCACTCATATATTTGGCCATATAGATGTATGTACTGCCAGGTGAACATACACCCAGATAGCCAAACCCACAAACAAACATTTACAAATGCAAATGTGTGCTCATGTGCACGCACAACTGAGAAGCCTTCAGGAGGATTTGTTGTGTGACTTTGCAGTGACATGTAGTAATGGCTAGTTGAAGGAACCTCCCTCAAGTCTTACTGGTCATGGCCACTCCCCCACCTCTGACCACCTGTGTCCCTGCCTGGCCTTGGTGGCTACTTTTGCCTCTGTGTATGTGGGGTGTCCAGGAGTCTACTAGCAACCTAGGTGGGTGAGCAGTGTGACCATGCCTGGAGGTTTGAGCCACCCTCCCCTTGCTAGAGAGAAGGGCCTCAATATTTATATTTAAGAAGTAAAATAATATTAATAATGATGTAAGAATGGCTGGGACACAGGAACTCTGGCCTGCCCTGGGGCCTAGGACCTGCCTGACCTTGTGGTTACATTGGGTATCCTCACTGTCCATGGCTGCCTGGCCTCTGTAATTTTATATAGAGTTTGGGCTGAAGCCTCGTATATTTAATTTATTTTGTTAAACAAGAAAGTGCCTCTTTTTTTTTTCATTCTGGTGTTTTTACCTGGGGTTTGCCTGTTTGTATTTGCCAGTGAGCACACACATGTGCTCTATTTGTGTCTAGTTAAATATATTTACTGGTGTGTGTGTGTGTGTGTGTGTGTGTGTGTGTGTGTGTGTTTGTGTGTGTGTGTGCGCGCGCACGTGCATACATATGTTAGCTTGCATGTATACATGTGCTGATGCTGTTGCCTGTGTGTCTTCCGTCTAGAGAAGCTCCTGCCTTGCCTTTCCTAGGTCTCAGGCTTGGGGGTTCCCAGGCTTTGTCTTCTGTGAGACCTTGGATTTCTGAGCCTCATGGTATTACCAGGAGTGGCTGCAACTGGTGGTGGGAAGTGTGTTCCCACCACTCTGGGGTCTGTTCAGAGTGGTGCTCTACACATCTGGCTGAGTGCTGTTGCCTCTGTTCTGTGCATGCCCCTGCCCTTAGTGGGAAACCTACTTTTTGTTGTTCCATTTTATGTGGCTTTAGCAGGGAAGCTGCTTAGAGCTGGGGTAGGGCCAAGCCCAGCTCACAGTAACCTCTGTTCTTGGGACTCCAGCTGAGTGCCCTCCCAGGTACTCATGTGGTGATATGTGTGGCAGTTGTTTTTGTTGTTAGTTTTTTGTTTGTTTGTCTGTTTTTTGATACAGGGTTTCTCCTCTATGTAATAGTTCCGGCTGTCCTGGAACTCGCTTTGTAGACCAGGTTGGCTTCGAACTCACAAAGATCTACCTGTCTCTGCCTCTCGAGGGCTGGGATTAGAGAGGCGTGCGCCACCACACCCAGTAGCAGCTGTTCTTTTCAGTCAGGGAAACTGAGGCTCCTGTTCACCTAGCCATTTTGGAGGCTGGGATATCGTCTGTCCTAGTTTCAGAGCTCCCTAAGGCACAGACGACTGGGCATGTATCTCAGTAGTAGAGTGCCTGTTCGATATGCGGGAAATCAATTCAGTCTAGTATCACATGCATGCACACACAAAAATTCTGCATGCATAATCCAGCAATGTATTGGTGCAGAGGTCTTGCCATGGTTCTAAGCTTCTCCCTGAGAGTAGTCACCTTTCTTAGCATCTGTAGATAACAAGTGGCTACTTAGTTTCACCAGGGTGTCTTCCATGTGGGCCCCTCAGGAGTAGGGTTAGTTACTTTGGACATTTTTTTTTTTTTTTTTTTCTTTCTCGAGACAAGGTTTCTCTGTGTAGCTTTGGGCCTTTCCTGGAACTCGCTTTGGAGACCAGGCTGGCCTCGAACTCACAGAGATCCGCCTGGCTCTGCCTCCTGAGTGCTGGGATTAAAGGCATGCGCCACCACCGCCCGGCACTCTGGACATTTCTTATAGGACCCCCTCATATAGGACAAGTCCTAGCCTTTGACCTCCTAGGGTAGCCATACTGGGGTGGTCCTGGCTGGTAATGATGGCTATCTCTGGCTGCCAGATGCTGGGGAGGCCCAGATGCATGTTCAAGGCACAGTGGGGCTCCAGGTCCACAGCTGGTGATAAACAGATGTTCCCCAAACAGGATGGCTCAGCACTTGGTCAGGTTTGTCTAAAGTATGGGGGATTTGGAAGAGGAGAGCCCTCAGGCAGTAGGCGATCTGTGCCATACAGATGCACTGCTCCAGAGAGCAGGCAGAGAGTCGGCACCCTGAGGGGGAAGAGACCCAGATCTTGAGCCCTTGTCCTTGGCCTAAGGTCAGGAGCCAACCAATGAGGAGTGAGTACCCTCTAACCCTGGATGCCTCATAAGCAGGATCTGACTGGGGAGAGCAGGTGTCAAGTAACAGGCTAGGAAAAGGGTTCCAAGGTGGACAAGACAATCCACCCTGCCCCCAACAGGGTCCCTGAATACCCCTAAATAATGACCCTGGAGCTCAGAGCTCCTTGTCTACCTCAGACCTCTGTGGCTGTCCCAGCTCACATGCAGTAGCTACGACCCCGTGTCCCCAGCCCTGAGGCCTTTCTGTTCCGTTTCCATCTCCATCTCAGCTCTGGCAAGACCTCATGTGGATACAATTGGCTTGTCCCTGTAGAAGTGCATGCTGGTCACCCCACTTGATGCCCCAGTTGCTTTAACATTTTCAAAGAGGAAGTCATTGTCTTTCCCATGTGTCCAGGAGTCTGCTGTGCCACAAGAGCAGGAAGAAAAGGCCTCTGTGCCTCTGCGGGTAGCCTGACAGTGGCCAAAAGATGATGCTTTAGACTTTGGCTGTACTACTAGGAGGCACCTACCTACCCATGTATATGGCCATCTCTTCCCAGAGCCTGTGTCGCCCAGACTTCTTCTACGGCTCAGGCCTAGAGGGAACGGACATGTGTTGAGTGTGGTGTGCTGCTTGAAAATAGGGCAAAATCCTTGCTAGGATGAGAGGCTGTGGGTCCAGGGAGAAAGGAGGGGCCTGAAATAGCTGTCCCCTGCCTGCTGAAACACCTCATAGGGACAAATGCACGTCCCAGGCTTTCCCTTCTTGGAGGTCAGGAGGGGATACTGCTGTCCTTGGGGTGACCCCCAGGCCAGGCCAGGCATAGTGGCTTCTGATTGGAAGTCATGTAGGAGGAGATTCAGTGTCCTGGTTGAGGCTTGATGAGTGGTGGGTGCGTGGGGGATGCAGCAGGAGCCCCGCCTGAGCCTTCATCCGACCCATCTAGGCAGTGATAAGCGATTCATTGGGAAAGCCGGCAAACTTGAAAGGTTGGCCCAGACTCTGACACCCTTGGGTGTGACACCCCTCCCTCCTCTAGCTTCAAAGGGTGTCCATGAGCTGTCCTGCAGCTGTCCCTGGGGGCAGGGAGGGGCTAGGGCTAATGCCCAGGGTAGGTTGGTAGTACAGAGAAGAGGAACATGGGTTGCCCCACCCTGCAGTCAGAGGACCTGGCTAGAGATCAGAGTCTTGTTTCCAGGACTGGGACATGGCCACAGAGGACCTGTGACACAGAAGAGAGGCATGGGGTAGAGATACCTCCGCAGCACAGACTTGGCCAGGACACCAAACAGGGCTCCCAAGAGCTGCCCTGATCTCTCAGACATCACAAGGCTGGGCCCTATGTAGCCAGGATGGCCTTCAGGGACAGAGTGTGGTGACCTGGGCTGCAGTGTGCGTGTGTGCGTGCGTGCATGTGTGTGTGGGGGGGGGCAGGAGTGGGTGGGGGGGACAGGAGTGGGTGGGGGGGTCACGGACGATGACAGCAACTTCCCCCACAGCTGATGGTAGCATACCATGCAAAATGCTTCTTGTAGAATTCCCTAATATAATAAGAAAGAATCTTAGTCCAGCTTTGTAGGGTAGGAGCTGTGGTTATCAAGTCTAGGAGGGCTTGGCAGAACCCTTCTGAGATTTGTACGCGCGGCGATGCTGGGTGGAAGACCCAGGTGTGTTCTGTAGCACCCTATAGTCAGTCCCAGAGCTGACAGTTTCTATTATGGCCTCATAGGTCTCTTTCTGAGGAGGGATTTCTGTGCAAGGCGTTCTTGCCTCAGGCCATGGCTGAGGCTGACCAAGTACCTGGCTGATCATTTAATTTCTCCGTTGCCTGAGCCAGCATCCAGGTACCCGGTGGTGAGCATTGGCAGGATAGCTATCCTTGGTGGTCAGGGTCCCCAGAGAAAGAGTGGGAGGTCCCTGAGAGGGACTCCAACCTGCACAGGAGCCCCTTTGATCTGAAGAGGGGGAGGGCTCCAATAGAGCTGGAGACAGGGTCTGTGAAGCAGAAATGGATGCTGATCTGGTCCCGGTTCTGGGCCTTTGAAGACTAGGAGCTGTGGGGTCCTGGTTCCTCCTGAGCCCTTACAGATATCAGGGCTGAGCCAGTTCTGACCGGTGAGTCTGAAGTAAACGGAAGGCCTACAGGAGGGTCCTCACCAGACTACTTACCCCCTCGTGACAGGGACAGGGAAATTGGCCAGTTAGTTGTTTTATTCTTCCTGAGAGGGTTCTGATGTTCAGGGCTTGCCTCCCAGTAAGATCGTGGTTCCAAACCTACTTTGTGCAGTAGGACTTGGAGTAGAAGGGTGAGGCAAAGGGCCCAAAGCCCTTGGCTGCTGAGAGAGGAGTCGACAGTTCTCAGTGGGATAACCCTGAATGTGCACACAGGCAAATCTACCCTGTGACTTGGGGTCATCCTTTCAGACTGCCCGCAATCCCGGTGCTGCTGGGTTTGGATACTGGATTGTGTTACGTATCCTTCCACCAAAGACCACACTCCTTGTAGATCTTGCCTGGCCCTCTCCCATGCCTACAGGATGGGAGAGGGGCCTCAAAGGCCCAGGCTGCCCAGGAATGTAGGATGGGTACAGGGAGAGATATAGGCAGGTGATCCTGTTTTCTTTTGGGTGAGCCAGCTGTTTTCTTCAGGCAAGGTGTTTCCTTTAGAGATCTCAGCTATGGAGTCTGTCTGATGTGGACAGGGGTAGCACATTATACTAGGCTCAGTGGCTATCACAGAAGCCTGAGAATTGTAGCCCTGGGACATCCAGGATCTTCTGGGTGAGAGCACTCTGACCTGCACTGAGAGCCCTGTCCCAGATAAGAGGCAGGACTCCCTGATCCCCCTCCTCCACTGCAGCTCCTCCCCTTGTTGCTCAGGTCAGGAGAGGCTGAGAGATGGACCCATCAGCTGCCTTATTTTGCCCAAGTGAGCACTGGGTGAGCATTGAATGGGCAAGGTAAGATGACCACCCACATCCACATGCTTCCCTGACTAGGGAGGCCAAGTATCCAGAAGTGAGCTCTCAGCCTGGGTCTGCAGTAGCCTTAAGTACGAGTAGTAGAGGTAAGTGAGGGGAGCTGAGGCTCTCATGCCCCAAAGCAGCTGTCCCCTGGCCCCCACTCTTCGCTGCAACAGCTGTCAGGCATCTGGCCTTGGGCCGTCAGGTGGTGACAGCGGCCAACAGCTGGCAGAAGAGGCAGTGGGATGTCTGAGTTTCAGGGCCAGGTTCTGGCTGGGCTGAAGCTCCCTTCAGCTGCATGGGAGCTAATGAATTCCATGCAGGAACACGGATATCTCTGTGTTGAAGAAGCATTTCTCCCTCCCTGTAGAAACTCAGCATGTAGAGCTTCTGCTAACAGGGCCCAGAAGGAAAATCAGCAGCTGTACTGGGTCTGGAGACTTTGCGAGGCTCATCTGTCTCCAGGATCTAAAGATCTTGGGACTGTGTCAGCCAGTGAAAGGATCATGAACGGAAAGCTGGAGTCCTGGCTTCCAGAGGAGCTGCTAGGCAGGCAATATGTGCCTACCCTAGCCCACCTGGAACATATTGCGGAATTCCCAAGCAGGTCTCTGAACCTAGGTTACCTCACCTCCCATACTGACACTGGGGAGGTAGAGGCAGAATGCCTGGCTTGTTGGCTAAGGAACTCATCCTTCTAGGGACATAGGCTCCTATTTCTCTACTCCCTCCTACCCCTCTCCAATCTATCTTAGCCGCTAGTCCAAGGAGCCCTTAGCCCTCTCCTTTCCAAGGTCCTCCAACTTTCTTGACAAAGGGTGGAGGGCTGTATGTCCAGGGGACAACCTGGCCTTAGTGGGGATCCAGTGATCCTGCTGGGCAGGCTTCCTTAAGGCTAGAGGTATTGCTACCAGCCTTCATAAGGACTTGGGCCACACTGGGTCCAGTATCCGACCCTTCAGTGAGGCTATGTCCAGTTGTGAAGCTGGAATTTGCTGTTCTGAAGCCAGAGAGCATAGCCTCTACAACTCCATTATTATTATTATTATTATTATTATTATTATTATTATTATTATTATTAGTCTGGATTTGCCAGTGTCCAAACCAGCACTCCTGCCAGAGTGTACAGGCCAGGTGCTCTGGGGCTCGGAAGGCCTACTATGAGACCCCAGGAAGCCACCCAGATTCCAAGTCAGTGCACTCTTACATGACAGAAGCTGGCAGGAGCCAGCGGTGGATACACAGAGGGGACACAGACCAGCTTAAGAGAAGTTCCATGTCCACTTACAGCTTTTTCTTCTATTTTTTTGCTCTTTCTTCAAAAAGCTATTCTCCATCACTCCTTTTGGAGTTTCTCCAAGACCATCGGCACCCGCCTCACAGAGTACAGAAAGTCTTTTACAGAAGTAGCTGGAGCCAATGTAACAACAAGCAGAACATGAGCAGCCACAGGAGGACCAGTGCTCAGGGTGTGGGTGGTGGGAATGTGACTCCAAGATTGACCCCCAGGTGAAGCCTAGATCATCCAAAGGTCAGGAGTGAGCATCAAACTAGGATCCTACCACCATGATGAATATGCCTGGTTCTGGCTATGGCATTGGTATTCCTGCTTCCTGGTATGAGGCTGGGTATCCGGATATATCTGGTCTCAGATATCCATAGCCTGTGTTAGGACACAGTTCTGGCTACCCAAAGGAGTGCTTTGCTGCCTCCTTCCCTAAGCTCTGTGCAGCCATTCTTATCCTCAAATCAGATATACCCCAAGTTGTTCTCTACCCAGCCAGTGACTGGACTGGAGCCCTACTGGGGCAAGAGGAAGCCTCTGCAGCGTGGATTCTAGACCCACACTGGGTGTGTGGTGATGGGAGCATTTGTGTATCATGGGTACTCTGCCCCACTGGGAGGAGGCCCTGTTTGGCTCTCCAGAGTCTCCCAAGGCCAACACTGAGCACAGGGCACTCCCAAATCCACATGCCAGGGATGTCTGCCTGTGAGCGGTCAAACAGAGGTTCTTGTTCCTGATTCAGGGCACAAGGGCTGGGGGAAGGTTGTAGGATATAGAGGGTCCCAGTGTTTTGGGGGGCTGGGCTAGTTGTCCTTGGCATAGATGGGACAGGAAGTTGTTGCACAGGGATAGGCACTGGAAAGGCAGAGCTCGGCAGCCCAGACACTGTCTTGAATTTCTGGAGGTGCCTGGGGCTGGTGTCTCCTAAAGCCCTGTTCTTGGAGCCCACAAGAATTGTCCAGGGGAACCCTATTGGGTTGTCACCTACAAGCCCCTGCAGAGCCCGTGGCTATACTGAGAAGCCTCTCAGGCCCAGGGCCAGTATACAGGCCTGAAGGAGGCACAATCCACCCTTTGTTTCCAAGGCAGCCGAGTCTTCCAGCCAAGAGGAAATGAGAGGAGAAGCAGCCAGCAGTTCCCGCCAGCCTGCCTGGGCCTGGCGGCCAGAGCCCAGCCCTGCCTAGGAGCTGCAGGGCCCTGCTCTGGGGAGGGGCAAGTCATCATCCATGTCTCTGCGCAGCTCAGCCCTAGCTGGCATACCTGTGAGGCAGGAGAACCTGAGGGAGCGTCAAGGTCTCTGGGACATGCATACAAATGGAAGAGAATCTGGAAGGGCAAGACAGTGGCCTGAGACAGGTGTGCCACCAAAGTCTCTTTCCCCAGGCCCCGGCTGACACTCCTGAAGAGCCCTGTACTGGGAACCCTGGGGAAGGGTCCCAACTACATGGTTCTAGCTCCTCATCAGCCTGTAACCCACCCTCACATCCCAGGGGCATTTATGGGGACTTGGTCTTCTGGATCTGCAGGGCTTATGATCTGGAGTCCTGCTTTGCATGTTCCATGTGTGCTATGGCCAGGGTCCTCCTAAAACCTGCCCTCCATGTTGAAGACATCCCTTTCACTATGACCCCCAGCCAGCCATTCCACATTCTTGCCCCTATGGCCCTTGGGTCTTGTTAGAGTTGGTAGAAACCAGTTAAGGGTCTATGGGATTAGGTGCCCTACTCAGCTGTCTAGAAAGGTTTTGCTCCTGCTACTTCCACCTCCTACCCATGGACTGGAGTGAAGCTTCCACAGGGCATATTCTGGCTACTGCTCTGTGCTCACTGAGGAGTTGAGTCTGGAGAGCCAATCTTGGATGTAGCATGAGGCATCTGGCCCCAGGCCCACCCCAGAATCCCATCTCCACAGCTACTGATGGAAGTGTGCATATGTGAGCCTGTGTGTGTGTGTGTGTATACATATACATATATACATACAGACATGTATATATGTATATGTATTCTGAAACTCTGTTGTCCCCTCTGTCACATTTCCTTCCTCAACAGCCCCCTACCTACATGTGGCTGGTCAGGAGGATAATGACAAGTCTGAATTCACGTAATGGTGCCCTGGGCCCTATAGCCATAAGGTTGTCCACTGAAACCCCTCACCCCCAGACAGCAGGTTCTCAGACAACAGCTAGACAGCCAGATGTCACCCGCTATTTCCTGTCTCGTGGCACACTCCAGATTGGCTAGCTCAGGGCTGAAAGCAGAGCTCTGAAGACTTGTCATGGCTTCATGCTTATATCCTGGGTTCAGCTCTCTGTCCAGCTGCCCCTGCCTTTGATTCTGACAGGCACAGATCTCCATCAAGGCCCAGGAACCCTAGGGGACTGGTATCACCTAGAATACAGAGTTCTCATGTCACTAGCCCTGGGGACTTTTGTGATAGACCCTCTGGAAGGTCCTGGGGCCTGAAGCCCATCTAGAAATGTGAGGGGCCTGAAAAGCTACTCTTGAGGCCCGGAGGTCATCACCTTCCCCAGAAGTTCTGGGTTCAGCTGTATGGCTGAGTGCTTGCACCCAAGACTGCACCACATGGGTTTGAGCAGAGCTCTTGGACTCTGTGGGGCCCTGTCCAGGGAGTAGGAGGGTGGCCAGTGACTAGGGGTATCTGCTTGGTGAGGTCTGTCTTGGCCATCTAGGAACTAGAACAGGGGTTGGACCCTTTGAACCAGCATGTTGTCTAGGTTAGGAGTAGGGAATGTGGTGTCTATTATCTGGGGCCTTGTATATCCATCCACAGGAGAGAGGAAAAGTGTACCCAGGCTTGAATACCCTAAACCCTCAGGCATGTCTGTGCACTTGCATGTACATGTGCTAATCCTGCCAATCATTAGTCATCAGGGTCCTCTCAGACTCACCCACAGTTCTGTGGCCTTGGACTGTGGTGCCAGCAACTGTAGGCAAATACCCAGTCTATGGGTAGGACAGGGCAGTAGTTCTCTGATATGTGGAGAAGGGTCCACTTTTACTTTTGGTGGTATCCCAAGTATATCTGATCCTGTCCTGGTTCACCAAATGGCCAGGATCTTCCTGGCCATTATCTATCCCACTTTGGGTGTAGCCAGCACATGGAGAAGAAATTCCTGGGAGCTCTGGTCACCCTGAATTCCTATAATATGCCACACACCACTAGCCCAAAGCCTGAATTCTGCTTATCAGCTGCAAGTCACTAAGGTAGGGTTTACTTCTGGTGTTTCCATTGAGACTTAGCCTGCCCTCTGCCCAAGAATCTCAAGGCTCACTCAGGAAGTTTGCCAGAACAAGGCTCAGTTGGCCAGGAACACAGGCCTAGGACTGGCTGACACCAAGGCTGCCATTCATCCAGCCACTGCCTAGTGGGAAGCTTCAGGGTGCTGCAGTCAGGATAAAGGGACATGTCACATTGTATGAGAGCTTCAAGGCAGGCACCAGGGACCCATGTATAGCTCCTGGGCTGGACAAGGCTGTGAAGAATAGCTGGATCTCCTAGAGGGCTGCATGTGACAGGGAATGCAGTCTTGCTACATGCAGGACATAAAACTTCCTAGAAAGATCCTACTGAGTGGCTTGGGTAGCTTCCCAACACAAGCCTACTTGCTAGCCCCTATAGAAGACTCTATACAC